>NW_005842016.1:105579-143128 GCF_000455745.1 Alligator sinensis
GCTGATGTTGCAGTTCAGAGATAGGGAGATTATGGAAAAGGATTACATATGGAGAAGGAAGAGCATATATCCTAATGCCAGCAGGTTCCAGAGCAAGAAGAACAGCCTAATGTCACCCTGCACTTTGTTCTTAGAGCGCATGCTCTAAGAACAAAGGCTCTGTAGGGTGAGGAGACTATTTTTCAGCCATTAGATCAGGTCTAGTCAAGCTGAATAAAGCCTTTAAGGAAGCATTTAAATCAGTGGTTCTAAACCAGGGTGCCATGGCACAGATAGGTGGCAGACCCCAGCTGCAGTCGCCCAGGGGCAGAGGGGGCAGAGAGGGGAATAAACTTCCTCCCTGCTCCCTCTGCCTCAGGTGCCAAGACAGCCAGCATCTGGCTCCATCCCTACTGCTGCCGCTGCAGCAGCAAGGGGAGCGCAGTGCAGATCCTGGCTCGGGTCCATGGTGGTAGGACAGGGAGGGGGGAATTAAACCCCCTCCCTAGCCAGTTCATTCCAGGCTACTGCTGGGGCTGGCTATGGCCCCGCTGCTGGAGCAGCCAGAGGAGAAAATGCCTGACAGGGGTCTGGGACAGAAGTTGCAAAACTGGTTGACCCAAATCAGTTAAGTCTGATACTACATTCAACCAAGTTTATCTGAAACCAGTTTCAGCCATTTTGAAACTGGTTTATGGGCACTGAATGTATGTTCTGTTACAGGTTTAAACCAGTTTCTGATCACTTAAACCAGTTATGTGTAATTTCTGTCCCTAGCCAGGGACAGTATGCCTGGGCTCTCCACATATTTTTAACTCTTCTTGCTTGGGTTTACTTTCTAATCATCATTTCTAAACTCCTCAAGACTAATATACTAATACCAGACAACCTTTCCCTTTGGCTACCTGCTCCCCGCAAGTGAGGCTTCACAAGTAAAATCACAATGTCAGTCTCTGGAATTGTGGGCTCAAGCCCGAAGCAGATCTGAGAAGATTGCTAAAAAATTTGCCTGAATGCAGGAAAACATTTTGTTTAAAAACTATGCTGTAACTTGGGCATGCTTTGTCTGGAAGGAGCAAACTCGGCTCACTGATGACTTCTCAGGCTGGGTCTGAAGGCAACTGGAGTATTTTCTCTTGAATTTCCAGCTTGTGGAATCTCTTAAGGCCCCAAAGAGCTAATAAGGGTTAATGATAAACCCTGCAATGCTTAACCCTCTGTTTCCTAAGAACATGTGAACACTAACCTCTGTTCAGTTACCCAATGGGTAACTCCTTCAGGAGGCAGTACATCTGCCTCCTCCTAGAATTCATAAACCTCTTCCTCTTCCTTCACATTTAACCATATCTGCCATACTGCATGACCCTCTTGCTGCTGGAGGTGTTCATTTCTTCATTGGCTAAAACACCCAGGTTCAACATGCTTGTGAAGGTAAAGTGAGATATAAACCAACCTCCATTACATTTCCACAGAACAGTGAAAAAACAGAGGAAACTCCCAGAGAAAAATATAGTGAATACAGGTAGGACAGTATCTGCAAATACACACACTAATGTAAAACCATATTAATAATGTTAAAAGAATATACATTGGTTGAATACCTGGAAATTAAGAGCTAAGATTTCACTAAAAACTTAACTCTTCCCTAATATCTTCGTCCATCCATAAACTATGGACAAGAAAACCTTGTAGTCAGAGTTACCATACTTCATCTATTACTTCTCTCACCTAATATCTGCCATTGCCCTTTGTCCAGTTCACTCACAGATTTGTCAGAAGCATATCATCACTCACCTTACCCCTCTGCTATTACATTACAAGTCAGAAGGTTCAGCCTGTTTCTTTTACTCTCTCTGCAAGACAAGGACTACTGTTGGGTCTGTTTCATCCCACCAAAGAAGCCTCACTAGCACTTTAGCTTGTCCACACTACAAAGGCTGTCCATTCTTAACCCAAGGAATGCCACTGCCAATGTATAGCTAGATATGTGCCTGCAAGGTTATATTTTTATTTTTATGCTTTAATTTCTAGCCAATTGGCTACCACTGATAGAATATTAATCTAGGCCTCTTATAACCTTTCTCCTTATTGCTTGGACAGGGGAGGCAGAGACAAGGTCAGCATGAAAGCTGTTTAACTCTGAACTTTCTTGCTTTCGTCTGTTTGCTCACATTGCCTGATGAAGGGATTCCATTAAAGTTTGAGAGCAGCCATTTAATATCTAGAGCAGACTCTTTATATGAATGGTTTTCTCCAGGAATAGTTAAAATCATTCAAGGAGAAAGTTCCTGGAACAGCTGTTTGTGTATCCCAGCTGATTTAGTGCAATCTCATTGATGCTTGGAGCCTGCAGGACAGCATGGCAGCTAGGCAGGCAAGAAGAATCATTGTTCCTGCAAAATTTGTCAGGATGACCTCAGGTTTGTGTATTTAGATTTGGCAAAGTAGACAAAATAAACACACACACAAATATGCATCTCTTACTCCTAGGAAATGGAAGGAGAACATTTCAGTGCCTGCAAGATGTTGGGATTGCTGACACACTGACTATTCTCCATGTTGAGAATAGACTGATATATCGCTGATGGGTCTTTGTTTAAATCTATTACTGTAAATTGCCCTGAACCATTTTGGGAAGGATGGCATATACATCACAGAAATAAATTAAATAAATAAAATGTCAGACCCTGATTCAGTTTACTCAAATTCTACTGTTCGTTGTACTACACCATGATTGTTCCTCTACACTTGTGCTGAGCTCTCCCCTGCCAGTAGCTGGGAAGAGGACAAGACAGAAAGTTGCCATGCATACTTTGGGTGAAGGACTCCGGGAAAGATTACCAGGGACTGACCTGAGAAACCACTGATTAGTGTGGTTTCTAACAGTTAAGAACTGCCTGCAGAAACTCATTTTCTTTTTCATTCCCACTAAAGAGAACACAATGGAAAATACTGACTAGGTGAGATGGATCATCACTAGATCAGAATGGTTCAAATCTCTCTAGAAGTAAGGATTTATATGTCTGCACCATCTTCTTGCCACCTCTTTTCACCATTTTGAATTGCTATGGGATATAGTGATTAAAAGGTTTCTAGTAGGAAGAATCAAGTCAAAGTAACATGTTTCTGTCATTGATTTATACTCCACTGCCCACTCTTCAGTTCAAGAAACTCAGACTACACAGGCAGCAAGTATTCACTTATATCCTGCCTCATCCCTTGGGAATATCAACACAAAATCAAACAAAAGGAATATGTACTATTTGTGAGTCACTGAAAACACCTAGTCCCTCCAAAACTGAGAGAGTGATCAGAGCGTAACACCTGACATGTGTCTCATTGGAATGAACCATTGCCAAAGTAACAGAGTGCCCTGAAACTTAAGCTTCAGTACCTGATTCTCTTTGGCCTTGTACCCTGTGGGCCTGATTCCCATTGGCCTATCCCTGGCATGTCATTTATATGGGTGCAAACCAGGCTCTCTGTGCCAGTTAGACCTATACAAAGTGAATGGAATAGTAAAGCAGATCAGAATATTGCATTTCTTGACATCAGTACAAGCAATTTTATACCCATTTATACTGATCTTGTACACATATACATGATGACAGAAAGAAGAGTCAGGCCTATATGCTGTTTTACATAGCATGGGGAGTTAGGTCTTTTCAGCCATATTTACTTAGGCTCATCTTCTTTATTCCACATTGTGTAACAATTTGCCACAAACTCAAGACAGATTCCCTGTCTGTAGGCTTTCCTCCACTTCTGCTGATGTCCTGCCTCTCCTTTCCCCACACAGATGTGTCAAGAATTGGGATTGGGATGAATGATCCCTAGAAATACACACCCACACAAGTGGGAGTTTGGAAAGATTGCAGTAAAACAGGCAAAATATTGTAAAATCAGCATCATATTTTTCAACAGCCAAGGCACAAGAAATGGCAGTAGACTTAGGAACAAGAGCTATAAATTAGAGATTGCCCCATAAATTGAGTGATTTGATAATACTGAAAGGCACAAGAATTTATGGCTGGGAAGACCCTCAAAATTTATTTTTAGTGAATAATCATTTGACAAATGTGTTTTGAAATCTCACTGTCAGTTCTGTTATAAAATCCACTAACAAATACCCCCAAAATTAATATAAAAAATAACGGTTCATTTGAAAAGAATGTGGTGACACATCCACATCCACATCCCTCTCTCTTCAGAAAGGTGGCAGTGTTGCTTTTTAGTTACTGAATGAATAGTTAGGGACTAAGAATTATTTCAAATGAGCTGCAATGTACCATAATATACCAACAAAAACTAAGGAATGACTTAATCTAATGAAATGTAAGATCACAGTGATATGGAAACCACACCAAAGCCCTGGACCCAAGTATTGTATAACTCAGGCAGACTGGGACCCTTGTGTTTGCGCACACACACACTTGGGTTTTCAACAAACTGCCAATTTTGTATTTGCTTAGAAAACAAAGTTTAAATTGACCACCCAGCTATCTAAGAGATCCTGATAATACTACTTATGTCTAGCATCAGTTTCATAAACCTCTGATCTTATTATCTGCATTGTGCAGAGACAAAACACACATGGAGTGGGTGTCTTTCTGAAATCATGTTCTTGTGTGACCATACCATAAAGCTTTACAACACATATATGATACATGCAGTCAGAGTTTGTCTAGGCATTCATAAAAGATAGAGAACTTCACCTCTGACAGCAAAAGTAAATGCTCAAATATACTTCTATCATTATTGTTAATATTACATTATCTAAAGTCAATTAAACAAATAAGAGTAAGACACCCCCCCCCAAAAAAAACCCCCTCTACATGCACACATGTATCCTACTTACAATAAACATAAAAATGTGACTCAAGGTACTAATATCCAACAGAGGGGCTGTTTTAGAAGTGACCATCCCACAATTCACCTTCACTCACCTTCACTCACGCTGAATATCCTCTGAGAAGCCCTTTATTAGGACTTCTACTAATTCACAAGAATGGAACATGTTTTTACTTGCAAACCCTCTGAAAGCGGCAATTGGTTCTGTGGCTCTGGTTTTATTTCTCTGATGATGTCACTTTAAATATTTTTCATGTTCCATTTGTTATTTTTGCTTCTAAAAATGACGCATTTCTGAAAATTCATTTTTTTCCAGTTAGTCACAACTTAATGGAACAAAGTCAGCAGCCTGGATGTCAGAGTAAATGTCAGGGCCGTCTTCTCTGCTACCCCCAGATATACATACTGTATTACACCTGGATATAGGGATGGGATTAGGTATGTTGATTTTCACCACTGTCCTTTTGGATTTTTGCCCCAAGCCTTTACAAGAAAGAATAGGGTAAAGGAGCAGGGAATCATAGTTTCACTATCATAAACCACAGACATAAACTGAAAAGCAATGAAAAAGCAGTAAAATAAATTATAGAAAGGAAGGAAAATGCATTTTTTCATTTACAGAATAGCCTCTGTGAGAGCAAAGCCATGACAGCTTTATGACTCCCTTATTATCTTACTTGCATGCTGCTTCCAAACATTTAATGAAAAACAGCCTATGGCTAAGACTTGCAGGAGAGGAAAGTTTTAGGAGAAATTCTTGATGCTCAGCCCTACCTGATCTGAACTTGCTCCGAATCAGCAAAGAATGCTCAGTACCAAGAAGTGTCATGGTGATTCTCTGTGAACCGTTCCAGAAGCCCCCTCACTTAAACCATTAACTTGCTCCAAGGAGACAAGCTGACCACAGTTAGTGAACCAGAATTCATCCGACCCTCCTGGAGTCTCTGGGTGCTTTTTATAGCTGGGTTTGCAGAAAGCAGCAAGTGACTTTAAAAGTTTTGGTCCCATCCAGCACTGACCCTCCACAGAAACCAACTGCTCCCCCCAAGTTCTGTGTTGAACTAATTAACTTTTAGCTAGCAGGACCCTCCTCCTGCTCTGAGTTTACTATCAGCAGCATCACTGGGTGTCCTGGCTGATGTCATGGTCTAGCAGGGAGAAGCGACTATCAGTAACAGGGTCTTAGGAAAGTCAGAAGTTTGATATCTGATCCTTATTACTACCAACAGGAACTCAGCCAATCAGGAGGCTCCCTGTCTCAGACAGCTGGTTTCAGAGCAGTTCTGAAATATCAACAGACCTAGTGTTTAACTCTTTCAAGCATGGGGAGATGCAGCCACTGGGAATTCTAAGCAGTAGGATTTATTACTAAAAACACACTTCTCTTTCTAGGACCAAAGTCTGCCTCTACCTCTGCATGCCTGGAGGGCAGGGTGTGATTTTTGTTTATTGTACTGTACTTTTATGCACTCTGGTGTGCAGAATTTGTGGGTTCTTTCCTTCAAGGAGTCAAAAGATATCTAGATTGCAGCTGAAGGTCTGATCACAGCAAGGGTAGGGCTACTTGTACATCCCTGGGTCCCTGGGATGTACTCAGCATATACAGTTTACATTGAAACTGGTGCCATCACATCTTCACTGCTATGGAGTTAGCAGGGGTATGCCTAGCTGTGCTGGAATCACACCCCTAATTGTTGTGTAGGCATACCAAGGTATCACTATGAGGATGCATGTCCCCCGAATCTGATTCCATTTACTCTCTTTTTGATGTGCTGGTGGACTGTGCCATACAGTCAGTTTGTGCCATATTCCTTTACAGATGGACCATAAATAAGCTAAACTGTCCAAAAATAAAAACAGTTTTTAAAGTTACACAATGCCCTAAGTGTGTGGCCATGTTACACATCAGGCAAACATGTTTGATTAAAAAGATCATACGATCATACTCTTTTTGTTTTGCCCTCACCACGCTGGAACATGACACAGCATGCAGGCAGAAATGGCTGCAGTAGAAATTCCTGACAGTGATAGAGCCATACTGATATTTCCCCAACTCCATGCTATTACATCTTAGAGTTGGCAGTGCTTTGAAAATATGAGAGAGAGAAAATTTTTCACAAAATTTCCCTGGCCAAAACAAGGGCTAGTTTAAGGAGGGAGATAAAGGCAAGTAGAAGCCCTTGCCAGGTAAGGCTGGTTAGCAATCTTCTGATGCAATATTTTTCAAATGGAAAATATCAATTAGTTGAGAACAATATGCTTAATAGAAATGGGATGATTTTGGCAAATCATATGACAGATCATAGTTTTCAACTGAAACTTTCCACCTAGGCAGGTCTTAGTTGGAAACCTGTCTGTTTTCTGTACACTCCGCAGTAACAGGTTAGCTCACCTGGAAGACTTTTTGTGGGTTAGAATCCAGGGCTTTCAATTACCATGGTTTGTAGGCAACCCCATTATATGGGCTGCCCTAAAGTCAGGGAACCCAGGATCTGTGGCTCTGGGTCAGCCACACAGACTATGACCCTGGGGCCAGGGAAAGTATGGGTTCCAGTCATCTAGGCCAGCTGACTTTTTGGGCCACTCAGCTCCTGCAGCCTGTCAAGGAAGCCAGTTGTCGATGTGGTTGAGGAGAAAGTGCATATGGCAGCTTTGAGGCCCCTGTCCATCTGAGAGTTAGCATGAAGAGATGGCAGTGGACCGTCTGTCATAGTGTGGGGTACCTAGGGGTGGCCATGATGCCCCTAGGGCTCCGTGACCGTGTCAATTCTGTCCTGCAGGTGCTTCCTTTTCTCTCCTGCCATGTCTTGTTGGTATAAATAATAAATAGTGAGGCTTGCCACAGGTTTCTGCATGGCCATGGTCCTGTTGGACCCCACTAAACCCTACAGATTCTTGGACCCCTTGCTGGGCCCCACTTTAAGTTGATGCCTCACAAGACACCCCAAGCCTTATGGGGTAGATGCATGTCTCCAAAACTTTCCCTTTACCATGCCTCATGCCTCGCAGATGGTATATAAATATTATCTCCCTAATAAGGTCTTGGCCTAACTCAGCCTCCTGTGGTCACTTGGCTCTGCGACTCCTGTTGCTGTGCCCCTCTGGACCTGGGCTCTGTGGCCCCTGTTGCTGTGTCCTCCCTGGCGCTGGGCTCTCTGCAGCCCTGTTGCTGTGCCTCTCTAGTGTGCAATAGTGTGCCCCAATGAGGCCTCCCCTGTTAGCCTCATCCTGGTCCACTGGTGCAAATAACAACATAAATATAAGACCCTGGGCTACAATATAACAATAACACTGGAGGCTACACTCTGCCCCTTTAAGAAGGCAAGCTTCTACCTCAGTATTGTGTGCCTCCTAGCCCTGGGTGTCTTAGGAGCTCCTGGAGCCCCAATAGTCTTACAAGCAGCAGATCAGGCCTGGGGCTCTGGCCTTAAAATCTACAAATCTATGAATCTGTTTTAAACCTTTCAACAGTTTTCTCCAAATCAGTGCCATTTAGGTCCTATGATTTCTGTGCTTTACTCTAAAGCTGCCATTGTCAAACATTCCTTGGTACTGCTGTGCCCACAAGGTATATTGGAATGGATTCAGCAAGCAGCTAAAATCTCTCTGCTCCAGGAAAGATTCCTTGGCATCTATAGGCTAAAATTTGCACGTATTTGCTGCATTATTATATCATAAATATGAATCCAGTTTGCTGCCTCCTGTCATCACAGACTTCAGTCAGTTATCACTCCTGCCCAGCTTTCTTCTTCCCAAACACCCCAGATTATTTCTTCCTATTAGCTGCATTTTCCCAAACTGAATCCTGTATCAATTTGTGCTGCTCACACTGATCCCCTGTTTATGTTTATGTGGATCCTGCTCCCCTCAAGGGAGGCATCATTGATGTGTTTCAGACAATCAGTGATGTGCATTTATGGAAACGCATCTACCACCAAAAACATGAGAGCTACATGGCATAACTAATAAGTCATTTTCTTTCTGCAGGAATGGGCTCTGCTTCTTGGGCTCATTCAGTATTTCATTAATGTTAGTGCCAGTCAAGCGCTGCCAGTTGGGGTGATGGGCGTGAATGTTAGTTTATAAAAGGTCCTACCAGCCACTGGATTCATGTGACCCTGGTCAGAGTAAGTCTTGCCAGCACAGCAGTAAAAATGTCATGAGCCAGGAAGGGCTTTTCTGTGCTAGCATTTCCCCTCTGTTCTTCACTGTGGGTCTTCTAAAAGTTTGCAATGGTGAGAACATTTCAGAAAGCAGGCTAGCGTAGACAAGACCTATAACAGGGTAGTTCAGACTTATCTGGAAAGTGTAGATAAGACCTGTAGCAGGATAATTCAGACTTGTCTGGGAAAAAGAAGGCCAGAAGGGAAGCCAGAGCACACTGGTTTGAGCCGTAAAGAATTCCTTTGGTAGGAATTCTGCAGTCATATGAATCCCTGACAGCTAGGGAGAGAAATGCTGCCTCTGAAGGCCAGGAGTAGTTGAGGTGTAGTCATTAAACAGCCGATATGGGAACAGAGGTGAAATGGTACAAAGTGAGGATCAGGTGGGTATCAGAGGAGAAAAGGAACAGAGAAGGGATGAGGTTCAGCATTATGGTGTTACAGAGGCATCATACAGAGGGAATGAGGTACTTCAGGTGTTTTGATGGGGTCAAGGTCAATGGTTGAATTTCATGGGGGTTGTGGCTCCCAATCCTATATCTCATTACTAGAGGTTGTACACTGTCTGTCAGATGAGTATCCAAGTGACAAACACATAGTATAAGTACTGTTGTAGAACTAGGTGCAGCCAGCTTTATAATAGCCTGATAAACATGTACATAATCCCACTTCTACTTGCTAGCATGGACTTGGAGGTTAGTGACATGATGTTCTGGGTCAGACTGTAACCACCAGGGTTGGGCTTGGCTCAGTCCATCTAATAAATCTATTTGCAGATGTTGAAGGCTTCCTCAGATGGTTACACAAATTTCCATTCAGAACAAAGACTGCCCTCAGTTATGAAGGTCAGAGGATATAAAAGGGCAAAAGTGAACTTGGGAGTCCCCATTGGGTTGGGAAAGCACTACACATAGAGAAAATCAACATCAAAATGTTGTCATTTGAGCTGCTGGTTTTAAAGCATTTACATCTTTTCTTCCATTGTCAAAAGGGTGCCGTGTATTCCCAAGAGCTGTGGAAAATCTTTGAAATATCCTGGCCCATAAGGAAGCTCCTTATGCCTAGAGCACCGCATCAAACCCCCCTCTATCTCCTGGAGGTTCAGAAGTAGAAGTCATGCCTAGTACTTAGCCATACACTGTACTGCTCTCCCTAGAGGTATGGGCATAGGGCACCTATACACGAGCACGGAGGCTGCTCCAATGTGCTGGAATTCCAGCAGTTGGAGCAGACTTAATTAATCGAGTCTTCTGGAGCATGGCAATTACTGTGCTCCAGCAGCCATCTGTATCTCACGTATCACTGTCCCTGTGCTTTAAAATGGTGGTGGGGCACTTGAACTAAAGCTTGTCAAACAAGTGTGGGGGAAGCTGAAACACAAGATGCGGCGGTGCTTTAATTTAAGTGCTGCCCCCCTCCTATGAGCACATGTAAAAGTCCATTCATGGAGCAAAAATGGAGTCCAGCCTACCCAAGCACAAGAGGGCTGAGCGCATGCAGTGACTCTGAGAGGCAGGGACAATGCAGGTAGAGAGCCCTATATACTGGATCACTCAACTTCTGTGACTTTCCTGGCACTCCACCCTGAATCATTGACTCCTGATGTAGCTCCCTTGCTCCCTAATAGATGCTACATTTTGTCTAGGTCCTTTGTTCATGCAGTTTACCCCTCCATGTCTCCTACCAAACCGGACAACAGCTCCAGACCAATGACTGCAGCACTGTGAAAGGTCAGGAAGATCTGTTCCTGTCTCTTCAGTATGATTGTATCGGGGCAGTCTGTTTCTTTAAGAGGAAATAGTAAGCTTTGTGGCAGAGCTTTTGAATTTGTTGTGGCAGGTTAAAATGGCCCCCACCCCCACACAACTAGGTTCCCCTCTGTTCGCCAAATCAATGTAGTTTATGGGAATGTTTTGTTGCTTCGCCACAATCAGTGCTTATATGCAGGGGATACACATTCTTCACATCAGACTGTCAAAACGGAGAGTGCCGCAGAAAACCCTGCCTCCACGGCTTGTAAGGGAGGCAGCATGGACTGGTGAACAAAACAACTGACTGGGACTGAGACGACTTGGGTATCTTCCCAGCTCTGCCACTGACCTGACATGTGGCCTTGGGTAAGTCACCTTCCCTCTCTGTGCTTTAAACTGGGGATAAAGAAAATGACCTCCTTTGTGGGCATTTGGAGATCTCTGGATGAAAACTGCTACATTTAAGATTATGCTAATGCTGCTGCTGCTGGTAATGTGTTAGACGGGGCTTAAGGCCTTGCAAAAAGTCCTTGTCTTCAAGCTGCTTTCTGAATAACAAGTGGAAAAGGTAAGGGAAAGAACATTTGGGGAATACTGGCTATGGAAATACAGGCAAGGTTGTGGTCCTGTAACTCTAAAGGAAAGAACAAACAAGACAGCTTGTAAAACCATTTGCATGATGTCACTGCTATCAGTGCAGCACCAGAAATGAGCAGTGCAGTAGTACACCCAGAGTGGAAAACCTGCACCAAATTCAGGGAAAAAAATGCAAGAAAAAGAAGCAAAAACCCCCCAACCAGTATCTACAAAGAGACTTGCAGCAGTTTAATTGAATCAGTTTGAACTTTCACTGTTATTGAACTTTCACTGTTATTTCAATTAATATAACTTTCTTGATAAAAGTTAAGTTATTCCCAAAAGACAAAAGTGTGAATTTATACAAATCAGTCTCTTAAGGCAACACTGGTCATATGCCATTTATGGCCCTCTCCCTCTAATTGGCTTTTTAAACTACCATAATCAGCAAATGTGGAAACTTTACTTCTGAGAAGGCCATTTCAGAAAACCATTTTCTTTGCAATTTCTAAAAGAAACACATTTTGTGGAAAAGAAATTTCAGGATCTTTACAATACATCTAGTAATTTTAAAGAACATTTATCAAGGGGATCCCCAGCCACTGGCTGGGAAGACATAATTGTTTGCAAGTCAAAACAAAGGTTAGCAAGGAGACAGAGGCACGGCAATCCATCCTCACCCTGGGAAAAGAAGCAGAATAAGAATTTACATGCACGTCACGGTTGGGCTTGGATAACACCACCCATGTTGGCACTTCCCATGTTGGCCCCCACTGCAGAAAGGATGTGGAAAAATTGGAAAGAGTCCAGCACAGGGCAAAAAAAATGGTGAAGGGGCTGGGCAACTTGACTTATGAGGAGAGGCTGAGGGAACTAGGTTTATTTAGTCTGGAGAAGAGAAGGCTGAGGGCGGATTTAATAGCAGCCTTCAACTACATGAAGGGGGGACTGAAAGAGGATGGAGCTAGACTGTTCTCAGTGGTGGCAGATGACAGAACAAGGAGCAGTGGTCTCAAGCTTCAGCAAGGGAAGTTTAGATTAGATATTAGGAAAAAAGTTTTCACTAGGAGGGTAGTAAAACACTGGAACAGGTTACCCAGACAGGTCGTGGAATCTATATCCTTGGAAGTTTTCAAGACACGGGTAGACAAAGCTTTGGCTGGGATGATATAGTTGGGGCTGGTTGCGCTTTGAGCAGAGGGTTGGACTAGATAACCTTGTGAGGTCCCTTCCAACCTTAATTTTATGTGATCCTATGATTCCCTGATCTTGCTGCTGCTATGTGCAGGTCCATCCCTAGGAGCCAGCGGTTAGAGCAGTACATGGTCTGTCCCAATACAGGGCAGGGGCCTGCAATTGAATTATTCTGATGCGGAACAGCAGAAAGTGGACATGGGAGTATCACTCTTCACTGGCAGAATTTCCCTGGACTAGCAGATCTGCCAAATTCAAGATGATTTTGATGATGAAATTACCAGCCCCAAAGAAGAGCAATTCAGAGAGGCTGAAGGCCCCTTGTGAATGGGTAAGGAAAACAGGCAGGCAGATGGCAGATAGCAATAAGTCTGTCTCCTCAAACTCTGATAGAGCTTTGTGCTGTGTACTGGATCTTCTCTAATGAGAGGAAGAGAGATGGATATGACTTTCCTCTTTGGGCCCAGCAATATGAGACAGAGAACTGTGATCACGTTCCCACATTGTTTGTATGTGGAGCTACAGAGAGCTGTCCTTTGCAACACACCTGCGTAATTTGGGAGTGCTAGGATTAAAAGTGAATGGGGAGTAATCTTCTCTGCACGTTGTCTCTCCTTGTCGTTTTTAGTTTCAATGCCTGCACCCAGGTCAGAGGTGCCCTGACATCGATAATACTGAGGCACTAAGCCCCAGGGAAACTGACTAGAACCTGCCGGATATCCTCCAGTATTGGAGGTAACCCCGGTTAGTGGAGATTTATAAACTTTGGTTGTAAAATCTCTGGGCAGAATCTTATATCACTTTACATGCCCAAATGACACTTAACCACATAACCACCATTTTGGCACCTATGCACAGTACATGATCCTTCTCTGTGTGCAGTGTGAAATAGGATTCTGCTGTAGTCGTTCTTTGTGGGACCCAACTAATACCATCCTCAAAGGAGGGATGGGCCAAGTCCAGCTTCCTTTTTTTTTTTCTCTAATGCTTGACCCTTTCCTTTTGAACTTGTTAGTCCTGCCCTGAGCTTGCGGATCTCTGCTTCAGGCTCTGGGCAAAGTGACCGAAGTGGGTGGAAGCTGTGTGTATTTCTTACTCCAGTGTGGTTAGGCCTTATCTGTGCTAGAAGTGGTTTGTTGGTATACTCCAGCCAGTATAGCTATTATGCTATCAGATCCTGCGGAAGAAGATGCAACCAGTACCATGGCAAGGAAGTTTGGCACCCATGGGAATGCCTGTAGTGGCAGCTTGCCCTCACCCTGTGCGCAGATCCAGGGGGCACACGCCTCCCCATGCTTGCCCAGGAGTGCATGCAGCAGCAGGAGCCACCCTTCCCTCGCCCCCATGCCCCCCCAGATGAACTGCTTGTGGCAATGTCCCATGCCCCACCCCGGCTGGGCGGTGCTTGCTGGTGTCCCTTCGCTTTGGCACCTAGGGTGGTCGCCCCACTCCCCCACTCCTCCCTGCTACGACACTGGATGCAACTTGTACTGGGAAAGAGATCTTTGGCTGGTGTGGCTTATACTAGTTCTCTGAATGAGATAGCTGGGAAAGAGACATGTGAGAGACATGTAATCTTTCTTAGAGGGCAGCAATTTTTTTTCAATTATAATCGGCACAACTTTGATAGCAAAACTGTAGTATGCTCAGGCCACTGGTAAAACTCAGCTAGAGCTGGTGAGTTGTAAGGAGCAGTTGGGTCCAAAAACGAATGTGAGGGGAGACATCTGACCTCTGGCATTGTGAGTCACTGAAACTGTTGCGTTCTCCCATGGCTCAGAGTTTGAATTTGGCTGTTGGTTACAGACTTTAGTGGCCTGGAGGAACGTGAACCTGTACTTTGAGGAGCTTTCCTGGAGTAAGCTTTTCCTTGCCAAAGAAGGGTGTGTACCCTTCCATAGCACAGCGTTGCCAAGTAGGAACTCTGATAAAGCGAGGCTTGGGACCACCTAAGAGGAGCAGCCAGCTTTGTTCCCTTTGTATTCTGATGACGGTCTCTGGATTTCAGGGCTCTACTGAGCTGGCTTCAGGTAACAGCCAAATCTGTTCTTCCTGAGAGGTGGACACATCTCTAGAGATGAGTTTACAAAGCTAGACTGCTTTTCCCGGCAGCATACTGCCTAAGTGGGATGGGGGTCTGTGAACATACCTGCTTCAGCAAAGCTCAGCATCATTTTAGGCAATCACTCTGTCCTTATACTGTAATTCCAAAGGAGAACTGATGCAACAGGGAACATGAGGCTGGTGCTCCGCCATCCCTGTACTCTCTGGTCTGCTGTTACGGTATGTGTGGCACCACCTGATTGGAGATTCCCATCCTGCATCCTGGACGTGCTGTCTTCTTCCCATTTACTCCCCATGAGGAGCATAGAGGACTATGAGTTTACAGTAGAAATGCTATTAGCCTTTTTTTTTCTTGCACTGACAGCAGACAGGCTTCATTCGAATTTGAGCTGTGAACTATTTATCATAGTGCTTTAAGCCTCTGAGCAAGGTCTCCTAATTTATGACTGCCCATGAGACGTTATGCAATTGACAGTACTAACAGAAAATACTTCTGCACTTCACTAAAGCTACTATTAAGCTGCCTGATGTTTTCATCATAATATTTACTTCTTTGTAAATAGGCTAAATTCTCCAATCCTGATTCAAAACAGAGAGATCAGAGAACGAAAATAAAGAGATGACATGGCTGTTTAAGGATTATGTAAAATGTTTTCTACTAATATAAATATTTGATTGTACAATTCTCAGTGTGTTGTGTTTACTGAGGAGGGATGCGCAGTATGTACAGAGTGCAGGGTGGGAGCATGCCTGCTTTTGTCAAGGCTGCACAAAAAAATTTTAGCACCAGGGTTCAGGGTTCACCACCACACAACTCTGCTCTAGGCACAGGGAGGGGATCAAGAAATCAGTGCTCCCTGCTGTCTCACTTGACCAGATTATTCTGATCCAGATGCCAAGGCTTTAGCTAATCCAACCTCCCCAAAATTTTAAGATGTGGATTAGGCCCATTATAAAGAAAGGAGACAATACCCAAAGCCTGGTTCTGGATTTGAACTTCCAAATGTCCAGGGACTGACTGACCACATAGGGTTGTGGCCCAGTTCAGTGCTTTGTCACAAGGGCTTTCTGTTTTTTGGCCTCCTCTGTGCCAGTTTTTTCCTTCTCCAGGGATTAGAGAGGAGATGCTGCAGGGAGACCATACCAAGCCCTTGGAAGAAGGAGATTCACAGTGACCAGAGAGGGTTTGTCTGCTGGTGCCCACACCCAGATGTTGCTAAATCAGGGTTGAGCTTCTGAGATGGGAGGTTGCACGAGAGGGTCAGGCTGGCTGCTTACATCGGATGAGGGAGAGGACACAGTGGCCTCTGCTGGCAATACGTTAGAGCAAGGCAAAAGATGCCAGCTCCCTGAAGATCCTGGGAGGGGGTAAAGACCTACTAGCTCTCATTCTCAGAATGCAGCAATGCGTAAGTACTGGGACAATGGGTGCACTGGAGGCAGGCTATCCAGCTTGGATAAGGAAACATAATTGACCTAGACAATATCTGCTGAGCCAAGACTGTGTTTCTAATGCATCACTGTATCTGCTTTAGGCAGGCAGATTTCCAGGCTATTTAATCTTCTTGAGCTGACATCTTGGGGAATAGTTTCTTACTAGCAGCTGGGTTAGGATTGCTGAGTAGAGGCTCTGTTCCCCTCAAAGTGATCTTTGTTGAATGTAGACTGGCTTAAGTGTGGCTGCACACAATGGCTCCACCCTTTTCTGCCTTCAGCTGGTTGGTCCTGCTGTTGGAAGTACCTGGGAAGAATCTTTTTTCACTGTTCTCATTCCAATGGTACAAGCCCAGCTGCATGAAGGCCATTTTTGGCACTTAGACAATGTTTGTGATCCTACTCCGTATACACTGTGGATGCAAAAGTGTCCACACAACTACTGAGCACAAATATTAAGTTGTGCTATAGCCAGGTAAATACATGTCTCAGTATGCATACACCCTCCATGAGCAGAAAAGTCCAGAAACTGTACCCAGCAAAAGCCCACAGCTTGGGGAGGACTTTCATATTTTAGTCTCAAATCCTAGTGGTTAGGGTGCTCCTCCAGGAAGCAGAAGACTCAGTATGTAGATTCCCCTCACCTAAAAGCAGCTTGAACCCATCTCTCAAGCTTCCCAATACTGTGAGAGTTCTAGCCTAGAACACTGCTTCCCTCGAGGCAGGAGCTTCCCTACCGCTCTCCTATTTTACCCAAAGAATATTCAGTGTTAGGTGCAGTGGCTCAGCTTCGCAAAAAGAGCTGGGGATGTGGCTACATAATACCTAACCTGCCATATGGTAGTTTTAGCACTTGGTTGGGAAGTCAGAGAGATAAAAGTTGAAACCCTTTTGGTGAGGGAGCCTAAAAGTTGTGCTTCCTGCTACTTGACAAGTGCCGTAAGCAAGTGCCTAAGGCTACTGGGCTAAAACAGCAGGCAAACTTTCTCCTCCTCCTAATTTTTGCCTGTCTAGCATTTCAGTACTTACATTCTGGTATGTGTGTATGGAGCTACAACCATGCACATCCAAAGTGCACCCTACTGTGCATGATCAATAGCTCTGTGGGTGTGTATGCATCCATGAACGACGCATGCCCCCGGAGACTGGGGTGGCACGGTGACTGCCCGCAGGTGGCAGTGATGGCGGCAGGGGCATGGCAACAGCGAGTGGGGAGCTCCTGCAAGTGCCCGCAGAGGTGTTGGTGGCAGCAAGGGGGAAAGCAGGTGGCAAGCGCTGACCGGTGGTTGGCAATCACCTGCAGATGTTGCTGGCAGCGCCGGCAGCTGTGATCGGTGATCAGCCACAGATGCTGCCGGTGGTGTCAGTGGCGAGGTGGGGGGTGTGGTGGCGAGTGGCGACTTCCCGCAGGCACCGCCACCAGTGTTGGCGGCGCTTGTCTCAGTGAGTGCACCGCCAGTCTCGGGGTGTACGTGCACCCACATGCACCCGCTATGTGTCGCCAAAGTATGCATCTACACTGCATATGGAGAAGAGGCTCATAATGTGCATAAGTACCAGAAACAGCAGTTCCATGGCTAGGTAAGTGCCACTTGGGTGCGTAAAGAGGAATATGACTGTTACTGTCACACTACAGGAAGGACCTAGGCATCTCATTATTGCTTTATGTCTCATTATGATGCCTGTTAAATGCCACCTGAACAAGACAAAATCTGATAAATAGTCTACACTGTGTGTGTGAATACAGCACATCATACATACAGCCTGGAGGTTAAGTACATGTAATGTACTTTTCACCTGCACTTTGCCCACTACTCCAACTCCTCTCAGTAGAAGCCAGGATCAAGTAAAGCAAGTTTGCTCTAGCAAGGGCCATAATAGTCCTCTGTACCACACCATTCTGTCATGTATGTTGTATATGTCACATGGTTTATACAAAACACTCTATACCACACCCCAAACCTATTCATATTGAAATAAACTCATCAGGAACATTAACTGTAAGTAGACAAACCCTTCCATAGCAGGGTAAATATTCTGGCCCTCTTAGACCAGTGTAAACATGCCAAGTACACTAATACCAGTGTAAATGTACCAAGAACACTTATATTGTCATATGCACACAAAGCTCTCCTGTATCAGTGTACATGAGTGAGCCCCTTTAAGGGGTGCTGCAATGCAGGTGACACTATGGCTAAGTACAACTACTTCGTTTGCCTCCTGCAGTAGAAGAACAGGAAGCAGGTATCGCTGGAGCCTGAACAATTCCTGAAGCCCTTCCTTATTTGACTCCGTACACTTTTCCCAGAAACAGACACATGTTAGGCAGATGGGACTATCCGTGTGCCTCTGGGTCTGGGAGGAGCAGGCAGGGTTGGACCAGGAGCAGCTCTGTCAAGAGCCTGCACTCCAGCTGCACCACCTGGCTAGAGGAGTCAAATACAGAAATACCCTCCTTCCCCCCTCCCATCACTACCCCACACCCACTTTGTCTCTCAGGGGAGTTTTGTGTAGGGCACAAAGCTTGTTAGTTATGCCTCTGCTCCTGCCTGCTTTAGGTTTATTAGATAACCCTAATACAGGCCAGAGCATATGGCAATACCCTGGTTGAGAACAGCTGAGGTAACTTGAGGCAGCACAACAGTGGTTCTCAACTGGGAATGCCGCCAAAATCAGAAAAGTTGTAGAGGGTGCCCTGGCTCTCAAAAGGATTGAGAACTACTGGTGTAAATGCACCAGCCATTTTAGACCATTGCATACATACCAAGCCTTTTTAGACCAGCTTGACTATGCCAGTCCTCTCCACAGAGTTATATGTACTAGGTGTGTGTGAAGTGGGCCCTATATGATTCAGATTCGGCCTGAATCAGGGACAGTGATTCAATTAGTTGATTCAGATCACTGTCCTTACTCGATTTGGCCGAATCCGAATCTGAAGTTTCAATGCTGATTCACAGAATCAGCAATTCAGACATAGACACAGCTTTAAAAGCTTTTTCTACATACCTTGAGGTAGCAGGAGTGGCTCGCGATCACTGCGATGCTGGGGCACATGAAGCATCCCACAGGAGTGTGGGGGGGACCCTCCACATGCTCAGCAACAAGCCCCCTGCGTTTCATGCACCCCAGCATCACAGTGTTCAGGAGCTGCCTGCTACCTAGAGGTATGTAGAAAAAACATTTAAAGGTGCTTCCATGTCCAAATCTCTGAATCTTTCTGATTCTCTCTCTTGATTCAGAGGGTTTAGATTCAATCTGGAGAGATCAAAGGATCCTCTGCCGAATGGAATCAGGGATCAGGGATCGAAGCTTCACACAGCCCTAATATGTACCACCAGGGTTATATGCAAGGCTATATGCCAGTGTAAATGCACCTGACCTCTCAGACAATGGTAAACATGACAAGGGCATCATTATTAATTCAATTCCAAAAAACTGTAAATAAGCTAGATGATCACTAGCGTCTGGCGGTGAGGAAAAGACTGCCACAGTCAATGTGCCCAGAATCCCCAGCTGTCCCCTAGGACTTCACAATAGCCAATAATCCAGGAAACACACCTGGCTAGGTAGCAAACATACCATATCTGTGGAGTACAACAAGGTGGGCAGGGTGAATGAGAGGAGAGAGTGGGCACAGAGAGGAGAAGGTGAGAGAGCGGGCACTATTGTGTGGGTGTTTTTCTGCCATGGATTATCTGACCAGGGAACAAATGAATAGGGACAGCAAACAGGGGAAGCAGTTTGCAGGCAGTTGCTGGAGGCAAGAGGAGGAAGGAGGAGAGAAGCCAGGCACCAGATTCTGGCCAGGAAAGGTAAGTGATCCAGCCGCCTGTACCTTTGGTTTTGCTGAGTGTTTGTTTGGTGGGCTGTGTGTGTTTGGGGTGTGTGCTCTGAGAAGCTGGGAGTGACTGCTGATTGTTATGGGATTGCTGACTGCTATATGATTGCTGCCTGGGCTTGACAGAAGCCCTAACAAAGGGCTGCTGCCGCCCTGAGGCCCTCATCCAGAATGTTGTGGAGAGGAAACCTCGGTTCGTCTGACCCTCTGACCACTACCCCATGTTTCTCATTCATGTGGGCATGAATGACGTGGCCAGGAGTAATCTGGACTGGATCATGAATCTCTACAGGGCTCTGGGAGCTGGGCTCAAGCAGTCAGGGGTACAGGTAGTCTTTTCCTCTGTGCTTCCGGTTGCAGGCCACGGACCTAGGAGGGAAGGATGCGTTGAAGAAGTGAATCAATGACTCCGGCAGTGGTGCTACCAAGAGGGCTTTGGTTTCTTTGACCACAGCACACACTATAGGGTGAGAGGACTACTGGGAAGGGACTGCATCCACCTCACATGGAGGGGTAAGTCCCTGTTCTCAGCCAGGATGGCCGATCTTCTAGATAGGGCTTTAAAGTAAGATTGCTGTGGGATGGGGAAACACTGACTGGAGCATGTCTGGCACACAAGAAAGCTCCAAAGTTGGGGACACCAGGAGAGTCACTATTGCAAGAGCTGAGGGGATGGTTCTCCCTCAACATGACAGGAAATTGAGGGTCTCAACTGGAGGACTCAGGTGCCTGTACACTAATTCCAGGAGCATGGGGAACAAGCAGGAGGAGCTAGCCCTCCTACTCTCCAGTGGGCATTATGATCTAGTAGAGATTATGGAGACCTGGTGGGACTCCTCACATGATTGGAGTGTAGCTGTAAAGGGCTATGCCCTGCACAGAAGGGACCAAGTAGGGAAGAAAGGTGGTGTAACTCTCTATGTGAGGGAGCAGTACACCTCCTTGGAGGCTGACATTGGCTCCAAAGAGCAACTCAAAACAATCTGGGTCAAACTATGGGGGCAGGCGAGTAGGAGCAGGGGAACAGGGAGTGGTGAGAGAGACCTAACTGTAGGTGTATACTACAGACCACCAAACCAGGGGGAGGAGCTTGATCTGGAGTTGTCTTGAGAACTGGCAGAGGCTGTGCACACATGGGACATAGTTGTCATGTATGACTTCAATTACCCAGACATCTCTGGGGAGGAACACTTGGCTAAGTTAGATCGGTTGCGTTGCTTCCGGACCTATATCAAAGAGCTCTGCTTGACTCAGGAAGTGCACGGGCGAACCAGAAGTAACGCTCTCCTAAACTTGGTCTTGGCCAAAGGAGACAATCTGGTGATCGATTTAAATATAGAGGGTAGCCTGGACAACAACAATCATGAAACCATCACTTTCACTGTCTGCCACAAGGCAGGAAAATCAGCTAGCAGGGTTGAAGTTTTGGACTTAAAAAAAGTGAATTTCAACAGGCTCAGGGCAATAGTAAGGAAAGCATTGTGGGACCAGGGACCGAAGGTGAAAGGAGTGCATGAAGAAGGGTCATTCCTCAAGGACACGATCCTCGAAGCACAAAAGAAGTCCATTTCCATGTGGAGGAAAGGTAGCAGAAGGGCTGGTAATCCCTCTTGGCTTAATAGGGATATCATGGTCCTCTTGAAAAAGAAGAAAGAGGTATACAAACAATGAAAGCTTGGGACAGTTCCCAAGGAGGACTATACAACAATGGCCCACACTTGTAGGGTGAAGATGGCGACTGAATTTAAACTAGCAACTGAAATCAAGGACAATAAGTAGTCCTTCTTTAGGTATGTAGGGAACAGAAGGAAAACAAATGTAAGTGTGGAGCAGTTGCTTAACAACTCAGGACAGCTGGTTACCAACACTCAGGAGAAAACTGAACTCCTGAACAAAACTCCTGAAGAAAACTTTGCTTTGGTATTTCACCAGGCTAAGGGGAAAATCATACTACATAAGGTTCAGAATGGGCATGGTTGGAATGACCACCTTCCTATTGTTGACGTTGAGCTGGTGCATGATCAGTTAGAAGAGCTAGACATTTATAAGTCAGAAGGACTGGATGAACTTCATCCAAGAGTGCTGAGGGAGCTGGCCAAAGTCATCACGGGACCTCTGGAGAAACTCTTCCAAAACTCGTGGCGCTCGGGAGGTGCCTGAAGACTGGAAGAGGGCTAATGTTGCGCCCATCTTCAAGAAGGGGAGGAGAGAGGACCCAGGCAACTATAGGCCAATTAGCCTAACTTCTATCCCAGGGAAATCCTGGAAAAATTCATTAAGGAGTCTATGTGTGATATGCTTTCAGAAGGTAGGATTCTGAACGACAGCTAGCATGGCTTCGTCTTGTTTTACTAATCTCAGCTCCTTCTATGACCAGGTAACTCGCCACCTGGATTAGAGAGAGGAGGTTGACATTGTATACTTAGACTTCCAAAAGGCCTTTGATCTGTTATTCCATGATGTTTTCATGGAAAAATTGGAGTATTTTGGGTTTAACTGCTCAACAGTTAGGTGGGTAGGAAGCTGGCTGCGAGGTAGGACCCAGAGAGATCTAATGAACAGATTTGTGCATTCCTGAAGAGAAGTGGCAAGTTGTGTCCCTCAGGGTTCGGTGCTTGGTCCATTGTTTTTCAATATCTTTATCAATGATTTGGATGTGGGGGTGAAGAGCTCACTGGTCAAGTTTGTGGATAACACCAAGTTATGGGGGAGCGTGGTCACACTGGAAGATAGGCTGCAGATACCTAGACAGGCTGGCAAGTCGGAACCAGATGGAATTCAACACTGAAAAGTGTAAAGTGCTCCATCTGGGAATAAACAATCCCAAACATACTTACAGGCTTGTTGGTGCTACACTGACTACCACCATGACTGAAAGGGACCTAGGGGTAATAATAGACCATAGTATGAACATAAGCCGTCAGTGTGATGCTGTAGCCAGCAGGGCAAACTATACTATAGGATGCATCAACCGATGCATTTCAAGCAAAACCAAGGAAATGATTCTTCTGCTTTATTTAGCATTGGTGAGACCGCAGCTGGTGTACTGCATCCAGTTCTCACGCCATGCCATGCTTCAACAAGGATGTGGAAAAGCTTGAGAGAGTCCAGAGACGAGCCACCTCTATGATCAGAGACTTGCAAGGCAGACCATACAAGGAAAGGCTGAGGGACTTGGGCCCCTTCAGCCTAAAAAAGAGATGGCTGAGAGGGGACTTGGTAGCAGCTTGCTGGTATGTCAGGGGAATACATCAAGGGCTCAGAGAACAGCTGTTTACCAGGGCACCCTTGGGGAAAACCAGGAGTAATGGCCACAAACTCATGCAAGACCATTTCAGGCTTAACACTAGGAAAAACTTCTTCACAGTTAGGGTGTCCAGACTGGAACAAACGCCCTCCAGTGGTGGTACAGTCACCTACCCTGGAAATCTTAAAGAGTAGAATGGATAGTCACCTCGCTGGGGTCACCTGACCCCAGTTGTCTTTCCTGCCTAGTGCAGGGGGCCTGGACCTGATGATCATGTGAGGTCCCTTCCAGCCCCTAATAATCTATGAATCTGGCACTGCCAGATGTGTAGCGCTGTAGTATGTATTGTACTTCTTTTCCCTACCCTTTTTCTGCATCTGTGTGTTGATTTTAGGCCTGCCAAGCAGGTTTCCTTCCTTCCTTCCTTCTGTAACCTGGGCAGTACTCCAAGAGGTACCCCCTTTCCAATTGAAGGGATCAAAGCAGGTGCACAAGCGCTGTGTGAGGTGTAGGGACTCTCCTCCCCCTATAGAGTAGAGCCAGACCACCACTGGGCCTTAACCATATTCCTTTTCATGAGAGAACAGTACTGGGAACATAACAGGCATAAACCAGGGGGTATAGGGGACACTACAATGCCCCGCGGGGGCAGGATTCTATAAAGGTTAGACACTTACAATCATTGACAAAAGACAGGGTTAACAAAATATAAAACACAAACAGCAGAACAACCAATACTGGTTGGTGAAATATAAAAAGGCACAAAATACAAAATGTCAAATGACAATGAAATACAGGGCCTAGGTACCTGGAGGGGGAGAAAGGGGGGGAAACACAATGGCCCCTTTCTACTGCAAGAAGATTTTTTCCTTGTTAACTCACTCACCCCAGCTGGGACTTAAACTGGGAGCTCTCACATGGTAGGCAGAAACACTGCCACACAGCCACCAGCGTTAGTACAGCTCTGAGCTACTAGGGGTCTTGACCTTCCTGGAGCCCCAGCCTCATGTCGAGCTGCCTGGCCTCTGATTGGAGGAGCTGGAAGCAGAGCTGGAAACCTCTCAGGTCGATGCTCAGATCCTTGCTGAAGCCGGGGAGCCTCTCCTGCTGGCCGCAGCCTCTCATAGGGGATCCTGGAGCCCAGTGGGGAGCCTCTCCTGCCATCTGCACCCCGCCCTGCTGAGGGTCCAACTGCTGCCTGCAAGTCCCACTCCTTCAGGCTCTTCTGGGGCAACTGCTCCCGCACCCCTGGCCCAGCTCTCGCCAGCTCTTTGAAGCTCCTTCCTTGTGGTCCCTTACTTGTCTCTCTTGAGTCAGCCCCGCTGCCCCTTTTCTCCCCCTCCAGGTGACCCAAGGGGCCAATCAGGGGACACAGAGGGTGAATCTCTGGGGCCTGATTGGTGAGGAAAGAGAATCCCAAGTCCTCCAATCATCTTTTGCCCTTTCAAAACCCTTGGGCTAAGTCACTGCCAGCTAGCCCATCACACTTCCTTGGTTTCTTTCTTTCTCTCTCTCTCTCTCTCTCTCTCTCTCTCTCTCTCTCTCTCTCTCTCTCTCTCTCTCTCTCTCTCTCTCTCTCTGCAGGACTTGGCAAACAATGACCTTGCTCCTAACTCAGGCCTTAACTTCTACAGTAACAAAGACAATGAGTCAGAGGTTCTGTCTCTTTCAGGGTATCTGTTAGCCATCTTATGCATGCCAGGGGACATTTCTGATGCTTGGTTCTCCCGGCTGGGCTATCTGGTGCAAATGGTCACCTTGTGAATATCTAGGGTAAGAAAACCTTCACTCAGGGTCAGAACAATCACATTTGAGACCAGGAAAAAATGTTACCACAAAGTCAGGTTGGTGTGCATAGAGTTAGTTGGGGAGGGGGGAAGGGATATGGTTCTCTTCCTTGGATCCTTTGAGCATATTTAATAGCTATTCTGTTGTTGCAGTGGTAAGGCACTGACAATGCTCTGTTGCCCTTCTTTACTTGGGGCAAGCTAGGGTGTTTGTGCCTGGCAGTTGTGCAAGAGGGTTATTCATGAAGTCTTTATGAATAGGTTAGACAAAACTTATTTAGGATGGTTTAGATAGCAATGATCCTTCCTTGAGCAAGGGGCTGGACTGGATAACCCCCCTGAGGTCTCTTCCAGCCCTACATTTCTATGATTTTATGGAGTGCCCAAGATTTGAGTCAGGGCCAGTGTGTGCTTCTGTGGCACTTTGACTGATCTCTAGCCTGGGTGATGTCTGTGACACTGAGAAGGCAAGGATCACTACACTCCTATACATTCAGTGCAACCATGAAAGATTTCTGTGATGTTTGAGTGAATAGTAGCACTGGTGGGCAGCTCGAAGAGTAAATCTGGGTGCTTGAGAGAGCTAAACAGTGCCCATACCATTGCCATGCCACAGCTACACCCCCTGTGCCCCATCATATTCCTTTCTTTGACCAACAATGGCTCCAGTTCCAAAGCCAGCTCCTCTGGTGTTGCTGGTCCTGAGTTTGCAATGTGGCTTTCTCTGTATATATACTGCATTAACTCCACCTCATTATAAACCTTCACTTGGAATTCATATTTCTCCCTGCCTTTGCCTCAGGTGCCTTCGCCTTCCTTGGGTTAATTTAATGGGAAAATTGTTCAGATATTGCAAGGTGATGGCCTATCAGCCCAATTAAGAATGGCTTAGTAGCAGGGAAGTACAAATGCAATTTTACTTATAAGAATGATGTGATGATGGATGCAGCATGTTCTAGTGGTGGTGCACTGGAGTAAAACACAGAAGATAGCTGTGTTCCCAGCTCTGCTAAAGGTCTGCAGACTGGATTTGGACAAGTCACTTCTCCATTTAGGGCCTCAGTTTCCCTCTTTATAAATTGGGGATTTCTTTACTTGCTCTGTAACACACTTAGAGATTTATTGGTGAATAGTGTTGTATAAAAGCTGGGTATAGCCATTAGAACCTCCACAGCCAGCCCAAATAACACAGGATTCCAGAAGCAATTATCAAGGGGTGCACTGAAACCTATCCCTACCACTTGAGAAGCAGCCACAGTGTAATGGATTAGACATTTCTGGCTGCATTTGTTCCTTTCACATACTATACCATCTTGTCACATTCACTTGTTTTGTGGTGCAGCCCTTAATAAAGAATGAATGTTTCAGGAGATATGGGACAGACATTAGCACATGACACCAAGCAACACTATGCCTTGGTTACTGGTGAGAAGGGATAAAGCCCCCTAATATACTTTGGATAGCTTGGGAGCATTATGTATTTCTGGAATGCCTTCTGGTCTTTATTAAAATGAAACCACAGCTAGAGCTCATCACCCAGGCACTGGGCCAAGTATAAGTTACTTTTACAAATATTTATTTAACCATATCAATGACAAACTCTTTTGTATAAATGTTTTTATTTAATCATAATTTACCAATTATTTTAAATCAATTGTTTGCCTTGTTTCTAAACAATAATCAAGAGGCTTGCATTAGAGTTACTCAGGCGGATTAGATGCATTATCTCATTGCAACTCATACCATTGTGTCTGGCTGCATTGACTGGGGGTGGGGTGTTCATAGGGCCAAACTCTCCCTCCTGCTGGGCTTTGGAGACTCATGGCTGGTCCTCAACCATCCATTACTTTCCTGAACTAAAATAGCTGCAAGCAAAGGGTAATTATAAATAGAAACATGCATGAAGGATGTGTGCCTCCTGAGACTGGGGGGGCACGGCGACCACCTGCAGGCGGTGGCTGCAGTGTTGGCGGTGGGGGCATGACAGTGGTGAGTGGGGACTGCCTGCAGGTGACCGTAGTGTCATTAGCAGCGAGGGTGGGCCGAGAGGGGACTGCCCACAGGCTGCGGCAGAGGTGTTGGTGGTGAGGAGTGGGATGGCAAACGGGGACCACCCACAGCCACTGTCTGCTGTCGTGGTTGGTAACCAGTGAGCGGGGACCGCCTGCAGCTGCCAGTGGCCGCGTCGACAGCCGGGGGGCAGTGACTGACCGCAGAAGCCGCCAGCGACTTCCACAGCAGCCAATCTCAGGGCGAGCACGTGGCCCCTGTGCCTCCCCTATGTGTCACCTAT
This sequence comes from Alligator sinensis, assembly GCF_000455745.1. Taxonomy (NCBI): domain Eukaryota; kingdom Metazoa; phylum Chordata; order Crocodylia; family Alligatoridae; genus Alligator; species Alligator sinensis. Next base: position 132,757 of record NW_005842016.1, read on the forward strand.
AGATCCATGTCAGAATGGCAGGAGGTTTTAAATGGAGTCCGACAGGGGTCTATCCTCAACTTGGTGCTGGTCAATGTCTTTATTAGTGTAACAGATCCCTGTAAAGATCCCTGCAAAGGCAGAATGGGAAAGTTTGCAGCCCTGTTGTTTGCAAAAGCTTATGTATGTTTTTGATTGGCTCCTGAGGCAGGTGTGGGGAGGGAAGTCAGTCCCAGGACACAGCCAGGGTCAGAGAGGGGAGAGGGGTCCTGGCGCCCCAGAGCTCGGGCGGGGACCACGCAGGTCCTGCCATTGCTGTGCTGTGAATAGAAGCTATGATCAGTGACGGGGAGAAGACCTTTCTGGTATCCTTTCTCCCTCTGAGGCAGAGGGACCTGTGAAGAGGAAAAGGGTCATAAGGGAGACTTGCCTAGGAGGGCAGGTGTCAGTCTGGGAAGGCTCTGAGGAGAGTTAGGAGAGAAAATAGCTTGGGGCTGGGTGGCTGATAAACCCAGGGCGGTTTCAGTTATCAGCACAAGGGGCTGTGTTTGGGAATTAGAGAAAGGTGCTTTTGGGGAGGGGGGACAGTGTGTGTTTCTTTTGCAGATACAACAGACAGCTGAACCCGGGTGAAGCTTCTCTTCCCCATGCAGGCTCTAGCAGAGCAGCAGGTGGAGCTGCACCAGCCAGTGTTACTAGTGTTGCTAATGTAAAGGAGAGCTGACGTCTTGTTAACCCTGTGTGCTCTTGCTGAAATTCACTTGACTCTCAAGGTTTAAGCTGGAGAGTTGTACTGAGCGTGTTTTTTATTCAATTGGTATAAAGTGTTTTTAGTTCATTGATACCTGGCTTTGACAATTAGATTATTGATATCCTGTTTTGCTATTAACCTCATTCATGCATTGACTGTTTTGTAAATAATAAACTGTGGAAATAGTTAGACTGTATGTACTCTGGTGTGTGAGGAAACCACAAGAAAGCACTCCATGGAGAGGTGACCCCAGCCTTAGGGGCTGGGAGGAGGTTGACCGAGGCTATTTGACACCCCAGGTCCCTGAATGTGGATGTGGCCGCAGGCAGCACCGTGGCTATATTAGTAACTTGGATGTTGGAATAGTGAGGTTTTGAGCAAATTTGCAGACAACATGAAACTGAGAAGGATTACAAAGACACTGGAAGACAGAAGTACAATTCAGAAGGATCTTGATAGATTGGAAAGCTGGGCTACAGCCAACAGGATGAAGTTCAGTGTTGACAAGTGCAAGATGCTACACCTTGGGAAGAATACACAAATACAATGTGGGTGACTACTGGCTGAATGGTAGCACTATGGAAAAGCATCTGACAGTCATGGTGGATCACAGACACAACATGCGTCCACAGCGTGATGTAGCTGTACAAAAGGCAAATGTGGTTTTGAGCTGCATCAATAAGAGCATTAGGTATAGGACATGAGAGGTGACAGGCCTCTTTACTCAGCACTGGTTAGGTCTCATCTAGAGTACTTTGTGGAGTTTTGAACTCCATATTTTAAAAAGGATGTGGAGCAGTTGAAGACCATACTCAACATCAGGAGAATAAAGAAAAGTTCCCTAATTGACTTAGTTAGGAAAGAAGTTAAAGAAGGCACAATAAAATTATAGAGTGAATACAGAAAGGGGCTATCCAGCAAAAGGATATGATTTCTGGAGTTATTCTTACCGTCTCCAAGTCACTGAGCAAAATGGATAGTGTTTGGGAGTTCCCATGCTTCTGGACTTTGCTGGTTGCCACTTGGGAGTGGAAAGGATTTTTTTTTGCCTTCCGGTTGCTGCATGTGTCAGGGTTTTGTTTTTCTTCCTTCCTCAAAAGCATTGGGTGTTGGCAACGTTTGAGGCTGGAGATTTTTATGGGTATGCCAGTGCTCTTGTTGGCACTAAACCCTGGAAGTTTCTAGCTACAGGGTCTTGCTTCTCCACCCAGAATCAGACTGATCACACCATTTGGGGTTGGGAAGGAATTTTACCTCGAGGTCAGATTGGTACTGACTGTGAGTGTTTTTGCCTTCCTCTGTAGTGGGGCATGGCCCTCTTTCTTGGATCTCTCAAGTGCATTTTAAGAACCCAGGCAGCAGCAGGATGCTGGCTGCAGTTGTCCCTTTGCTTTTCCTGTGGCAGGTTAGGGTGATATGGTTTGGATCCTGCATCTGGCACGGGGTTGGACTAGATGACTGTAGGAGGTCCCATCCAGACCTACTTTTCTATGATTCTATGATCAGCTGCCCAGCTGCAAAGGACTCACAAAAAACAGACCTTACCTCATGGAGCTTACCCTTTCCTCAGAGTGACAGGCTGGAACCACTTCACTTGTCTCTCCCACTTGGCCAATAGCCCTTGGCTCCCTTAAGTGCACATCACCAGTTACCTACCTTGTTCCTGCATGACCTCCTAAATATCTATAAACTTTCTGAGACCACAGCAGTCTCCAGTTCTATGCATGAGACACCCTTCATGCTCCACAGAGCTTAAAATATCTGCCAACAATTCAAAGTCCATAGAGAACCCAATTCAGAGCAGGATGGGAGCCTAGGAATAAATGCATTTACCTCCAGGGCTTAATATATCTTTATTTTAAACAGTATAGCACTCCCATTCTCTGACCTCTGACCTCCCTAAATCACCAGGAGGGTTCACTGGCGAGTTTTACAGCTGTTTAAATGCCATTTTGTCCAAGTACACACATTTTATATTTCTGTTACCCATGAAATGTGGACACTTTAAGTGTGAGTGCATGTAGTGAGCATGCTCAGTAGGCAACCAGTAGGCTACCAACCAAGAACTCATGAGCAGTGGGTTTTAGACACCAGAGAAGAAGACCCTCATGTGCATTAGCCCCTGTTGCTCAATGGTTAGAGCACTCACCTGGAAAACAAGAGACCTTAAGTTTTAGGTGCCCCTCACCCAAAGAGGGCTTTCAATTTGTATCTGATTTTTCAGCACGATACTCTACCCCTGGGCATTGTCCAGACTGCTGGGTGAAGGGGCCTAGAACATAGGTCTGGCAAAGAGCCCTAACCACTCAGATTTAGAGCCAAAACATGGGAGGGCCCTCCTACTCCTGCTGTTTTTTAGGACTTGTGCTCAGATATGCGCATCTGTTGCCTTGTAGCTGGGCAGTGCATAGCCTATTATGAATGCTCAATAACTATGTGAAGACTTTATTTGGCCACAAAGTATGGGCAATAGATTTGAAACTGGGCATAAGTGTAAAAAAATGCCATTTGCAAGGCTGGAAAACTGCCATTTAAGTGCATAAAGTGAAAAAGAATTCTGCTCTCTCTCTTTCTGGAAGTTATACTTTCCTGAATTAATCTGTTCAACATCTGTTGCATAGATTGGGGTGTTTATAGTGTGTATGCCATAGGTTTACTGAAGACTCCAGTTTTTCATAAGAGCCCTCAGTATAATAGCTGTCTGTATACAGCACATGCCCTCTCCCTGTCCTTATTTCTGTCTCTTTTTCACTCTGTCTCTCTTTTTGCCTTATGCATTTGACAAATCTATGTTAGGTCAATGACTACTTTATCAGTAACATGGACCAAGCTTCTGTAACACTGTTAAAACCAGCAGAGCTGGAAGTTGCTCTTGGATGTGGCAGCTGCAAAAAAAGACTCTCACTTCAAACCATAGCTATTTCTTCTGATGGGGCTAATCTGGACTGTTAAAGTGGGAGATAAGCCAAAGACTTTCCAAGTTCTCACAACTTGGGAGAAGGATTAAGATGCCAGAAAATGGTTAACCAGAATGGGAACTTGGCATGCATTAAGAGTTTGTCACAAACTCACCTGACATATGAGAGTTGAGGAAAAAGGGTCTATGGGAGCCATGTAACTCATGCCACATGGCCTTTTGTTTGAGCACGTGAACAAGGCAGCTGATCTCTTCTGCTTCTCTGGTGGAAGATGGCTGCCCAGGGGTACTGGCTGTGGGGAAAGCAAAGATTTTTGCTTCTCTATGATTAGGGGCTGGGATAGCCATTTAACATACTACTGTTTCACAGACATATGAAATGTCTAGCTCAGCTATGTGTCCTTGACTTTTGTGCCCCTACAAAACAAGGGTGTCCCCCAGTCAAGTCTTCAATTATTTCATTTGCTTATGCTGCCTCTCCGAGCTCCTTCTGCTGCTGTTTATCTCTGTTTAATGTCTTTAGAACAGACCCTTTCTCAGGCCCTGGCTACTGCTGCTACTGTTGGGTCTTCTGTGAAGGGTAGACCCTGAACAACAGAGAATAAAGTTAATTATTACACAACATGGCAAGAAGACAGGGAGAGAAAAACAAGCTGAAAAAGAGGAAAAGAGCATGGTATTCATAGCAGAGGAAAGGAACAACACAGTGGCCTAACTTGGGAGCTGCCCCGGCCAGTGACCTGGGGGTGAGGGGTGGGAAAAAACAGCTGCCACCACAGCTGCACGATCACACCAGCAGCATGACAGCAACCAGAAGTTGCCACTGCCTCTCTGTGTAGCAGCTGCTTAGTGCTCAGCTGTGCTCTTATGTCTCTGGGACAACACCTCCAAGGTAATAAAAGGAAAAGGAGAAGAGTAAGGTCAAAGGAGGCAAAGAGAAGAGAGCAGAAGTACCTACTAGTAAGTGTGGATGCAAAATAGGACAAGAAAACACGGCAGTGCAAAAGTGCTTCCTGAAGGACAGGGCTGAAGAGCACTGTGGAACAGGTCAGAAACCTATTTGGATCAGTCCTTGTTCCCTACTTTCTCTTTGCTCAGCCTGTCTTTTGTCTTGCCACAAAATTCTCCCTTCTAGTTCTTCCCAGTTTTCTTTTCGTTTTCACACACAACGTCCCCAACCCAGCCTGCACACAGATGGAGGTGGCTGCTGATGGAGATGTCTGTCTCTCCTTGATTCAGACTGTTTTGGGGTAAATATTGCCATACATTTCCTGTGAACAGATTTGTCCGGATTTTGCTTCAGCACTTCCTGATATCTGAATTACAGATCTGGTGACTATGAATAACTGACAAGAATCTTCCTGGAAATAAGTACTGTAGTTTGAAGGGCCCAATAGTGTTTCCATGAGTTTACTCAGGAGCAGGATTGGGCCACAAGAGCAGGTGGAGAACATCCTTAGAAACAATATTTTATATTTGCTTTCCCAAATGTTCACGTTAGAAACTTGTTTATAAAGCCTATGTTTATCCAATCAGGAAACAGAAACGTGCCACATGACTTAACTGATCATTCATGTGGTTGTAATTTTGAATTTTGAATGCTGAACACTTGAAACAAAGTGTGCCCCTATGGGCTGCATGTCAATGACTAACTCCTAATAAGAGATCAGTTGGAAACAGCCAGTTTGCTCACAGTGCTCTGTGAACAGGAAGAACAGAGATTAATCATGAGCAGCGGTTTCCTTGTGAATTCTTTTTATCCTTCTGTGTAAAGAGGCAATTGTGAAGGGGGCATTTTAAAAACAGAAATGAAAATAAATAAAGTATTTTTAGTCAAATGAGTAATGTGATATTTTTAAAGACAGAGGTACTGAAAGCAATTTGGTGATTTTATTTCAGATTTAGTACAAATAAACTAAATAACATACACAGCAGAGTGATTTAAAGACCTCTTTCCCCACTCTGTTTTAATCAAAGAATTTCTGAAGGCATATATATTTTTTCAGATAAAACTTATTGAGGGAGGGTCTCAGAAGCTTTGGATTACTGAAAGGATGAGAGTCCCTTTATTCCTTGGATGTGGCAGATGAGGTGCAGTTGTACTGGCTGTGGGAAATCAGGGACAAATCCAGGATGTGCATTGGATTGGTTCCTGAAGCACTGTCATGCACAGCACCATGCAGTGGAGAAATTGCCAATGGTCTAAAAGTCAAAAATGTCAGACACTGCTTTTAGCCGTACTCAGATCAAAGGGAGCTGTAACTCTCAAGCTACTATACCTAGCCTTACTAGTTATGAAAATGGAAAGGCTCCGCACCTTTAATGTCCTCTAAATATTCTGTAAAAGAAAAGGCACAGGTTAATTTAATTTAATTTACTTAAAGATTTTATTTTTAATGCAGGGTTCACAGATAAATGAAAAACAAATGTGGTGTATTAAAGGGAGCTGCCCAGCCCAGGGCGGAGGCGGGACCAGCACAGGAACATTTTTTTAATGATCCCTTTTGGAATGTTTTTTGAACTCTTCAGAACAGCAAAGGTTTGGAGACATTGTATGTTTAGCTAAGTGTCCCCTGGGAAAGTTTGATTTAAAATTAGTAAAGCTGCTTCAGTTTTTAAAACCTTCCTTAAAATAGCTGATATAAATTTTGGTGGGAATTCTGTTGAGAGTCTAAATTTGTTGCAATAGACAATCTAATGAACATGACATTTAGGAAAAATGTGAAAAAACCTGGTTTTCTTTCTGACTTTGAATGACATAATCAGGGCCTTGCAGGACTGGCTGCCCCCCAGGGTGCCTCCCTGACCTCTGCTGTTCTGGTCAGAAGTTTCCCTAGCATAGAAAGATAGAAGTGTTTGGAGGAAAAGTAGAAGGGAAAACTCACACTCCACTACTAGTCCTACCTTTTCAAAGTGGAAGCTAGTTGCTGGTTACTCTTGTAGGGTGTGAACTGCTAGAGACACTTGTGTCAGGCTGACACTGTAAATCTTAGGCCTGAAGGAGTCAAAGCTCTTGGGAGACAGGTTTGTTAGGTTTTACAGGTAGTCTAGGAAAAGTAGAGGAATTTTCTCTGTCTGTTAAATATGGTAGTGTGGAAGAAGGTCTTCTGGGCACAAGCCATTGCCCCCAGCCAGTGCAGATATTGGGATCCTGAGTCAGCGGTGAGAGAGGTCTGGTAGAGCTGTGATGTCTGACGCACATGAATAGAGAGATACTCTGGATTTCATTCAATGTTCAGTTCTGAGGAACCCATGAGACAGATTTACTGGTGACACTAGTGCATCACAATCTCATGGGACTAGCTCCCTGACATGAGCAACTCTTCATGATCTGATGGGACCTGTTTCTGTGTGAAAGCATTGCCTAATGTTGTCATGGGACTGGTTTCTTGGTGAGAAAGCCACCTTTTATTGATCACAGTATGCTCTTGAATTTCAAACAATCATGTTTCCTTGCGCTATTCCAGGCCTCAAGAAGATGTGGCCAAGTGCAAGAAGCAGAATGAGCAGATTAATGGTCTCAGATCTTCCTCATCCCCAGTGGGATGATTTGTACCTTGAAGGTGAGTAAGAGAGAGCCCTGCCCAAGCCAAGCACCAGAGGTGCTCACTGCTCCCAGTCCTGAGGGAGGAAGAGTTGGGTCATCTTCTCCTCTTGCTCTGCTCCCTACTTCTCTAGGGAACATAGACAAGAGAGAAATAGGCTAGCCTAGAATTATAACGTAACAGCCATGTGAAAGGTCTACTCTACCCTGTTGCCTATGAGGAAGGACCTGGTACACACTATTGTACATTTGAGGGAGAGCCTAATGGGCACTGGTCTATATGAGTGAAGGCTTAGCATGCACTGATGTGTGTGCAGAGCCTTGTGTGTACTGGTATATATGAGGGAGGGCCTAATTTTAGATAGTATGGGTGAGAGAAACCTAGTATGCACTGTTGTGGTGAAGTAGGCATGTGTGTTGGGAGGGAGCTTGGTGTGCGCAGGTTTGTACAAGGCAGGCCTGGCATTCTCCAGTTTATGGGAAGGAGAATCTGGGGTGTTAAGGAATGTGTGCGAGGAGGCTGCTGTGCATTGGTATAGGTATGATGGGGTATGAGATGTGCTGAGTTGTATAGTGGAGGTCCCTGTGTGCACTGGTGGGAAAGAGGGAGGGGCTCGGGGCATAGGTGCATGAATGAAGGCTCTGGGGAGTATCAGGGCAGGCATGGAGTCAACTGGTATGAGTGAGGGAGGGGCAGGTGCATGTGTGTGGTGGCCACTGCTGCTCCCTTACACTTACTGCTCACCACTGAGCTGAATCATTTAAAAAATGCTCTGTGTTTGTGCCTCCAGAAATGTGTCTGGGACCCTTCTTGACCCAGTAGCTTATTTACACAGAGCTTTTTGTGACTTGATGTGATAAAGCAGCCTTCACACACCTCATGTTCCTTTCAGAGCAGCTGGGAGATAAGAGATCTTGGCTTAGGCTTGCAATGAACCTCTGAGGATTTCAAGCAGATGCCTGTTTGGGAACCTACTTTTGCTATCATTTTGACAGGTGTCAGCTGTGCTTTTAGGAGCCAGTCAACATTAACATGGAGATTAGCCAAATGTGGTTCCTGTCCAGAGTACATGGGATCTCTGGCACCATTTAAAATAATGGGAAAGGATTTTGGACTCAGATAGTGGGCTTTATTCAGAAATGCTCTGACCTCAAGACCTCACTATCACCAGCTCCAGTAGCCATCAAAGCTGCAGCTCTTCCCTGAAAGAGTGCCATTGTGATAACAGGGGGAGGCATTCTTCATGGTGCAGCCTTAAACCCAGTCACTGCCACTTGAGGACTATTCCTCCCCTTTGCATTTTACTTTCGTATGCACTAGACACATTGAAGACCCTGCTTGAGAGAGCCGCAAACCTCTTCCATCTTAGTTGTTTTGCTTGGGGAAACAAAAGTCCAAAGGGCCTTGAAATGGCACAAAAAATTCAAACAGTAAAATAACTTTGGACTTGTCTAACCTTGAATGATATAAGGCACCAGCCTACAGCCTGAACTGAACTGAAGAGCCAGAGAGGGGAAAGGATGCTAAGTCCTGGGACTGCACTACTGTGCACTAGCATGGCCAAAGATTATGGGGAACTCCCCAAATGACTGTAGCAGTTTGTATGCATTTCCCTATCATAGGGAACTCCAATCTAAAATCTGTGTTTTTCTGTAATTAAAATGAAACACCACTATATATACAGATATTAGATGAACACAATGTTTTATTGATATATTTACAATTTTAAAGCAAATTGGAAGCCTACAAGTGCCTTAGTCATTATAATAAAATAAATTCTAAATACCTATGTATTTTGGCTTGGGAAGTGCTCTCTCCTAGTGACCTTCAAGGTACAAATCATCCCACTGGGGATGAGGAATGATGGAACAGGAATGATTAGATTCTGTTTAGTGCTAAACTGGCTGCACAATGGTGGGAGGATGATAGGAAAGGATTAGGTACCAGCCTACAGCCTGAACTGAACTGAAGAGCCAGAGAGGGGTAAAGATGCTAAGTCCTAGGACTGCACTACTGTGCACTAGCATGGCCAAAGATTATGGGGAACTCCCCAAATGACTGTAGCAGTTTGTATGCATTTCCCTATCATGGGGAACTCCAATCTAAAATCTGTGTTTTAAAATGAAACACCACTGTATATACAGATATTAGTTGAACACAAAGTTTTATTGATATATTTACAATTTTAAAGCAAGTTGGAAGCCTACAAGTGCCTTAGTCATTATACTAAAATAAATTCTAAATACCTATGTATTTTGGCATTTGATTTTGGTTTTTTTATCATAAAAAATCAGAGCTCCCTCCTGCCCCTGTTGCTCACCAGGATGTGGATCCAGCTGCAGTTGTTTCCTGCCCTGCACACTGGTTTGTGGCATTGAACAGCCCTGCTACGCTCCCAGACCCTTGTCCCCTGCAGTGGGCATGTCTATACGAGCATTTACACTGGCTTAAATTTACTGCGCAGTAAATCACTGGGCAGTAAACAGGAATAAGCCAGCATCTACATGTGCAGGTGTTAAAGCATTTTACCACTGTGTGTGGACTGACTTAGGACTAAAGTTAGTTGCAAGTCTGTCCACACACCCACTGTTACTGTGCAGTATGGCGTCTACATGTGTGTTACTGTGCAGTAACTAATCGGGTGTAAATTTGATACCTGCATGATACAGGTATCAAATTTATGCTCAAGTCAGTATAAGTTGCCATATTTTACTACACAGTACAGGCATGCACATGTAGACATGCACCCATACTGCTCAGTAATTTCAGTTACTGTGCAGTAAGTGCACACGTATAGATGTGTCCAATGTGTGGGGCAACATGGGGGTGTGTGGGGCAGGGAGGGTGCCCAAACATAGGCAATGCATCAGGGTGGCAAGGGGGACACATGCCCCCCCCAAACTTGTGCACCCACAGTGGGCCATGGGGCAGCAGCCTGGGTATGGGTAGGAGTTGCTTCCAAGGCCCAGTGGTAGGGATCCAGTGTGGGAGTGCAGAGCAGAACAACAAGACTTGTTGCTGCTGCTGCCATTGCGGAGACACCCATAGCAGCCATGCCTCCAGCAGCACGAGGTGTAACGGACTGGGGTGCGGGAAGCACTGTCCTCACTTCCTCCCGCTGCCAGCCACTCCCACACCAGGCCACAGCTCTACCCTGCTGCCGTGGCTTTGGGGGCCCCC
>NW_005842016.1:143138-158524 GCF_000455745.1 Alligator sinensis
TGCAGGTTGGCCATGCTTCCCCCTACCCCACTCTCCCTCCGGGGTAGAGCCATGGCCCAGCATATGAGCAGCTGACTGTGGGAGGAAGTGAGGTATAGTGCATCCCCCTCTCCCCCTCCACACAGTCTGTTACTTCTTGCACTGATGGCAGCATGGCTAGTGCAGGGGCCCTGGTGGTGGTGGCAGCAGCGGCAGCTGATGGGCCCCCGGTGCCCATCTCTACCCTCCCATGCCAGGTCCTGCCTGCTGGGCCACAGAGGTGTCTCCTGCCCATGCCAGTCCATCCATGGTTCCATCTCTGTGCCCTGCTGTGAGTGCACAAATCTGGGGGGGCACATGGCCCCCCCAATCCCCCTCTAATGTGTCAACTATGGCATCTGACCTCTTCCTGGGAGTGCATACAGCAGCAGGGAGCCTGCCCCGCCCCATTCCTCTGCAAGATGAGCCACTCATGGATCCATCCTGCTCTCCAGCTGGGTGCTGCAGCCACACATTCCTGCCCTGGGCCCTGCACACCTCCACAGCTGGGCAGTGCCCCCAGCCCCATCCGCCAACCCTACCTCACTCCCTCCCTCATCATGGGGGCTCAGTATAAGCTGCTGCCTCCACTTCAATCTATCCCCCCTCACCCCTCTCCTGCATTGTCTATGCCCATTCCCACCTCCCCCTGCCCTAAAAGCTTACATTTAGGCAGCTAGGAGAGTTGCTGTCTACCACGCTGCCTGGCTATACTGCTGACCATGTTCATGTGTGCTTGTGGACAAGCTTGAGGCCAATCGGCCTCGCCCTGCTCCCCGCAGCCTGAAGCAGTCCCTTGCAGACTATAACTCTGCTGGCCTGCAAGTGGGGGGCCCACAGTTTCCCATGTTTTTCTCCTTTAAAGGAGGAAATATGCATTTTCCCATGTTTTTCCACAGCAAATGGATAAACCCAGATCCCTGATAATAACATATAGGAAGAACATTTGCAATATGTGAAAGGTGGTTGAATTATTGGGCCTGAGAGAACATTTTTCACTATCTGATGTCTGAATATTTGTATATGCATAAGCAAGTCTCTTTTCCCCAGAAGAAAGAAGGTAAGAAAACAAGGTAGACAATGTCTGGTGCTATTACATTTATAAAATATAATCACTGAGCTACTGGATTTGCAGGTAGTCCAAGCTCTTTATAATGGAAACAACAATCATTTTCTCATGGAATAAAGACAATAAGATTCTGGCCCCACTTCCTCTCCATTCCTAGTGGGGCAGAGTGACAGGACCAGCCAATGATGCAGGGTCTGATGTCCCCTGATGGCCACCTTAATCCTGCCTCACTCCAGTTCCTCAGGATGCCCCCTAAGGGCACATCTAAACAAGCATGCATGTGCAGTATGCAGTGCCACAGACCCATCTGCAGTGCTGCACATGCTGCACATGCAGGTGTTCCCTGTGCTGCTAATTAACAACTCCAGGGAGGGGGTGGGTGTTGACACTGAAATATCTCAGTGTCAAACAAATCTGTGCCCAAAAGAAGTGGGGTGGCATACACTAGATCACCACAGCTGCGGCCCCTGGAGGCCCCCAGGACCCCAGATAAGGCTGCTGGTGCCAGCCCACGTGCTAGCCCCAGCCTCCCCCACCCCACCTGGGACAACAAGCTGTGCACCAGAGCACGCATGCATGGGTGGTCCCCAGGGACAAGTAGCAGCAACACATACTATGCTGCTGCTGTTTGTCCCCAGGGAAATGCCTGCCACAGTTATGTACAGAGGAAGGCTGCCCTCTTGCCCCCCGCCCCCCGCCTGGCCTGGAGTGATTCTTCTGGTGCTGCCCCTAGTTGTACACAACCCTGGTTGTCCCTCTCCATGGGGTTGTGACCCCTCCATACACAGTCTTTCTGTGGGGCCCTGAGCCCCCTGAACTCTGGTTCTCTGACACTGAGCCCAGGTCTGAATCATGGCCCTGCAGATACTAACTGCCTTAAGGGCAATCAATAATCATGGCCTCCAGCCCCACTCATGCCTCACAGATTTTAATCCGTCATTCCCCAGCCCCTCCAGCCCCACACTGGTTTCAGCCCCTGGATCCCTGATGCATACCAGGCTGTTGTCTCCAGCCCACAATTACTCAGCCTTGGCTCACACAGCCCACCAGGTCCCAGACCCATGTGATGCTCTACCTTGACTTCAGCCCTCTGTGTGTTTCAGCCCAGTGAGCCCCGACCCATGCCAGGCAGTTGCCTTCAGGCTATAACCATTCTGCTCTGGTCCATGCAGTACACCGAGTCCTGGACCAATGCAAGACTCTGTCTTGGCCTCAGCCTTCCTTTCAGCTTCTACCCACCTTAAGTCCTCACCCCCTGAGGGGCTCTAAACTCAGAGTGCCCCTCAGGCACCTGCCATGTCCTCCACACACCCCCTGTTGCCATAACTTGGTCCTCCAGTCTCACTGCAACTGAGGCCTGGGATTTATCCTCCCCTAGGCTCCCCTCACTGTCAGCTATAGCTCAGGGTTGCCCAGGCCCACTTCTGTCTACTGGCTGTCTCTAACCTAGGTTTTACTTCTATCTGAGGCTTCTCCCCACTTCTACCTCACTTCCTGCCTGATGCAGACACCAGGTCCACAGCCTCTGTTCCTCTCAGGGCTACTCACAAAAACACTGCAGCAGACCCCTAGGAACTCTCCTCTCTGCAGAGGTCAGGGCCAGACTGACTGCCTGGCTTTGCAGGCAGGCTCATATAGCCCCTGACTCCTCCATCCAGTTACCTGACCCCTGGTCCCCTTGTAACATGACCCAGGTACCACTCACCATCTATCCCCAAGTTTCCCACTATGCTTCCTGTGCTTGCCCCTGCAGTTCTGCCTCTTAGTACTAGGTACAGGGGTTTCCTATTGTTCCCTTCACCGGCCTTACTACAGTCTGCCAGCCTTCCCTGAAGACTGCATTTTGCCCTGTCCTGTAGCCACTATCCAGCTGTCTGTCCTACTCTCAGTAACAAAGGCTAGCCCCCTGATATAGGTGGGCAGCACTGCTAGCCCCACTAAATGCATATAGACCTTTCTGCTGAGGTTGGTGCCTGTGAAGAGATGGTGATCATGATGTAAACTTCCTTGTGAGCCCTGCATTTGTGTCAACACCTTCTCAATGGGGAATGGCACAAAACTGCCTTCCTCTACAGTGGATGTGACCAAACAGTGACTAGACCAGCAAGTCTTTGCCCAACTGAATGTCTTGTCTTTTATCTGAAGAGTTTCAAGTTCTGTACAGGGGAGGTGAGGAGTATTCTCCCTGTTTAACAGCTGGGTAATCAGGGAAGTTAAAAGATTTGCCCAATGCCTCTTGGTGAGTCAGTAGAACAGTCAGAAATGGAGGCCCCATTTCTGGACTGAATCCAATGCTTGACTCACTGGATGCTGTAGCCTCTCATTTGAGGGAGGAAGTTCTGTCCTCTTGGCAGTTTGTTCCTGGAAGTCTTGTCTGCTGAGTCACCCTGCTGCTGTCTTGCAGCACCAACACAGCAGTGAGCACTCACTAAGGGACGTGCTCTGGGCAGGAATGGTTTTACAGTGAATGCTTGGCCAGGGTGTATTAAAGACTCTAAATGCTGCCCTGGCATTGATTCCTTTCTGTTCCTGTGTCTACTGTGGCTACTTGCATTTACCAAAAAAGCCATTTTACCCCGTACTGTGCTTCTCTCTTAAGAAACAGATTGGCTATCCAGCCTTACCCTCAGGCTTTCCAGCCTTACCCTCACAGAAAAAAATAGCTTCTTTTGGGCATTCAGTTGATTGTCAGGCTCTGGGAATTCAGACTAGCAATTAAGGCTGTGAAGAGAAATCACCCCCCAGTCTGTCTCTGCCGTAATGCAGCAGTCCTCCCCCTCCCCCTCTGGTTACAAACTGGGGCTGCTGGATTCACCTGGTCTCTTAGGTAAGAGGGTTGTGTGATGGGCTGGCTGGTAGTGACTTAGCCCAGGGTTTTTGAAAGGGCAAAAGATGATTGGGGGACTTGGGATTCCCTTTCCTCATCAATCAGCCCCAGAGACTCACCCTCCATGTCCCCTGATTGGCCCCTTGGGTCACCTGGAGGGGGATAAAAGGGGCAGGGCAGCTGACTCAGGGAAGAGACCAGTGAGGGACCACAAGGAAGGAGCTTCAAAGAGCTGGTAAGAGCTGAGCCAGTGGGGTGGGAGCAGTTGCCCCAGAAGAGCCTGAAGGAGTGGGACCTGCAGGCAGCACTGGGGTCCTCAGCAGTGCGGCGTGCGGCTCGCAGGAAAGGCTCCCCACTGGGCTTCAGGATCCCCTATGAGAGGCTGTGGCCAGCAGGAGAGGCTCCCCAGCTCCAACAAGATCTGAGCAGTGACCTGAGAGGTTCCTAGCTCTGCTCCTCCAAGCAGAGGCCACGCAGCTCAACGTGAGGCTGGGGCTCCAGGAAGGTCAAGACCCCTAGAAGGTTGGCCCAGTACTAGCACTGGAGGCTGTGTGGCAGCGTTTCTGCTCACCATGTGAGAGATCTAAGTTCAAGTCCCAGCTGGGGTGACTTGGTATGAGTGAGCTAATGAGTAGAAACTCCTTTTGCAGTGGAAAGGGGCCTTCGTGTTTTTTCTCCTCCTCCAGGTACCTAATCCCTATATTCCTTGTAATTTGACGTTTTGTATTTTGTGCCTTTTGTATTTCCAGTAATACCAACCAGTATTGTTTGTTCTGCTGTTTGTGTTTTACATTTTGGTTAACCCTGTCTTTTGTCAACTGGATGAATATGTCTACGATTGTAAGTGTCTAACCCTTGTTGAATCCTGCCCCTTCGGGACATTGTAGTGTCCCCTATACCCCCCCTGGTTTATACTGGTTATGTTCCCAGTATTGTTCCCTCTTTAAAAGGTATATGGTTAAGTCCTCATTGGTGGTCTGGCTCTACTCTATAGGGGGAGGAGAGTCCCTACACCTCCCACAGCGCTTGTGCACCTGCTTTGATCCCTTCAATTGGAGAGGGGGTACCTCTTGGATTACCGCCCAGTTTACATTTTGGGGGCTTGTCTGGGATTCCCGTGTAGCGGGTGCTAGAATATTATTCAAGCGCTGTGTACCCCTGTAGAGAGAGAGAGGGAGAGCCACCAGGAGACATGTCCAATGCTGACCAGTCTGCCGTACCCTCTGGGAGTGATGGGACAGTGCAGGGGGGAGCGGGGCAACCTGCTGGTACTGAGGCTACCCCAGAATGGGTGAGGGTTTTCCGGCAGATTCTTTGGGAGGTGACCCATTCCTCCAGTGACCAGGTGACCTATAAGAGACTCCGGAGTTTCTTGGGAACCCTTCCAGTCCCTGCAGGGGAGGAAGGATTCGATTCTTGGCTCTCCCATATTCAAGAGACTTTACTGACTTGGCAGATACCTGATGAGAATAAGCAACGCCATCTGGTAGAGGTCCTGAGGGAGCCTGCCTTTGGGGCTGTGAGGACTGCCAAACTCTGGAACCCTGCTATCACCACCCAGCAATGCGTGCAGGTTCTTTGGGATGCTTTTGGCCAACCCACAGGGAGTGGGGGTGCGTACTACGAATTGCTGGGAACTTTCCAGTGCAAGGGTGAGACTCTTTCAGCTTATGTTCTGTGCTTAGAGCTGGTGTTACAATGCCTGGTGACCCAGGGAGCATTTAGTGTCACCAATGCCGATCAAATATGGCTCTGGCAAATTCGTATTGGGGCACGGTATAGCTCAGACTTACTCCGGAACCTCAACTTAGCGGGGAGCAGGAGCAGCCCAGTTGACTTCAGTCACCTCCTCTGAGAGATTCGTGAAGAGGAAGAGATATCCAGACTCGGAGATATTATGTGGGTCACAGAGGATGTTTCCCCCCAGAGAGGACCCATGGGTCGGGTGCTAACGGTGGCTCCCCATGAGGACACCTTGTTGGGAGTGGAGCCTGTGGCTCCAGCACTAGCAGCTGCTGTAGCCAGAACCCTCCCCAGGGGTCAGCCCTTGCCCCGTCCTCATGCCTCGGGAGGACCTTGGTCCCATACCTGCTCTAGGGCCCCAGGGTTCTGCTATAGATGTGGGGAGCTGGGGCACATGGCTTGGGAGTGCACCCAGCCTGAGAACCCTGGTTTGGTATTTGAAAGGTTAAAAGGGTGGTGGGCAGCGGGAAATGGGAAGGGGCAAAGCAATGGAGTCGGCTCCGCTCCGGACCCAGACAGACTCCTGCAAATTACCCTCAGTAAATTCACTGCCAAAGGGGCTAGTGGGACCCCGTGTGGAGGTCTCCATGACTGTGAATGGTCACCCGTGCCAGGCCATTCTAGACAGCGGGTCCCAGGTTACCATCCTATTTGAATCCTTCTATGAGGAACATCTGAGACACTTGCCTTTGCTTCCCCTTATGGGCCTGGGACTTTGTGGCTTAAGCCAGGAACAGTATCCTTACAGGGGTTGTGTGAACGTGAGGCTAAAATTCCCTGCTGAAATAGCTGGGGTGGAGGAAGAAGTGTCAACCATTGCTCTAGTAAGCCCCGATCCAGGGTGGATGAAAGGGGCCACTCTCATTGTAGGGACCAACTCCAGCTTTTTCCAGGTTCTTGATTGCTACTGTAAATGATAAGCTGGCCCAGGTTACCAACAGCGGTTAACGATGCATGCCTTGTGCTTAGAGGCATATGACCGATGGGAGCATAGAGAGATGTGGGGTCACCCTGAGGTTGTGGGGACCCTGCACTTCTCTGGAGCAAAGCCCCAGTGAGTCCCTGCACAGGGCCAATGGGCTTTGCCTACTGTATAGAATTGGATTGAGAGGGATGAAAAGAATAAGCTGCTGGTGGTGGAGACCCCCACTGGGAGAGAGAGACCTGGTGTGCTGAGGGTCCCTGATGGCATGATTGAGACAAAAGGACTCAACCAAGACCTGGTTACAGTGATAGTGGTTAACCCAACCTTGAAAGATATTGTGGTCCACCTGGGACAAAAAGTGGCCTTGATAAAGGAAGCTGAAGTGGTGAGCCCTGAGCAGGAGGGAAACCCTGAGCAGGAGGGAAACCCCCCTCCAATTGACCCTTCAAGGTTTTTTGGGAACTCCCCGGTCCCCAAAGCCTGTAAAGCTCGGCTCTGGGGCGAACTTGGGGCTTGAGCCCGTGTTTTCTCTCTGCATGACTGGGATGTGGGGGAGGCTAAGGGGGTAGAGCATCACATTAGTCTGAGCAACCCACGATGCTTTCGCGAAAGGTCTCTGTATTCCTCTCACTGAGATGGGGGAAGTAAGACGTCATCTGCAGGAGCTCACGGACCACCGCATCATCACGGCATCTAAGAGCCCTTATGCCGCTCCCATTGTGATTGTGTGGAAGAAGAACGGCCAACTCTGTATGTGTATTGATTACTGGACTTTGAATGCCTGGACCATCACTGATCAATACACTGTCCCACGGGTGCAGGAGGCTTTGGACTATTTAGTAGGGAACAAATGGTTTTCGGTACTAGACCTCCACAGCGGCTACTACCAGATACCTCTGCGGGAAGAGGACAAAGAGAAGACTGCTTCTGTTTGCCCCTTGGGATTCTATCATTTTCAGCGAATGCCCCAAGGGATATCTGGGGCTCCCACCACCTTCCAGTGACTAATGGAGAAGGTGGTTGGGGATATGCATATGACCCAAGTACTGGTTTATTTAGATGATATTATTATTTTTGGAAAGACCCTGGAGGAACACAAAGAACGGCTACTCTGGGTACTCGATCGGCTGGAGACCGCTGGACTTAAGTTGGCCATTGATAAATGTAAGTTCTGTCAGGCCTCTGTGAAGTACGTAGGACACATTGTATCACAGGAAGGGGTCAGCACTGATCCGGAGAAAGTAAGTGCTGTGACCACCTGGCCTCGACCCAAGAACTTTAGGGAATTGAAAAGGTTCCTGGGATTTGCAGGTTTCTATCGGCGATTTGTTAACGACTATGCTACAATAACTGGACTTTTAAATGCCCTAACTTGCAGACACCAGGGGGGAAGGTTGCCCCGCAAGAAGGGGCAAAACATGGCTTAAATGGGCTTCCTGTGACATGAAGCCCCACAGAGCCTTTTGGTCCCCGGTGGGACTCACGGTGTGAAGTTGCCTTCCAGGAGGTGATCCAGCGGTTGACTCAGGCACCTGTGCTGGCATATGCTGACCCCAACCACTTTTTTATTTTGCACATGGATGCTAGCCTGTCAGGACTGGGGGCTGTACTGTACCAGGAACATGATGGACACTGGCGACCAGTGGCTTTTGCCAGCAGGGTATTGTCACCCAGTGAGATGCCCTACCTGGTACATAAGCTTGAATTCCTGGCCCTCAGGTGGGCTGTCACTGATAAATTCCGGGACTATCTGAATGGGACTACCTTCCAGGTGTGGACAGACAATAATCCCCTTACCTATGTGCTCACCAGCGCTAAGTTTGATGCGACCAGCCAACGTTGGATCACAGCATTAGCCAACTACACCTTTAGCCTGCGCTATCGAGTGCGACAAAAGAATGTGGATGCTGATGCCGTCTTGACAACTCCCCAGCAACCCTGGGAGTGTTTGGAGCCCCGAGACAGTGAAGACCATTTGCGACCTGCAGCTACAAGATCCTGTGGGGTTGAGGGAACCTGTTTGCATGGCTGAGATGTTGGGGTTGCCCCCTGAGGGGATCCCACAGGCCTGGGTTCAGTACAGCATGCTGACTCCCTCTTTGTTGCCACAGGATGGCAGATAGTGCAAGAACAGGACCCAGATGTGTGAGAGGTGCTGCGTGCCCGGAGATCAGGGAATAACCACCCCATGACCCTTAATAATGCTACCCCAGCAGCCTACCTCCTGTTGAGGGAGTGGGAAAGGCTTTGCTTGTTTGATGGAGTGCTACATTGGGAGGTGCAGGACCCAGAAGGATGGAAATATTGGCAGCTGGTCCTCCCTCAGAAGTATAAGGCCCTTGTGTTACTGGCCTTGCATGATGACTTTGGGCACATGGGAGTGGAGCGCACCCTGGTGCTAGCCCGTGAGCGGTTCTTTTGGCCCAAAATGGCTGAAGACGTAAGGACTAAATGCTCAAACTGTGATCAGTGTGTGTGGAGGAAGACCCTGCCCGCTTGAACTACCTATCTACACACCATCCAGAGCTCAAAACCCATGGAGCTCATGTGCACAGATTTCCTAGCCATAGAAGGGGAGGGGCACCGAAAGGGGAATGTGCTGGTTGTGACAGACCACTTCACCTGATATGCCCAGGCCTTCCCTACGCAAGATGAAACAGGAAGAACAGTTGCCAAAATACTGTGGGAAAAGTACTTCTCCATGTTTGGGCTGTCCACAAGAATCCACTCCGATCAAGGGTGAGATTTTGAGAGCCGGTTGTTGCGTGAAGTACTGACAGTGGCTGGCATACAGAAAACAAGGACTACACCCTACCACGCCCAAGGGGATCCCCAACCTGAGTGCTTCAATTGCACTCTCTTGAACATGCTAGGTACCCTCTAGCAGGAACAGAAGGCCACATGGAGCCAGCCCTTTGCATAACTGGTACATGCCTACAACTCCACGAGGAATGATGCTACGGGGGTCAGTCCATATTTACTCATGTTCAGGAGGGAGCCCCGGTTACCCATAGATTTGTGCTTTGGGGTAGAACGAGTCTACCATCAACATTTGACTCATGGTCAATATGCACAACACCTTCGGGACCATCTGTGCTGTGCGTACTGACTGGCAGCCGAAACCGCTGGAAGAAACCATCAACGCCATAAGTGGCTTTATGATGCTTGAGTTTGTGAGCAAGGGTTACAAGAAGGGGACTGAGTGCTGCTGCGAAACTTGGGGCTAACTGGGAGACACAAAATCGCTGATTGGTGGAGGGCTGAACCCTATACAATGGTGCGACAACTGGGAGACCTCCCAGTATACGAGATCTCCCCTAAGTCTGGACTGGGTCGAAGTTGCATGGTCCACCGGAACCTCCTGCTGCCTATTGGCAAATTGGTGGGGTCCCCTCCACCCGAGAGAGAGCTGCGAGAAGAGAGGTCAAGGTCTCCCCGTAGAAGGAGGCCTCACACCACCCAGCCGGCAGTTGTACCTGCAGCTCCCCCGGAGGACTCAGACTCTGACTGGTAGTACCCAAGTCTGGACTGGGTCGAAGTTGCATGGTCCACCGGAACCTCCTGCTGCCTATTGGCAAATTGGTGGGGTCCCCTCCACCCGAGAGAGAGCTGCGAGAAGAGAGGTCAAGGTCTCCCCGTAGAAGGAGGCCTCACACCACCCAGCCGGCAGTTGTACCTGCAGCTCCCCCGGAGGACTCAGACTCTGACTGGTAGTACCCTACTGACTTCCACCCGAGTTTAGGACCTGCCACTCCTCAGGGCGAAGGGGAGATGGGGACTGCTGCTTGTGGGGCCCTGTCTGGCCAGACCGAAAGAGAAAACATCCCCACGCCTTTACCTGCCAGTGGGGCAGACTCCTCAAGTGAGAGGGAACCCGAGTCACTGGGGCCCTCATGGAGTCCTGCCCCAGACCGCACCCCACGGGCAAGGCGGGAGCTTCGGCCAGTCCGCCGCTTCACCTACAATGCCCCGGGGGTGACAGGGGAGGTCCCCATCGCTGCCCCGTGGGTCCAGTAGTCCCCCAGGCTGAGGCCTGTGCTTCACAGGGGATGGTGAAGGGTTCTGCGGGGGAGGATGTGACCTAGCCCAGGGATTTTGAAAGGGCAAAAGATGATTGGAGGACTTGGGATTCCCTTTTCTCACCAATCTGGTAATGATTGGGCCCAGGGGTTATGAAGGGGTAAAAGATGATTGGAGGACTTGGGATTCCCTTTCCTTACCAATCAGGCCCCAGAGACTCACCCTCCATGTCCCCTGATTGGCCCCTTGGGTCACCTGGAGGGGGATAAAAGGGGCAGGGTGACTGACTCAGGGAAGAGACCAGTGGGGGACCATAAGGAAGGAGCTTCAAGAGCTGAGCCAGTGGGGTGGGAGCAGTTGCCCCAGAAGAGCCTGAAGGATTGGAACCTGCAGGCAGCACTGGGGTCCTCAGCAGCGCGGCGTGCGGCTCACAGGAGAGGCTCCCCACTGGGCTTCAGGATCCCCTATGAGAGGCTGTGGCCAGCAGGAGAGGCTCCCCAGCTCCAGCAAGATCTGAGCAGTGACCTGAGAGGTTCCTAGCTCTGCTTCCAGCTCCTCCAAACAGAGGCCAGGCAGCTCAATGTAAGGCTGGGGCTCCAGGAAAGTCAAGACCCCTACCAGTTTAGAGCTGTGTCAACACTGGTGGCTGTGTGGCAGAGGTTTTTGCTCACCATGTGAGAGATCCAAGTTCAAGTCCCAGCTTTGGTGACTTGGGGTGAGTGAGCTAACAAAGGCACCTTCCTCTTGCAGTGGAAAGGGGCAACAGGTACCTAGGCCCTATATTCCTTGTAAATTGACGTTTTGTATTTTGTGCCTTTTGTATTTCCAGTAATACCAACCAGTATTGTTTGTTCTGCTGTTTGTGTTTTACATTTTGGTTAACCCTGTCTTTTGTCAACTGGATGAATATGTCTACGATTGTAAGTGTCTAACCCTTGTTGAATCCTGCCCCTTCGGGACATTGTAGTGTCCCCTATACCCCCCCTGGTTTATACTGGTTATGTTCCCAGTATTGTTCCCTCTTTAAAAGGTATATGGTTAAGTCCTCATTGGTGGTCTGGCTCTACTCTATAGGGGGAGGAGAGTCCCTACACCTCCCACAGTGCTTGTGCACCTGCTTTGATCCCTTCAACTGGAGAGGGAGTACCTCTTGGACTACCGCCCGGGTTACAGTTGTAAATCCCATAGGGAGGGGGGAGCTCTCTCTTTCTTTGTTTAAGAGTTCCTGCCACTGCACGTCATGTGACTAGTCCTGTCACCTGGGAGTATGATGTTATTTGGAAGCACCAGTGAGCAGCCATAGAAACCATAGAAAATTAGGTTTGGAAGGGACCTCAGGTGGTCATCTAGTCCAACCCCCTGCTCAAAGCAGGACCGTTCCCAACTAGATCATCCCAGCCAAAGCTTTGTCTAGCTGGGTTTTGAAAACGGCCAAGGATGGAGCTTCCACCACCTCTCTGGGTAACTTGTTCAAGTGTTTTACTACCCTCGTAGTGAGAGAATTTTTCCTAATATCCAACCTAAACTTCCGTTGCTGCAACTTGAGACCATTGCTCCTTGTTCTGTCATCTGCCACCACTGAGAGCAGTCTCGTTCCATCTTCTTTGGAACAACCCTTCAGGTGGTTGAAGGCTGCTATTAAATCCCACCTCAGTCTTCTCTTCTCTAGACTAAATAAACCTAGTTCCCTCAGCCTTTCCTCAGAAGTCATGTGCCCCAGGCCCCGAACCATTCTTGTTGCCCTCTGCTGGACTGTCTCCAATTTGTCCGCATCCTTTCTGTAGTGGGTGGCCCAAAACTGGAAACAGTGTTCCAGATGTGGCCTCACCAGTGCTGAACAGAGGGGAATAATCACTTCCCTTAAGCTGCTGGCAACACTCCTACCTATGCAGCCCAGTATGCCATTAGCCTCCTTGGCAACAAGGGCACACTGCCAATGTGTCTGCTTCTGGTGGGATCTTAATGATGAGGTCACAACAGTGGTATAAAACAACTCCTCCATGAGGAAGTAGGGACATTTACACAGAAACTTGGACCTCTTCAGCTCTTTTTCTGTCTCAGGATGTGGAAGTGAGTAAATGACTAGAAACTTGATTAGAAATGTAGTTTACAGTAATCTAGAAGCAGATCAAACAGCTATCAGGCCAGTTCTGTTTGCTCAGGGCTATTCTGTTGCTACTTCTTTGACTTGTACCCCTCCCCATGCCTACCCTCTCTCCCCAATAAAGCTATTTACTATAGCAAGCTTTGCGGTACATGCTTGAGAGTGATTGGGCACACCTTTATACTCCCTTTACTTGGCTGACTAAGGGAGCCTACTTTTTGTGTTTCAGGTTAAAGGAAGTGCCCCAAGATTTCACAGTGAGTCAAGCACCCTCAAGGTCTACAAGGCCTGTGTACCCCGGGAGCATGAGTTTCAATTCTGTAATGTGCTTTGGGGTGTGTGCAGAAAAAGGTCCTGTGGGCATATAAAAAGTGGTAAATATAATTGTTGCCTCATCTGCACACAACATTTCTCCAGAATTAGGGCTTCATGCCTCAGCCAGTTAGATTGCTTGGATCATCTCTCGACTTTCCATCAACCGTTTCCTTGGCACCGGTGCTCAATGTATAGGGTAAACTGGACTGTTTGGTACAGAAGAGGCTAATCCTCTGACTGGGATGTTATGCATCCACAGCAGGGGTCATTCTGGTAACATTTAAAACTGGCATTCTTCATGGCACCCACATTTTCATGCCAAGTTAAACTTTCTTTTCCTTTCCTGAGATATTTATAGATGGGAATCTTGACAAGAATGAGTTTCTGTTTTGGAAGGAATAGTTTTGCTTATTACTAGCTCTGTTTTTATTTTGTGTTCTTAAAGGTGCAAGTAATTGACAAAGCTGTAATAAACTATCTGAAGTATGTGACAAATGAATTCATGGGGAAAGGGCCAGGAAAAACAAGAGAATCTTTTAACTGGATGCTGAAAAACTCACAAATAAACATGTTCTTCTTTTCAATGGTATGCAGGACCAAGCAAAAGGAATGGGCACTGCCAATAAACCTGGCAGTCACATTCTTGTTTTGCATTGTTTTTTGGTTTAAGCAAACACAGGAAATTTTCGTAAGTAAAAATGTATTTTCATTTTGCATATTGCTAGTATCTCACTGAGGAAGTGCATGCCTATTTGCAATGCTTTCCAGAGAGAAATTAACATTTTTTTGCTGTAGAGAAGTGCTGGATGAAGGGAAAGAAATAAATTTGCCCCCAAGCACTTTTGCTAATGTCTCTGAAAATGCACGAAGATCTCAGCTCCACTGGGAAAAGTGATACCTTTGGATAACAGGCAATTCCGAGCAGGAAAGAATAGGATCACTGGACAATTTCACTACAGGACAGCCACCATTAATTACCCACAACACAGGGCATAGTGAGCTGGAAGCCACTGAAATCATTGTCTACTATTTTTATTATCAGACACTGGAAGCTGAGGGTGCTTCTCTGCTATTATCATCCTGTCCCCCCGCTCCATGAAATTTCTCCTTCCCTTCTTTGCCACTCTTCTCTTTATTATATCTGTAACCCAGGTACACCCAAGGGTGTGCCCTATTCTCAATCAGATGGGGCGGGTAGGCAGGAGAGGGGGTGCTGTGAGAGGGACACCAGAATTTTGAGTGGATCCCTCTTTTCTTCATAGAGTTAGCCCAAGTCCAAAGTTCTTAACTATATACAATTTACTGAGTTACCAACATATATATATATAATCTTTAAGAATATATATAAATTCTTTAAGATAGATATAATTACAGATATAGATACAAATATACATATAAAGGTCTGTTAGCTGGAGGAAGTCGGCCCTAGGGAGGGTATTCAGGTAAGTACCCATGCCTCAGGCCCAGAAGAGGGGTGGATCCCAGGACAGTGAATCCAGCAAGTTAATACCATAAGTGGGTTAGCTAATAAAGACATCCTCACAGAGCCCATTATACAGAATTAATACACCCAACTATTTATAACACCAACAGTAACAATAAATACTGAATAAGAAACATAACTATACCAGATATTAGATGCACCCTATCTGGGTTCCAACCACTTGGTCCCTCAAATGGGATAGGGTCTTCCCTCCCTAGACCCACTCCCACCAGAGTCCCTTCCCCAGGGGCACCTCCCCTGTGGGACCCGGGTTCCTGGTAACTCAAGGTCCTTTCTCTGGGGCCTGTCAACCTGGCCTCTGGGTCCCCACACTGTCTCAGGCCTCCTGGAACCATTGGCCTTGGGTTGAGGGTTCTTTCCTCTGGGCCCGGTGCCCTGCGTTGGGCACCCAGGGAGCTCCTATGGGAGCTGAGCCCTCACTGGCTCTGGTTCCCCAGCCTCATGCCAGGGGTCTTTCCCCTTTCCAGGCCCTGCTCTGGGCACCAGGGCTCTTTTAGATTGATGCTGAGACACACTGCGGAGCTCTGGTTATCCGGCCTAGAGCCAAGGCTAACTTGAGCAGCCTCAAGCTGCTCCCAGGGCTGACTCTCCATGTGCCGACCTGCACACCATGTGAGGCCCAAGCAGCCTTGAGCTGCTCCCAGGGCTGGCTCTCCATGTGCCAACCTGTGCACCATGCGGAGCCTGAGCAGCCTAAAGTTGCTCCCAGGGCTGGCTCTCCGTGCGCCGATCCATGTACCCTCAAGGCTCAGGTGGGGTCCAGATGATGGTCTTCTCTGGAGCTCCTCTCTCCTCGCTGCATTTGCCCAGCTTGCTGGACTTTTATTTACATCAGAGGCCCTGCCCCTGAAGTCTGCTGAA
>NW_005842016.1:158536-171208 GCF_000455745.1 Alligator sinensis
CGGCAAAGCGCAGTCTTCAATCAGGTGCAGGGGCTCCTCACATACCCCTCAACCTCTGAGCAGGGATGGGGCAAGCCCCTCCCAGCTGTTACCTGATTGGTGGAAATGTTCCACCAATCCAAAGTGTCCTTCTCCAGCTCAGACTTGCCAGGCAAAAGCAGTGAGCCCGCCACATATCTCTGTTCTCATCTCCATCACTGCCTTCCCCATGAACAGATATAGAGGGATATTGGCGGGCTTTGTTCCTGCAAAAACTCAGCTGTCATAATCTGACTTAAACATACTTGGTTTGGTTTGGTATGCTTTTGTCGGCACCTGGAGCTAGCTACTGTACTCTTTAAGGTAGCCAGGTTCTAGGCACAGCTGTTCTATTGTCTTTTCTTTATCCATCCCCTTTCCTGGACATATTTTTTAATGTATATTTTTTTCCATCCTACCTGCTAAGCCTGAAACTCTTTCCAATTCCTCTTAACCCTCCTTTACAAAGACACATTTGCTCCCACACAAGTTCGTTCCACCAAATGAAAATATAGCCCTTGTGAGAAGGAGCCCTCAGATGAAGGATGGGAGCATTCTGCAGGCCCAAAGTGCAGAATTCATAGTTTCTTGGATTCATAGATGCTAGGGTCGGAAGGGACTTCAACAGATCATTTGGACCAACCCCCTGCCTAGGCAGAAAAGAGTGCTGGAGTCAGATGACCGCATCCAGATGCCTATCCAGTCTTCTCTTAAAGACCCCCTGTCACAACCCAGTGATTTTTGTGCCTCGGCACTATGGAATTTCCTGGCCACGTGAGAGCTCCTTTGCACGGCAGAGTGTTCTGCTGCAATTGAGAGCCCGCGTGCAGGAGAGACTTCCTGCCAATTTACAGTTTCCTTTGCAGGATGCATTTCTTCTTTGCAGCACAGAAATGCACGGTGCAAAGAGTTCCTGATACTCGGATGTAAATTTGTGCCCCGCTATTGGCCAGGGCTAAATTATTCACACGTGGCGGCTAGTAATTGGCTCGCTGGCCGTTTAAAATTCCGCGCGACTTCCGCCCAAGTCGAAGAGCTTTGAGCACGCTGCAGAGTGCCTCTGAAGTTATCTGACTTGCGGCTGCCGATCGATAGACTGATCACCTATCGATCTTTCTTCCCGTCACCGAGCGCAACCCCGACATACCCCTTTCCCCGCCGGCTTCGAATTGCGGACGGATTAACTGGCTTGGGCCCCGCCAGCTGGAACAACTCGTGTGGTTGTTCCGACGACCGGACCACCTGCGTCGTGATTGCAAGCGGCGTGAGTAAAGTTTTTACAACCAATAAGTTGTGTCTGCCTCTCCATTCACCAGCCTGCCCTAACATACGACCAATTTCTAACGTAACTCGAGTCGGCTCTGGCCGTCCGAGACACCCCCAAGGTAGGGGAGAGCACTACTTCCCTTGGAAGCCCATTCCAAATTTTGTCTACTCTTACCATGAAGAAATTTTTCCTGATATCTAGCTTAAATCTGCTCTTTGTCAGTTTGTGACCATTGTTCCTTGTTACCCCAAGAGGCGCCCTGGTGAACAGAGCATCTCTGATCCCTTGCTGCATCCCCCTAATGAATTTGTAGGTGGCCACAAAGTAACTTCTCAGCCTTCTCTTGCGAAGGCTGAAGAGGTCCAGGTCCCTCAGTCTCTCCCGATAGGGCTTGTCCTGTATGAGGAGAGACTGAGAGACTAACCATACAAGTGGCCCTCCTCTGGACCCTCTTGAATCTATCAACACCCTTCTGAACTATGGCACCCAAAACTGGACGCAGTATGCCAACTGCAGTTTGACCAATGCCGCATAGAGGGGAAGGATCACCTCCTTGGTTCTATTTGTCATGCATCTGCTGATGCACGATAAAGTGCAGTTAGCTTTGCTGATGATTTCATCACACCAATGACTCATGTTCAACTTGGAGTCCTCTATGACTCCAAGATCCCTTTCTGTTTCTGTGCTGCTGAGAGGATCACTTCTGAGCCAGTAGGTGTGCTGGATATTTTTGTGCCCTAGGTGCAGCACTCTGCACTTGTCCTTGTTGTACTGCGTCCTATTGTGTACTGCCCACTTTTCTAACCTGTCCAGGTCTGCCTGCAATCGTTCCCTATGCTCCGGAGTGTGCACTTCACCCCACAATTTAGTATCATCCACAGACTTGGACAGAGTACACTTCACACCCACATCCAAGTCACTGATGAAGATATTGAACAGTACTGGTCCAAGGACCGAACCCTGCAGGACCCCACTACCCACATCCTTCCAGGTTGATTCCAACCCATCTACTACCACTTGCTGGGTGTGACCGCAAAGCCAATTTGCCACCCACCGGACTGTGTAAACATCTATATCACAGCCTCTTAATTTATTTATGAGAATGGTATGAGATACTGTATTGAAGACCTTGCTAAAATCCAAGAAAACAACATCCACCTCTACTCCTGTGTCTAAGCATTTTGTGACCCTATCATAAAACGAAACCAATTGGTCAGGCATGATCTACCTGCTATGAATCCATGCTGGTTTCCCTGCTGCATTATTTTTCCCAGTGGACTCCCACAAATATGGTCCTTCATAATCTTTTCAAAGACCTTTCCAAGGATGGAGGTGAGACTGACTGATCTATAATTACTCAGATCCTCCTTCCTCCCCTTCTTGAAAATTGGGACCACATTGGCCCTTTTCCAGTCCTCTGGGATCTGACCCAAGCGCCATGAGCGCTCAAACAGCCATGCCAGTGACTGCTTTGACACTGGCCAATTTCTTCAGTACCCTCGGATGAAACTCATCTGGGCCTGCTGACTTGAACACATCCAGTTCATCCAAGTGACTCTGCACCAAGTCAGCGTCGACAGTTGGTGGGCTGGTGTCCCTCTGATGGCCGCCTAAAAACCCATTAGGAGACTTGCCTTAACCCCTGTTCAGGAACACTGAGGCAAAAAATAGCTCAGCCTTGCCTGCCCTGTCTGTCAATAATGGCTCCTTCTTGTTCAGTAGGGGTCCTATGCTGCCCTGTGCCTTCCTTTTACTCCCTACATACCTAAAAAAATACTTCTTATTGTCTTTAATTTCTGTTGCCAGCCTGAGCTCTGTAGTTGCTTTGGCTTTTCTAACCGCCTCCCTGCAAGTACAGGCCAAGTAGGTATACTCCTCCTTTGTAGCTTCTTCCCCCTGTTTCTGTTGCCTATATGCCTTCTTTTTTGCCCTTATGCTCCCCTGAATTTTCCCGTTTAGCCAAGGAAGTTTTTTGGCTCCTTTCCCCCTTTTCTCTCGTATTGGGATAGTCTCCCTATGCACCCGGAGGATTGCTTCCTTTAGGAACGACCACCCTTCCTGGACTCCCGTCTTGCCAGTACTCTTATCCTGCAGTGTGTCATTGACTAGACTCCTAAGCACACTGAATTTAGCCTTCCTAAAGTCAAGCACTTCCACCCTACTAGTTATCTTAACCACCCTACACCGTATGGTGAATTTGATTGATTGGTAATCACTGTCCCCAAGGTGACCACAAATCTGCTGCTCCCCTACCAGGTCCTCCCCTATAGCCAACACCAAGTCCAGTAAGGCATTCCCCCTAGTGGGACCATATACCTCCTGCATTAGATGAAGGTCCTGCACGCAGGTTAAGAACCTACATGAATGGTTGGATTTGGCTGACTGCTCCTCCCAGTAAATGTCAGGGTAGTTTAGGTCCCCCATGACAACCACATGCCAAGACTGTATGGCTTCTGAGAGCTGCCTCAAGAATTCCAAGTCTAGCTTTTCCTCTTGGTGTGGTTGTCTGTAGCAGACCCCCACAACCAACTGCCTTTCCCCTCGACCTCCATGTATCCTAACCGACAATGCCTCAACTTTCTCCTCCTCTGATCCCATTTTGATTAGGGTAGATGTATAATGCTCCTTTACATAGAGAGTCATCCCACCCCCTTTCCTCCCTACCCTGCCCCTTCTGTATAACCTGTAGCCCTCAATGTATACTGCCCAGTCATGGGTAGGATCCCACCAGGTTTCCGTTAGCCCCACTAAATTGAAGTTATTGTCTGCAAGCAGACGTGCAAGTTCTTCCTGCTTATTCCCCATGCTCCTAGCATTAATATAGAGGCACTTGGGACCTCCGAATGGTGCCTTTGGTGCACCCCTGTTCCCTTGATACTTACCTGGGGTGTGTACTGCTGCATGTCTCATAGTTTGTAGATTCTAGACTCTCTCCATCTCCTGCCTCCCCATCCCGTGTCATACCTAGTTTAAAGCCCAACATAGGAGGTCAGCCAACCTGTAAGAAAAGAGAATTTTACCTTTTGTGGAGAGATGAAGTCCCTCACGTCCCTGGAGGTCCCTTGCATGGAAGTGCGGATTGTGGTCCAGGAAGCCAATACCCGCATGATGGCACCAACTCTGGAGCTACAGATTGACTTCTCTGATACAGGTGACTTGATGCCTACTGCGACTGCTGACTGGGAGGATCAACAAGATCAATTAATTCAACATTAATTGTATTAATTAGGGGTGATCTGATGGCCACCTACAAGTTTATCAGGGGTGACCACCAGTATCTGGGGGAACGTTTGTTCACCAGAGCGCCCCAAGGAATGACGAGGTGGAATGGTCACAAACTACTTCAAGATCATTTCAGGCTGGACATAAGGAAGAATTTCTTTACTGTCTGAGCCCCCAAGGTCTGGAACAGCCTTCCACCGGAGGGGGGTCAAGCGCCTTTATTGAACACCTTCAAGATGAAACTGGATGCTTATCTTGCTGGGATCCTATGACCCCAGCTGACTTCCTGCCCTTTGGGCGGGGGGCTGGACTCAATGATCTTCCGAGGTCCCTTCCAGCCCTAATGTCTATGAAATCTATGAAACATTAACTGTTCCAAAAGCTTTGCTAATGTCTTTTCTCCTCAGCATGTTATGTAAGAAAACAGTGTGTGTTGCTTAGTTATGCTCTATGAGTTTTCTGATACCCACCACAGTAACACAGAAAGTGAAAAGGATACTAGATTGTTACTGATATTTGTCACTGTAGGTGCAGTGGGTATGGCCAAGGAAATGCCAGGGACGTATCTTCATAGTGACTGAGGTTAATAGCACCTCTTTATTTATATGAGATGAATCTATCCCATACTCACTAATAGCCCTCTGATCATAGCAAATGACTGTTCAGTGAAATGTACTATATTATTCTGAATACATACATAAATAGGAGTAACTGAGCTGTGCTTTCTTGAAGAAGGATAAGTAGAAAAGTAAGGGTTATGTTTCCAAAGGTATTTAGGTATTTCAGTGCCTAATGTCAAAGTTCTGCTGCCTAACGCAGGGCTATCCAATTTCAGACTGTTTGAGGGCTGCAAGCTGCACCAGTCATGGGCCCTGAGCTGCATACCACATGAGCCACATGTCACCGGGACCACATGTTATACAGTCTCCTGGGATCCCCACTGTGTGCAGTTTCCTGCAACATGAGCAGCATGAGTGCCTCCTGCCACACAAGGCCCCACTGCACCACCTAGCCCCACCCCACTGCCACTGCATGTAAACCCCCTGCCCCATGGGCAGCATGAGCCGCCAGCATTGCCATATAGGCAGCACAAGTCCCCCTCTGCTCTAAGTTTGCCAGGCTCCTCGCCCCAGAGACCCCAGCTGCCACTACAGCAACAGGAACAATGCGGGGAGGGGAGGCTGGGTGAGAGTCTACAGGTCACATTAACCATTTGTGGGCTGGATATGGCCAACATGTATCACTTGGACAGCCATGACCTAATAGACTCTTCATCTTTGAGATAAATGGACAGGGAGAGAATTAGACAGCTATGAATCAGATTCACAGAAGCCAACAAACTGGGTGCATCTACACATGCAATTAATGTGCATGAATATACTCTGGAGCTTATTGTTTTGGAGGTTTTTGCTCCTTGGCATGCCATTTGAACATGCGCCTTGGAGCAAAAAACTCCCAAGTACATTGCTCTGGAGTTGATTCATGTGCAGCACATGAAGCCCAATCAGAGCAGCCCCAGCTGGCAGCAGCCCGTGGCTGTTCCTAGTGAGTTCAGTGTGCTGTGGAGGGGCTGGCTGGGGCATAAGGGTGCTTCATTGTGGGGCTAGCCAACAGGCAGCCCCTGTACTGCAACACCCGCATGCCCCAGTCAACTGGGCAGCATCTACATGTGCACTGCTGCACATGAAAAAACTCTGAAACAGACTAGTACTTGTAAATACAAGTTCCAGCCTGCTATGGAGTTTATTAATTTAATGATATGGTCGGGCACCCAGGGCAGCTGCCATACACAGGGGCAGTGGCAACTTCTGGTTGCCACTGCTGGTGGCACGATGATGCCACGGCAGCAGCAACTGTTGTTTTCCCCGCTCCCCTCCACATTGGTGCCCAGGGCAGCTGCCTCACTCTTCCTGCCACTGGGCTCTTATGATCAGTCCTTGTTTCTTGCATGCCTTCTCTAGTCCATGATATAGCCAAGATGCTCACCACTGCCTAGCTGAATTGTGGCTTGGAAGAGGAGCAGGGAATGCTGCTGTGGGGAAAGTGCTCCAGGAGAGCATGAACTCAGGAGGGTACATGTTACACAGGATCGTAGGCCAGGGTTATTGTTGTCTTCTCACATGGCCAGACAGGAGTTCTGGCTAGCAGTGTTGTGCTTGGCTGGTCAGAGGAAGCAGGGGGAGGAGACAGAATGCAGGACAAAACATAGAGGAAGCAATGCCTTTAGAGCCAACGAATTCTGGCCTTTTCAGAGCAGTGTTTGCAGCTTTGTTTTATGAGCTGTCAGATATGGAACCTGGTATTCTTATCAAGATGGACCTGGAGCAGTGTGACAGACATGCTTGTAACATTTCTGGGTTAAACATATTTATGTTACGATAATGTAGCATGCCTCGGTTTTTCGGATTAAATTATATACAGAAGACAAGGCCAAGTGGCATCTTAAAGACTAACTGGTTCAGAGAAGTATAAGCTTACATGGGTGACAGCCTACTTTGTATAGCATCTGACAAAGAAGGCTGTTACCTACAGCTCTCTGAGCCCTCTAGTCTTCAAGATGACATCAAGCCCTGTCTTCTGTCTGACTTCAGAATAACTGAACAAACTACCTTTCTTTAGGTAAGAAGAGCTCCAACTTCATACAAGAAAAGAATGGGCTAATGCTATTTTGAAGCAGTCCTCTGAAGATTTGCCTTGCTGCTCTACTAGGGGAGAATTGCCCAACAAGCAACAATGAATCCATTTGCCTATGTTGAGAACCAAGTGGACTCCAGCCCCGGTACCTGAAGAGATTTCCTGCTGTTTCTGGTGCCAAAGAAGGACTTCAAAGCTTCAGTGAAAAGAGAAGGTCTTAAAAAGGACATTTAAAAAGAGCAGGTGGGAAAGAAAGGAAGGGAAAAAGGCAGAATAAGACAAGCCTGAGGGGCTGGAGAGAGAAAAGAAAGCAGGGTAGAGATCCTGCTTCATAGACTAACCTTCAGATGCATAAGCTTTTATAAGCAACAGCTTAATTAATCAGATGTGATATGAAATAAGCTGCTGCTTATGAAACTGTATGCATCTTTGATTTAGTTAGTCTATACAGTGTAACTCTACCCTGCCTTCTGCCTGATTTCAGGCTAAAGTGACTACCTTTCTCTGAAGAGAGAACAGACCTGGCCATTTACCCAACAAACATCCTATAAGTTAGCCTGAGCTTTGGGGCCCAAGGACTCTGTCTTCTACTCTGTACTGCCATAGTTTAGATGTTGGTAATGTTTCAGTAAGGACCACTTTAATAGCTTTGGCTCTGAGCGCAAACTGTTTCCAAGCCATGCTTTACCACCACTGCCACCAGAGCTGGAGCCACCTGCTCCCTCTCCTCTCCCCCTTCACTGCTGCTGCCAATGCATGTTCCTGTTGCTGCTTCTCCCTGCCTCTCACTGCCAAAATGCCACAGAAGTTCCCCAGCTCCTTGGACTAGTTATAATGACTCTCCCAGCTGTAAGGTGCTAACCCCTGCCATAGACTAATATACCTTTTATTTTAGAAGACCTTCCTGGTTCTCTGCACATGTCTTTGGGTGCACTACAGCCCCTTGAAGAGGTAAAGTCCCTCTCTAGGAACTAAGCCAGAATGGGTAGCTCTCTGAGGAGGTCACAGATAAGCAAGGGAGGTCAGTAATCAAAGGGCCAGGTCTTGGAATCCAAGGAGCCAGCGGCTTATTGACTCTAATAGCTACACCTGGGCTGACTTTGTGGGATAATCCAAGAAGTGGTATAAGATTGGGAATCCCAAACAAGTACTCCACTGGGAATCTATGGCAAGCAACCTTTAATATTTTGAAGGCTTGAAGATGAGATGACTGACTCTGTGGATGCAGGGCGAGGAGTAGATTTAACATACCTTGACTTTAGCAAGGCTTTTGATACGGTCTCCCATAACATTCTCATAAGCAAGCTAAGGGAGTACGGGTTAAATGAATGGACTGTAAGGTGGATAGAAAACTTACTGGATTGTCAGGCTCTAAGGGTAGTAATCAATGGCTTGATGACTAGTTAGCAGCCAGCATGAAGTGGAGTGCCCCAGAGGTTGGTCCTGAGGTTAGTTTTGTTCAATATCTTAATCAACAATCTGGAAGATGGGATGGAGTGCACCCTCAGCAAGTTTGTGGATGACACCAAACTGGGAGGAGTAGTAGATACAGTGAAGGGTAGGATTCAGAGAGACCTTGACAAATTGGAGGATTGGACCAAAAGAAATCTCATGAAGTTCAATAAGGACAAGAGCAAAGTCCTGAATTTAGGACAAAACAATCCCATACACTAGTACAGGCCGAGGACTGATTGGTTAAGCAGCAGCTCTGCAGAAAAGGATCTGGGGGCTACAGTGAACAATAATCTGAATAGGAACCAATAGTGTGCCCTTGTTGTGAAGAATGCTAACAGCATACACTGGGTTGCATAAGTAAGAGTGTTGCCAGCAGATCAAGGGAAGTGATTATTCCCCTCTAATCTGCACTGGTAAGGCCAGATCTGGAGTACCGTGTCCAGTTTTGGGCTCTCCCCCCAACTGCAGAAAAAATGTGGACAAACTGGAGAGAGTCCAGTGGAGGGCAACAAAATAATTAGAGGGCTGGAGAATATGACTTATGAGAAGAGGCTGAGGAAACTGGGCTTATTTAGTCTGGAAAAGAGAAGACTGAGGGGGGATTTAATAGCAGCCTTCAACTAGCTGGAAGGTGATTCCAAAGAAGATGGAGGCAGACTGTTCTCAGTGGTGGCAGATGACAGAACAAGGAGCAATGGTCTCTAGTTGCAGCAAGGGAGGTTTAGGTTAGATATCAGGAAAAACTTTATCACTAGAAGGGTAGTGAAGCACTGAAACAGATTACCCAGAGAGGTTGTGGAACCTCTATCCTTGGAGGTTTTTAAGACCCAGGTAGATAACCCTTTGGCTGTGATGATCTAGTTGGGGATTGTCCTTTAAGCTTTGAGCTTTGATCAGGGAATAGAACTAGATGACTTCCTGAAGTTCTTTCCAACCCTAATTTTCTATGGTTCAGTGATTCTATGATTCTAAGAAATGAAAAAATTCAAAGGAAAGAGCCAAACTTTGAGGGCTTACTTGAAGCAATTCCACTACCTCAAACCTTCTCAGCATTTAGAATGACCATTCATCATGTACTGGAGCTGGTAGCATAATGAAGAATAGAAGATTTGTCAAGACCACACAGCAGAAAACTTGGCATTCAACTGGCTGGGCTTCTGGGTAATGATACATAGGGTGGATGTATGTTCGAACAGCACTTGTGCAGTGCAGCAACTGCTTACAAAACCAGACTTTCTCATAAATTTAATTGTAAATGGACATTTATGTGATATTTCTTACCAGAAGCATATTTATATTTCTCTTGTTTAAAAAAGTCATCCAGTTTGGGGCCAAAACAATGGCATTCAATGTAA
The DNA here is from genome assembly GCF_000455745.1 of Alligator sinensis. Taxonomy (NCBI): domain Eukaryota; kingdom Metazoa; phylum Chordata; order Crocodylia; family Alligatoridae; genus Alligator; species Alligator sinensis. The sequence goes on from NW_005842016.1 coordinate 168,488, forward strand.
ATGATCAGTCACATGATGTGAACTCCAAACCCAGAGAAGAGCTGATGAACAAACACACAATCTAAAATGATTTATCTGAACTGATTAATAGTGAGCATGTTAAAAGAAATTAAGGGAAGGAAGGTTAATGGCTCCACCTTAGTGAACTTGCTCACTCCTCTTAGCAAGCATTTACTCATGCAGGTAGACACAAAGATGTCAATAAGTATGGTCAAACATATCAGCATAAATAAGCCTTTTTTATATAGGTCTGAATTTTAATAAGTTATTGTTCCTCCAACTCACTTCCCAGTGTTAATTCCCAGTTTATTTTTGGTTCAGGGTTCATTGGTATTAGGGAATCATTAGCATCATATGCAGATTGCTTTTTGTAGCTCTCTCTGACCCATTATACCATTCTGCTTGGAGGAGAGCTCTGAACATCCTTTCTCCCTGAATGTATATGGAGTGTAGGATTGCTGTAGCTGTGGAGGAGGATCCCATGCTCTAGCAACCTAAGGAGAATTTTGATCAAGACCAATTAGGAGAACAGCCAGGAAAATATACACTATGCTCTCCAAAGGCATAGCAATGTACATCTAGGCTAGAACTCAGCTTTGCGATAGTTCTTGATGGGAAATTTACCATTTTCAAAAATCCTTGGGATAAATATTCAACAAAAATGTTACAACTACACATTCCAAGTGAGAATTGTGCTCCCACTCATAGCATAACTCAGGCCTTTCTACAGCCAAAGAGCTCAATAAATAAATAGCTCTTGCAGTGCACCCTGAAAATCAACAAATGTGAGCTCTGTCAGAAAAAGGGAGGGAGCAACTACATGACAGGCCATTTTGGAGAGATAACTAACTTCCCTATTGACTGTCTTAAACAGCTATAGAACAAATAAACACAGAATCCCTGTCTATACTTTTCCATCAGAATCTGTACCAGCCTTTCTCTGACTCACTGACAGACCGTAAATAAAGTCCAATGTCTAGCTATCAGTTCTGCAAAACTTTAAAGTCTTCCTTGCGTTACTGTCATGGGATTGCTATTGCACATTGCCCCTTCAACAGGGTGCCCTGTAGAACATTTGACTATAGGTTTGGAAGGGATTCTGTAGGCCAGTGGAGTCCAATTTTTTTGACAGGTATGCCACAAGCTAAGCCCCACACCTTCCCAAAGTATTAATTTAAATCTCTTCCCTTGTCCAATTTTCTGGTTCGCTATCACTCCCTACCCTGTGCTCCCTGCCTGATCTATTGCTCTGTCTTCTGCTCCCTGCATTGTTTGCTGCTGTTCTTTGACCTTCTGTGTGCTACCCACAGAGGCTGCCTGTGCCACTTATAGCATGAGTGCTGCAGGTTGTCCACCCCTGCTCCAGGCCATCAAATCCACTATCCTGCTATTGCAGGCAATGCCATCATATGATCCCATTCATAACTTTTTTGTTTTTAATCTTATACTTGATTATTTTTTCCCACAACTCCTATGGGGAGGCTGCTGGTCTCTGAAGGTTACAAACTTTACTCAAATTTCAAGCTTACATTTACTCATGATCAGCTTTTCTCCATTTGTTCATGTGCCAATGGTACCTTTTAGCTTTATTGCTCTTGTATGGCAATAATGTACCTCTCAGCCCTTGTTTTCTTAGGTCAGTAGTTCTCTGCCACTTTGGACTAAAGTCTCCCTTCCATAACTTTCCTGAATTTAGTGGCACACCATCTGAGAAGCATTGTTATACTGTCTCAGTTTATCTGCTTTATCACATAAACTAATACAGTCATGAGCACACCCTCTACTTCCCAGTTTGGCTCTGCATGTGTATCCTGCAAACACAGGCACACACACAGAGGCAGATCCAGGGGGGATACACTAGTATACTTGCACCCCACTTTGATTCCTGGTCCACCCAAAGTTTGAAACCAGCTGCCTGGCATTTCTAGTCAGGCAGGGCTGAGGGAGACAACTGACTTCATGGCTCCTTATAATCTTTCTGATCCCTTCTTAAACTTAATTCCACATGTGTTAATGACTTTCTCTTCTTTTTAATGGTCTTGATGTTCCATCACTCAGGCTATCCATTGTTCTGTGATTCTGCTGTCTGTTAGCTGCTCCTGGTAATGAAGCTCCTATTTCACAGCCCTGCAGATTGTTTTTAACTCATTCCAAGGGAGTTATATTTGTTTTTGCTTCAATATTAAATGGAATGATATAGCTCTAAGCCTGTGGCACGTTAGTAAAGCTTCTAGTTTATTTTTAACTGGAGAAAAATATGTGTTGTTTTATATGTAATAATGCACTCCCCTTTTCAAAATTTTAGAACAGCCCATGGCCACACAAGACAATTCCATGTGACAGAGGCAGCAGTGGTGTAGCAGCCTGGAGATAAACCAGGTCTCTCTCCAGGTTGCCATGCCACTGCTGCTGCCACTGCCAAGTGGAACTGACCCATATGACTGTTTCTAAGAGGCATGGAAAGAGCAAGACCAAGAAGTGGTTGTGGGAGGAGGGAGCACTCAGATAAATCTAATGCAGGTAGAAATATGCCTGCCGGCTGCAGCTGTTTCCTAGTCTGGCTTTGCACGTGCCTCTTGGAAACAGAGCCATGCAGGACAGTTTCACCTCGCTGTTGCGGTAGTAGGAACAGAGGCGCTGGCACCGTGGCTCCCCAGTTGAGAATCACTCATCTGGACAAAAGAAGACACATTTTTTGTTTTTTTTCATAAGACAGGTTTT
>NW_005842016.1:171218-172500 GCF_000455745.1 Alligator sinensis
ATTAAAATGACATTAATTCTTTCCTATCTCTACTGGAAATACCTCACCTGGCACATGCTAAGATTGGACTGTTTTTTTTCACAACTGCTTCATAGTGGTGTCTCAGTATGATTCTGTGGTTGACTTGATACACCCAGCACTTTCTCTTCCTAATTTACAGCAGGAATTCTTTATATTAATCCCTAAGCATATGTCCTTGTATTTTTGTTTTATTACATTTAATTAAATTTGTAATACTCCATTTCTGAAGGACAACCAACTCTTGCCATCATTCCTACCCTTCTCTTCAGTGATGATGCCTTCTATCTTTGTGCCGTTCTCAAATTGGCTGATGAGTAGGTGATTATCAGATGAAAGTCCTTAAGTTGCTTATTAGTTGATCATTAAGGACTGGTTACTGAAATCACATGCTCTCTGATTGCTTGAGTTTTTAATATGAGACCCATAAGTAAAAATTCTTCTGATAGAATTGGTAAGAATGAACAAAAAGCTAGGCTTGTGAGAAGAAGGACGACCACTCTCACAGAAGTGGGCTTACAGAAACGTGAAACGTAAGTGGGCTTACAGAAACAGAAATGTGGTGGGATTCATCCCACGACTGGGCAGTTAGCATTAGGGGCTATAGGCTCTACAGGCGGGATAGAGAAGGAAGGAAGGGAGGGGGTGTGGAGCTCTATGTCAAAGAGCAATACACATCCTCTGCTAGCAAAATGGGTTGGAGGAGGGACAAGCTGAAGTGCTCTGGGTCAAGATACAAGGGGGTTGTGGGGAGAGGGATTTAATGATGGGGGTCTACTACAGACCCCCCAACCAAGGGGAGGAGCTGGACCGGGAATTTTCAGGCCAGCTTGCAGAGGCACTTAAGGCAAGGGATGTAGTTGTCATGGGTGATCTAAATTATCTGGACATCTGCTGGGAGGAGCAGTCAGCCAGGTCGGACCGTTCCAGGAGGTTCCTGGCAGAGATACAGGACCTCCACTTAACCCAGGAGGTGCCCAGTCCCACCAGAGGAAATGCCCTGTTGGACCTGGTCCTGGCCACAGGCGATGATCTGGTAAGGGGGCTCCAGGTCCTTGACCACCTGGGTGACAGAGATCATCGCTTGCTGGAATTCATCATCCAGCGCAGGGTGTCAAGGGCCTGCAGCAAGGCGGTAGCCCTAGACTTCAAGAGGGCCAACTTCAACAAGTTGAGGAGATTGGTGGGAGAGGCGCTGGGGTTCTCGAGGGCAGGGGAACTCAGTGCACAAGATGAGTGGTCGTTCCTTAAGGAGACGATACTC
>NW_005842016.1:173576-178328 GCF_000455745.1 Alligator sinensis
GGGTGAAAAGCAACCTGTTCAAATTTGCTGATGATACCAAAATCTGGGGTGAGGTGGGCACGCTAGTAGGGAGGGAAAGACTGCAGAAAGACCTGGATAGGTTGCAAGGGTGGGCTAACAAAAACAGGATGCGTTTCAATACTGACAAGTGCAGGGTGCTGCACTTGGGCAGTAGTAACCAGCAGCACACTTATAAGATGGGAAACTCCCTTCTTGAGAGCACGGAGGCAGAAAGGGATCTTGTAGTCATTACTGACCCCAAGATGAACACGGGCTGACAATGCGAGGTCACGGTCGGCGGGGCTAACCCGACTTTATCGTGCAACCACAGGTGCATCTCAGGTAGGTCCAAGGAGGTGATCCTCCCCCTCTACATGACGCTGGACAGGCCGCAGCTGGAGTACTGTGTCCAGTTCTGGGCACCCCACTTCAAGAGGGATGTGGACAACATTGAGAGGGTCCAGAGGAGGGCCACCCGCATGATCCAGGGACAGCAGGGCAGACCCTACAATGAGAGGCTACGGGACCTGAACCTGTTCAGCCTTCACAAGAGAAGGCTGAGGGGGGACCTGGTGACCGTCTATAAACTCACTAGGGGGGACCAGAAGGGTTTGGTGGGGACCTTCTTTCCCCTAGCGCCCCCTGGGATAACAAGGAATAATGGCCACAAGTTGTTGGAGAGTAGGTTTAGATTAGACATCTGTAGGAACTACTTCACAGTTAGGGCGGCTAGGATCTGGAACCAACTTCCCAGGGAAGTGGTGCTGGCTCCTACCCTGGGGGTGTTTAAGAAGTGGCTTGATGCCTACCTGGTTGGGGTCACTTGAGCCCAGTTTCCTTCCTGCCCGGCAGGGGGTCGGACTTGAAGATCTACAAGGTCCCTTCCAACCCTACTTCTATGATTCTGTGATTCACTCCATATAGTCTCATGAAGTCTGTGTTTAAGTCTCTGCTTTGCTGCAGACTTGCTTTGGAACTGTGAGTCATTACTCAAGGCATGAACTGCACTGCAATAGCAAAATTCTCACTGAACTTGGTGAGAGTGCTTTCTGCTTCTGGTTACATTCTGCAAACATGGAAGTATACCAGCAAACCTGCTCTGGAGGTATCCTCAGCAGCTACTCTCAGTTGTGTAGAGACCAATATCTCCACAAAGATGGCACAGAGAGTCTTTGTTTGTGTGTTTTGAGTTTGGAACTAGTCTGAAGGATATGCTGGGACTTTTCCAGCTGGAGCATGCAGCTGTCACAGGATAGGCATGCCCCTTCTCTTTCTGGCACACAGTTCCCAACTTCTAAATTGAGTTAATGATCTTTCTGTCCTGTAACCATTTTGGGTCAAAGGCTATACTGATAAAAGTTATAATTCAGAGATGCTCCCTAACATAGGAGATTGAGGAGCTGGTGACAGGGAGATGGTCCCTCAGTTAGAGAATACTCAGTTGGAGAGAAAAGGGGGCTGCAGTCTTGCTTACTCCTCCAGAATAAGAGCTGTTGTTTAGTTCTTCTCATTCCTGCCTGACTGTTTTTATTGGACTTGATGGTTGCTACACTACTGATGATTTCAGCAGTGTCAAATGAGAAAGAAAGACACGAACTGAAGAAGCTGGAAACAAAGAGCAAGTAAAGTGATGCAGCCATGTAAAAGGAAAAAGATGACTGTAAGCTATTTTTCTGCACAGTTATAGTCTAAGTAAAAGAACAGTTAGTTATGGAAGTTTTGTAATCTGCACCTGCCTTTCTCAAATCAGGCAATATAGCAGAGACCTGGAAGGTGTTCAGACACAGGTCTAGTATTACCTAGCAGCTGTAGGGGCAGAAATGCAATCTTATTGCATATGGTGGGCTAAGAAGCTCTGGCTGCCTTTATGTTTGCAGAAGGCCAACATTTGCAGTTAAGTGTAATACTGTCAAAATTTGAGGGGCATTAAATTAGATCCTTGAAAGGTACAGATTTTTCATGTGCAAACAATCAACAGGAGAAAGTATGGATTAGTATTTTACTAAACTAAAGAGCCTGAGTAAGATTTGTGCTTTTGGGAATTTGACAGAACCTTTGATTAGAAATAGGATTATTTGTTGCACTGCAGACACTGCATTACAAGAAAAGCTATTACATGAGGGAAACTTGTCCCTAGAAAGGATTACCTAAATCTGCAGGGCAGCAGAAACTGTGAAGGTCCAGGCTGCATAGCTGAATGCACAAAAGAGGTTTTCCATGCATTAGGCCAGAAAAACTTACCCCACAGGGTAGAGTTTTCTGTTGGTAGGAAGCCACCTTGCAGGATAGAATTTCCTGCTGGCAATGATAATGCTAAGGGAGAGAAACTAAATAGGCAGGCATGTAGTAAGTGTGGAGGGCAACATGGCTCCAAACACTGAGCACTGACGGACGTGCAGCTCCCTGCTCTAACTAGCTGGGTCAGGAGGGTGGGGTATTGAGCTCCACTGTGGAGCCAATCCAGTGACAGAGGCTGCATCTTTGCAGCCTCTCTCCCCTAGCCCCACCCTCCCTCTCTTACCTCCAGTGCTGTCTCAGGGTGGGATGGGGAGATGGCAGGGGAGGGAGGTCCGTTATGAGGTTTGCCCAGCATGCCTTGGAGAGGGGGCATGTGTGGATTGAAGTTCCCAGCTTGAGGGGGGTTCCATTCCACCTGCCCCTTTCTCCAGGAGAGGCTGTGCAAACCCCAGATGGAGCTCCCTCCCCTCCCTTCCCCATCCCTATCCCCAACTTCTATCCTGAAGACAACACTGGGGCTGGGATGCTTCTCTCACTTTGGAGCATCTTCACCTGAATCCTCATGTAATGAGGGTTTATGTGTTGCATGATCCAGCACTTTTTAAAGTGGAGCATTTTCAGTGGACGATCGCACATTTACACTTCGCTTCTGTCAGTGCCCACTGTGCTGCAGTTGGAAAGCTGTTTATAGCTGCGACAAGAGGAATGATTTTGCCAAGTGATGCAGTGTTCCATGTAGCACTAAGAAGGATGGCACTTCTGATTTCAAACATATTGCTTTGAAGAGGCAATCAGATTTCAGAATAAGTATTCAAGTCTATCAAGACACAGAGAAAAGCTTCCCATGAAAAACAAGTTGGAAACCAGGTCTGATACTTTTTCAGTCTGAGAGGAAAGGAAACCTCCAGAATGACTCCTAGAGATACGCTAAAGGAGTTGCAGAAAAAGGGGAATACTAAAGTCAGTGGTAAAGGCTCATTATAGTGAGATGTACTAGTTACCGCTCTACCTCTTCTAGGTAGATAATTTTTTTTTAGTTATTAAGAAGGAAGAAATAGTGATAGAAGTTATAATTTAGACACTCCCTAAGGAGACTGAAGAAGTTGGTAGCTGAGGGTCAGGTGGGTGGCGAATTGGCTTATGGGTCTCACCCAGAGAGTGGTGATGGATGGGTTGCTATTGACCTGGAGAGATGTGGGCAGTGGAATCCCACAAGGCTCAGTCCTTGGACCTGTGCTGTTCAATGTCTTCATCAGTGACTTGGATGAGGGCATGGAAAACACTCTGTCCAAATTCACAGATGATAACAAATTATGGGGTAAAGGTAACATGCTAGAGGATAGGGAATGAATCCAGGCAGATCTGGATTCCCAGGTGGGTTCCTGGATAATGACCCATACTTTCGCGCAGGGGGATTGCTTGGGTGGGATGGGCTACACCTCTCCCCTAAAGGCAAGCGTGTCTTCTCTTCCAGGTTCGCTGAACTCATGCGGTGCACTTTAAACTAGCTTCGCCGAGGTATAGGGTCACAGGAGGACTTGAGGACACCTCCCAACCAAGACAGGTGACGTGCACAAGGAGTACCCAGGTAAGTGACAGGGGTCCAGATAGTCCTGGGAATCGTGGGGTGGCACACACACCAATTCAAGGACTTAAATGCCTCTACACCAATGCTCATAGTATGGGGAATAAGCAGGCAGAACTTTCCCTCTGGATAGCTAGTTCAAACCCAGACATAGTAGGGCTCACAGAAACCTGGTGGGATTCATCCCATGACTGGGCAGTTAACATTAGGAGCTATAGACTATACAGGCAGGATAGAGCGGGGAGGAAAGGCGGGGGTGTGGCGCTCTATGTCAAAGAGCAATACACATCCTCAACTAGCACGATGGGGTCAGAGGAAGGGCAGGTTGAAGTGCTCTGGCTCAGAATACAGGGGGGTCGTGGGGAAAGGGACTAATGGTGGGGGTTTACTACAGACCTCCCAAGCAAGGGAAGATCTGGACTGTGAATTCTTGGGTCAGCTTGTGGAGACATTTAAGACAAGGGATGTAGTTGTCATGGGTGATCTAAATTATCCGGACATCTGCTGGGAGGAGCAGTCAGCCAGGTCTGACTGCTTACAAAGGTTCCTTGCCGAGATACAAGACCTCTACCTATACCAGGAGGTGCACAGTCCCACCAGGGGAAATTCCCTGCTGGACCCGGTCCTGGCCACAGGCAATGACCTGGTGAGGGGACTCTAGGTTCTTGAGCACCTGGGTGACAGTGATCAGCACCTCCTGGAATTCACCATGCAGCGCAGGGTGTCAAGGACCTGCAGCAAGGCAGTAGCCCTTGACTTCAAGAGGGCCAACTTCAATGAGTTGAGGAGATTGGTAGGAGAGGCACTGGGGTCCTGGAGAGTAGGGGAATTGGGTGCCCAAGATGAGTGGTTGTTCCTTAGGGAGACGATACTCAGAGCCCAACGGATGAAAATCCCAATGAGAATCAAAGGGGGAAAGAGGGCTCAAA
>NW_005842016.1:178338-211661 GCF_000455745.1 Alligator sinensis
CAAAAGCCCCCCTAGCTCACCAAGGGCATTTGGGAATGCCTGATTGCCAAAAAGGAGGCATACACCCAGTGGAAGGGAGGGGCTATCACCAAAGAGGAGTATACCTCCATCACTCGGGTCTGTATAGGGGCTGTTAGGAAAGCTAAGGCAGATATGGAACTAGAGTTAGCATCAAGGACAACAAAAGGTCCTTTTTTAAATACATAGGGAGTATGAAAAGGCAGCGGGTAATGTGGGGCCCCTGTAGGATACACGAGGCAATCTGGTAATTGCACCAGAGGAAAAAGCAGACCTTTTAAACAATTTCTTTGCCTCCATTTTTTTGTGCAGGGATCAGGACTCCCCCACCGAGATTTGGGACAGACTCAGGAGGGGGTCCGCCAGGCCTAGAGTCAGGGAGGACTGAATTAGAGAACTTCTGGAGGGGCTGGACGTGTTCAAATCAGCAGGTCCAGATGCTCTCCACCCCAGGGTGTTGAAGGAATTTGCAGGGGTTATTGTGGGGCCCCTGGCACGGCTTTATGAGCACTCGTGGTGCTCTGGCCAGGTGCCAGATGACTGGAAGAGGGCCAATGTGGTCCCCATCTTCAAGAAAGGGAGGAGGGAGGACCTGGGCAACTATAGGCCCGTTAGTCTTACTTCAATCCTGGGGAAGCTTTTTGAGAAGATTATCAAGGAGCACATCTGTGAAGGACGAGCAGGAGGGATGGCTCAGGGGCAACCAGCATGGGCTCATTAGGGGCAGGTCCTGTCAGACCAACCTGATTGCCTTCTATGATCAGGTCACAAAATCATTGGACACAGGTGTTGCGGTAGATGTAGTCTTTCTGGACTTCAGGAAGGCCTCTGACATTGTCTCTCACCCCATTCTCATTAAAAAGCTAGGCGACTGTGGCATTGATGCCTACACAGTCAGATGGAAAGCAAATTGGCTGAGGGGCCGCACCCAGAGAGTGGTGGTGGATGGGTCATATTCGACCTGGAGAGATGTGAGCAGTGGAGTCCCCTAGGGTTCAGTCCTTGGGCCTGCACTGTTCAATTTCTTTATTAGCGACTTGGGCGGAGTGAAAAGCACCCTGTTTAAATTTGCGGAGGACACCAAGATTTGGGGTGAGGTGGGCACGCTAGAAGGGAGGGACAGGATACAGCTGGACCTGGACAGGTTACAGGGGTGGGCAAATGAGAATAGGATGGGATTCAATACTGAGACGTACAGGGTGCTGCACTTGGGTAGTAAGAACCAGCAGCATACCTATAAACTGGGGAACTCTCTTCTCAAAAGCACAGTGGCAGAAAGAGATTGTGGAGTCATTATCGACTCCAAGATGAACACGGGCTGCCAATGCGAGGCCACGATCAGTAGGGCTAACCGCACCTTGTCGTGTATCCACAGATGCATCATAAACAGGGCCAAGGAGGTGATCCTCCCATTCTATGCAACACTGGTCAGGCCATAGCTGGAGTACTGCATCCAGTTCTGGGCACCACACTTCAGGAGGGATGTGGACAGCATCAAGAGGGTCCAAAGGAGGGCCACTCATATGATCCGGGGACAGCAGGGCAGACCCTACAATGAGAGGCTACGGGACCTGAACCTGTTCAGCCTTCACAAGAGAAGGCTGAGAGGGGACCTGGTGGCCATCTATAAACTTACTAGTGGGGACCAGCGGGGAATGGGAGAGACCTTTTTCTCTCGAATGCCTCCCGTAACAAGAAATAACGGCCATAAGTTGTTAGAGAGTAGGTTCAGACTAGACATTAGAAGGCAGTACTTCACAGTCAGGGCAGCTAGAGAAGTACTCCCAAGGGAAGTAGTGCTGACTCCAACCTTGAGGGTCTTTAAGGGGAGGCTTGATGATTACCTCACTGGGGTCATTTGAGCCCAGTTTTCTCTCCTGCCCAGGGCAGGGGGTCGGACTAGAAGGTCTGCAAGGTCCCTTCCGACCCTACATCTATGAATCTGTGGACAGGTTGGAAAAGTGGGCAGAACAGAATAGGATGCAATTCAATAAAGACAAGTGCTGCACCTAGGGAGAAGGAATCACCAGCATGCTTACAGGCTGGGAGAGGACCTTCTCAGCAGTATAGCAGCACAAAGGGATCTCGGAGTCATTGTTGACACCAAGATGAACATGAGTCATCAATGTGATGAAGCAATCAGTAAAGCTAACTGCACTTTATCATGCATTAGCAGGTGCATGATGAACAGGTCCAGGGAGGTGATACTTTCCCTCTATGCGGCATTGGTCAGGCCGCAGTTGGAGTACTGCATCCAGTTTTGGTACCGCACTTCAGGAGGGATGTGGACAACCTTGAGAGGGTTCAGAGAAGGGACACTCGTGTGGTTAGAGGCCTGCAGGCAAAGCCCTACAAGGCAAGATTAAGGGCCCTGGATCTCTTCAGTCATCAAGAGAAGGTTGAGAGGTGATCTTGTGGCTGGTTACAAATTCATTGGGAGGTGGGGCAGGGAGGGAGATGGGAAGCAAAGAATACAAGATGCTCTGTTTACCAGGGCACCCCTTGGAGTAACTAGGAACAACGGACACAAACTGACAGAGAGAAGGTTTAGGTTAGACATCAGGAAGAACTTTACAGTAAGGGTTGCCAGAATCTGGAATGGGCTTCTGAGGGAGGTGGTGCTCTCCCCTACCTTAGGAGTCTTTAAGAGGAGGTTAGACATGCACCTGGCTGGGGTCATCTAACCCCAGCACTTTTTCCTGCCCAGGGCAGGAGGTCGGACTTGATGATCTACTGAGGTCCCTTCCAACCCAAACATCTATGAATCTATGAGGGGATGGCCCCTCAGTTAGAAAGAGACAATGGGTTTGCAGAGGCTTGTCTGCTGTCCCACAGCACAAGTTGTTTAGTTTTTCTTATTCATACCTGCCTGTCGTTATTGAATATGTTGATCACTACAGGGGTTGTTCCTTAATTGTTTCTGGAGCTTCCAGTGCTTGGGCCCCTGAGGCATCATCCTAATACAAATGGTAAATCTGAAAAACAGTCTTTTTCTTAACTAGAAATAGAAACTTTACTCCTTTTGTTCCAGTCAGGTTTTAGTTAGACTTTTCTGTAGGCCCCCTTTAAGCCTGTATTTTCTGTATGCATTCACCTGAGTATCCAATCAGAGCATTACCTGAGAATGTCTAAATATTCATGTCATTGCAGTAAAATGAATATTCAGACATTGCCTGTATCTAGCCAAAATAATACCATCTGAATTTTTATGAGACTTAGCTGCCAAGAGTCATTATGATATGTAGCAAAGATAAATATATAATACACATTGCATTTGGTAAAAGTTTTGAGGGACAAATCCTGCTTTCATGTAACCCCATGCAGCCTCATTAGCTCCAGTCTGCATGGGTAGAAGTGGATACCCAGGTTGGTCCTTTAAGCGATTTTAATGATTTGACTGCTATATTGTTTCCAGATATCAGGGAAAACCAAAAGCTATTGAGTATTACAGATCCAGCTTCCATTCCGTTCCCTCCCCTGAATTCCAAATACCTGCAAAAAATTAAAGCGTCACACTGCTTGGCAATTACATTGAAAACTTGTCAGTGGAGAAGTCAAACAAAATATCATTTGCCATTAAATAAATTGCAGCTCACCTTGAGTTCTGGCATAAAGTAAGGGATTTCATCAAACTGCTGCAATGTAGATTTCATCAAACAGCTGTGAGTGCCTTGCAGGGAATCTGGTATAATGAAATGGACCTGGCATATCAAAGAACATAAATTGCTGCTGCTGTGAGGAAATCCAATGTGGGAAATTAAGATTGTAGGCTAGATCCTCGGCTGGTAGGAAATGATATTGCTCCACTGATGCCAATAGAGCTATGATGATTTACATCAATCACAGATAAGGTTGTAATTTTTTAGGGCATCTCATTTTAATTCATTCTTTAGTGCAAGGGTGTGAAATTATTTTGGCTGGAGGGCAACTTTAGGGTGAGTTGTTGTAGGTTGGGGTGGCAGTGCAGACCTGGCTCAGTGTGGAGCAGGTCACAGGGGTGCTGAGCTGGTGCAGTGTGGGTAGGGCAATTGATACTATCCAACCCAGGCCCATCCACACTGCACTCACCACTGGGGGCATCAGACAGAGTGGGCAGGTGTGGTCTCCATGGAAAAAGTCCATGCAGACTGGGCACGCTTGGCCAGGAGGATGGGAGGGGGCTGTGGGTGGGCAGGGAGAGGTGTCTGGGAGCAGGATAGGCAGGCGGGGGTGGGGGCCAGGATCATGGGCCAGTGATAGCGCGGGGCTCGGGCCTGGGGCAGAGCTGCGATCTGCCCCGCATATTCCTGCCTGCAGAGATGGCACCCAAGCATGCCCTACCCATGGGGGTCCTGGGCCAGTCTCCATGGAGACCCCACCTACCTGCCTGCCTGCTCTGTCCAGTGCTCCCAGCAGTGGGTACAGGGTGTATGGGCCGGGAGAAGCAGCCACAGAGACCCTATCAGTGACAGTTGGAAGGAGCTGTCCTCTCGGGCTGCTGGAAAATAGAGTTTGGTTGCTGTGCTGTCCCTACCCTGCTGAGCACCCGGGGGTGGTGGGACTGGCTGTATGCACCACAGCTCAGGCTGCCCCCCATGCGTGAGTTGGCAGGGGTGAGGAACCAACCCGTGGCTGGATAAAATTCCCCAGTGGGTCAAATTTAGCCCATGGGTTGTCATATTATACCCATCCTTGCTTTAGTGAAAATGTCTAAAATTTGATTTGTCTTATAATATATAGAAAATGCCCCTCTTTTTGTAGACTCAAGGCCTTCCCCACCATGGACAGAAGTGATTCCCACATTATTGTTTCTTAGTTGCGCCTTGGCTGTTTTCTCTTTAGCATGCAGGTGAATTTGGTATGGACTCTGGTGCAGTAGTAACGTGGGCTACAGACTGGTGATGCTTGGGCTGATCCCCTTCTGTCCCAGTTTCTGAGGGACAAAAGAGCATACATAACAGTGTGATCTCTGATCCTGACATCTAGTTGTGTCAACGGATCCAGGAGCATCCCAAGGTTTTGACTTGAGTGATAAGGGGAGGCTGAACCCCATCAATAATGAGTGTTTCACATGCTCCCCAACCCATGTCTGCCCACTGCCACCACAGCTCTCTTGTCTGGATTCAGCTTCAATAGGTTCATCCGCATGCAGCCCCCCAAAATAGCCAGGTACTGGGTAAAAATAGTGACTGCAGGTCTTGGCTTGAATGAAAAAGAAAGACAGAGCTGGGTATCATCAGTATACTTATAGAACTCCACTCCAAATATCCACATGATCTTGTCCAGTGGCCTCAGCTATGCCCTGAACAGGAGAGGTGACAATATGAAACCCTGAAGGAGCCCAGAGTGGACTGAAGCCCACAAGTAGGCACCTATGGCAAGGATCTGGTTCTGCCCCTAGATAGCTTTACCAACTGGTTCTGGTTGGAGTCAGGGGGATAGCTTTGGTGCCCCTGTCTGTGGAAATGCTTGTGAAGGCACTGGGACAGTTCCTTTTCAGGAGAAGGAGCAAGTTGGATAGGAATTGCAGACAGACAGGGTAAGAGAATTTAAGATAATTTAAACACTTTCTTTCTGGTCAATACCAGCATTGCCTCTGAGGCTGCGTCCAGATGAGCATGGCTGTGCAGTATGTGGTGCCATAGGCCAGTCTGAGACACTACACACTGCACATTCAGGTGTTTCCCATTGTCCTACCTTGCAGTGCAGGTTTTTTGTTTGTTTGTTTGTTTTTTACCCCCGGAGATCCAGGGGTCAAAATAACCTGTGTAGAAAAAAGTGGAGAGGCACACATGGAGGCAACATGTGCTGCCCAAAAATGGAGCCTGGCTGGCTGGAGCCATGCTTCAGCTGCTGGCCAGGCTCCAAGCTTCAGGAACAATGTGGCTGCAGCTTCCTGAGCACCCAGGATCCCATGTAAAGCTGCTGGGGCCAGCAAAGTTATCTTGGGTGAGATAAGGGAGGCTGGGGCCAACAGCCTTATGTAACCAGAGGGTGATGGCACAGACATTCTTTGGGGACAACTAGCAGCAGCACAAGGTGTCCCGCTGCTAGTTGCCCCTAGGGAACCAAAGGTCTGCGCTCGTCTCGACATGGCCAGAGAGATGACGTGGGCTTCTGGAGTTTACTGGATGAGTATGGAGCTTACAATTCACTTTCTGTCATTACACTGACACTGAGTAATTCTGAATCCTTGCTATGAAGGGTCCTGTTTAACTACATTGAGTCAGGGCTCTGGAGAGCAGTTTGGAAAACTTGTCTCTGGGTGCCTCACATCCCTATAAAATGCTTTTGACTTCTTGAGCATGAAAGCTTGGCAATTGCTTCCCATGAGCAAACTTAGACAGCATGGATGTCTGTGGGATGATGAGAGCCCTAAAAAGAGGAGCATTACACAGACATTCATTTCCTTTTATTGCTTCATTTATAAATTCAGCAGAAATGACAAAATACATAAATAACCTAAACTGAATATCAGACCCTGTAAGTAATTGCCCTTCTGAAAGTTCAGGGAAATCTTTTAGTTTTCTCTGAACTCTGAGTACATTTAAAGATTAACTCTGTGACCTCAAATCAATAATCAACATAACCCTGTGGTAATGAACATAAGCTGATAATAAACATAAGCTATCCACTGCATGCACATCTGGAAAAGGCAAACAGCATCATCTAATTTTTCCTCATTTGCCTTTCTATACAATATTCCTTTCTCTTCAAATAAAGTGAATTGTTAGCAACTTCTTTGACTGGTTGGAATTATCAAATGCAATGTTGTTGCTCCTCTTAACTAATAATTGTTTGGTAGGAAACACCAGATGCATGTAAACCAAGAAAGATATTTGGATCTTCCTTTTGCCCTGAATTCTCTCTCTCTCACTGGCAGGCATGGTGATCTTGACATTTGAAATCATGTTTCTTTTTTATTCCTTTACAAGAAACATTATAAATTCTTTATTAGACACAGACCTGAATTTGCCAGTGACTGTGGCTCCCATACCACAAGCATTTAATGAAGATATAAATGGCATTGGAAGAAGAACAAGTTTTTGAAACAGGGGATCAAAACTGACCAGGGAATTGAATACAGCAGAGATCTTGTCAACTAACTCAGTTCCATTAGTACTGTCAGGAACACTAAGAATATGGACATTACATAGTTTTGAAAATGCTTCCAAGTGTTCTGTGTACTATTATGTTATCTTTGATCTAATACCCTGTTAGGGATTTCATACTATTAGCCTGTGTTTGAGATTCAGCACATTTATCAGTGAGATCTTTCTGAGGTGTGTCAACAAATTCAGCCTGCTGTTCTGAGTTAGCAAGAATGAAAGGGTAGTGGGTTTAGGGCCTAGCCTGCAAGGACTGTCTTACTCAGTGCAGGATTTATTTTAAAAAGCAGCAGTGATTCAAGAGCCATTCTTAGCTGACTGTCCAGGATTCATTATGGCAACAGACTGGGCTGAAAGTGAAATTTCCTTCATTATGTTGTGTTTCCTTGACCACAGCTGATTGCAGCACCTCCCACCATCATTCTCCTCTGTAGGGGCCTAATCCAGGAAAGATTTAAAGCAGAGGTTCAGGAGCTAGACTACTATGAATAATTTTAAATGTCCACAAAAAAAGTCTCAGAAATCCTGGTGTGAGCCCTTTGGGTACAGGAAAGATCTAAATGGCACCCTAGGTCACAAACATTGTGATGAGGGGACTGGCATGGATCCTCCTCCCCTCATCCACACCCTGAAGAGCTAGGCAGGCATGGAGAGGAAGTCAACAGCATAGAGATGCAGCTGGGAACCCAGGGCAAGGGGCAATGGTGGCTTCTGGCTGCTGTTACAATCATAACTGCAATTTCATAGCTGGCAGGAGCAACCACTTTTTTGTACTCACACAAACTAAGTACTTGGAGAGGTTGTCTCATTTGCCCCACCCTTGTTACACCACTGGGAGGACAGGGGAAGGTCTTGTGTCATATGTGCAATGACTCTTGCTTGACAGTAAGTGGGAGTCTCATAAAGGCAGGCCATTGTGATGCAAGAGAATGAGGAGATAGGGGTTTACCTGCCCTAGTGTTTCTAGTCCCTCAGTCGGGGACTAGCTGGAGAGCCTGCAAGAACATAGCAGCAAAATAGAGACAAAAAGAGCAACAAAACAAAACAAAAAACCCTTGTGTAACAGGTACCCACTCTGGGCCAATCTAAATGTGGCCCGCACACCTGTTCCTGGGCCAGCTGCCTGCCTTCTCGCTTGCCATGCCTTGTTGTTAATTGATTAATTGATGTTAATTAGCGGAAGGCTGCCCCTTTACTGCCCCGATGCCAGAGGGCGCTATCTGTGGCTCCGTTTCGTCCCCTACAGTGCAGCCCATGCCTCGCTGATGGTACCAATGTTGTTTGTCCAGGCCTTGTTGTAATTTGGCCCCCTTGTCCTCACTGGGCCCTCCGCGGTCCTATCTCACTCTGCGCCTTCACTGGCACTCGGGTTTTCCGCAGCCCTGTCTGGCACTGCGCTCTCTCTGGGGCTTCTCCAACACCACCCCCCTCTCTCTGGGGCTGGGGTCCCCACACTGCTGGGGGTCCCATATGAGGCCTCCTTTTCCCCCTAATAGCCTCACCCAAACCACCAGTTACAAGCAGCAAACACAAAGCAAAAGCCCCTAGGCTATAACATAAATCTCAGCCCTCTGGCTCCAACATTCTTCCCGTCACACCAGGGGTGCCCCATCTCTCACCAGTCTCAAGCCGTTTGTGTATTCTGACCTCTTCCCTTTACTCTCTCTGGCAGAGCTCCTCCTCCCTTAGCTGCCAGCAGGGAACTCCTCCTGCCCTCCAGCCTGTGGTTTATATAGGAGCCAGGCCTTGTCCTTCTGGTCAGCTGACCAGGCAGGTGTGAGCCACTGGCTCCCTCCAGTTACCCTAGCAACCAGCACCTGCGTAGTTACTCTGGCTCTACAAGTAGCAGGCACCTTAGTGCCCTGCTACACCTTGGTAAAATCAAATTATGGAAAAGACTTTGCAGGATTTGCCCAGCTCTTGACTCTGCTTTCTATAGGGTAACCAGTTTGGAAATTGGAGCATAGAATGCTCAGTCCCTCTCTGTTCTGCAGGGATGGTGTTTCTGTTGATGTAAATAATGTGAAGGCACCTTGATACCTCAGTGGTGCTCTCAAAAGTATATGTTGAGACACAGTTTCTTAGAGTCACAATGAAGGTATGTTGGTAAAGTTACATGTGTAAGTGTGGGTGCTGAGTGTGTGGGTGGGTTGTGAGTGTAGTGGTCACTGTGTACATGTACATGTGTGTGGATAATTGTGTGCCTATAAGAGAGAAAGAGACTGTGCTAGTGAAAATGTGAGCATGTGAGAGTTTGCAAAGGTCATACCAACATATTTCATTTCCTTCATCATGTAACCCATACCTAGGAGGCATAAAATTATAGAAAATTAGGGTTAGAAGGGACCACAGGAGGTTATCAAGTCCAACCCTCTGCTCAAAGCAAACTGGCCACAGCTTTGTTTAGCCTCATCTTAAAAACCTCCAAGGATGGAGATTCAATAACCTCTCTGGATAGCTTATTCCAGTGCTTTACTACCCTCCTACTGAGAAACTTTTTCCTAATATCTAACCTAAACTTCCCTTGCTGCAACTTGAGACGATTGCTCTTTGTTCTGTCATCTGCCATCACTGAGAACAGTCTAGCTCCATCCTCTTTTGAACCAGCCTTCAGGTAATTGAAGGCTGCTCTTAAATCCCCTCTCAGTATTCTCTTCTCTTACTAAATACACACACTTCCCTTTACCTCTCCTCAGAAGTCATGTGCCCCAGCCTCCTAATCATTTTCATTGCATCTGCTGCACTCTCCAATTTGTCAAAATCCTTTCTGAAGTGGAGCTCCCAAGCTGGACAAAGTACTCCAGATGTTGCCTCACCAGTGTTGAACAAAGAAGAAGAATCACTTTCCTCAACCTGCTGGCAACACTCATCTAATGCAACCCAGTATGCTGTTAGCCTTATATGCAACAAAGGCACACTGTTGGCTCATATTCAGCATATACTGTAACCCTGAGGTACTTTTCTACAACGCTGCTGCTTAGCCAGTCAGTTCCCATCCTGTATCCATGCATGAGATTGTTCTGTCCTAAGTGCAGATCTTTGCATTTGTCCGTACTGAACTTTATGAAATTTCTTTTCCTCCCATTTGTTGAGGTATCTCTGAATCCTAGTCCTACCACATTATATCTACTCTTCCCCCTAGATCGGTGTCATCCACAAACTTGCTGAGAGTGCTCTCCATCCCATCTTCCAGGTCACTGATGAAGATTAAACAAAACCAGTCCCAGGACCAATCCTTGGGGCACTTCACTTGATACTGGCTGCCAGCTAGACATTGAGCCATTGATTACTGCCCTTGCTTACCACCCTTTAAGCCCAACAATCCAGCCATTTTTCTATCCACCTTATATTCCATTCATCCAACCAAGCCGTACTTTCTTAGCTTGCTTGCAAGAATGCAATGGGAGACTGTATCAAAAGCCTTGATAAAGTCAAATTATATCATGTCCACTGATCTCCCTGCATCCACAGAGTTGGTCATCTCGTAGAAGGCAATCAGGTTAGTCAGGCATGGCTTGCCCTTGGTAAATCCTTGGTCTGTTCCTAATCACTTTCTTCTCCAAGTGCTTAGAAATGGATTCCTTGAGAACCTGGCTCCATGATTTTTCCAGGGACTGAGGTGAGGCTGACCAGCCAGTAGTTCCCTGGATTCTTCTTCTTCTCTTTCTTAAAGATGGGCACTATATTTACCCTTTTCCAATCACATGGGACCTCTCCTGACCACCATGAGTTTTCAAAGGGAATGGCCAATGGCTCTACAATCACATCTGCCAACTCCCTAGGTACCCTTGGATGCATCATATCCAGCCCCATGGACTTGTACACATCCAGCTTTTCTAAAAATTCCCTAACCTGTTTTGCCACTCTGCTCACCTCCTCCCCAAACTGTGCTGCTAGGTGTAGTAGTCTGGGAGCTGACCTTGCCTATGAAGAGTGAAGTGAAAAAGGCATTGAGTACTTCAGCCTTTTCCACATCATCTGTCACTAGGTTGCCTCTCCCATTCAGTAAGGGACCCACACTTTCCCTGATTTTCCTCTTGTTGTTTACATGTAGCAACCCTTCTTGTTATCCTTCATGTCCCTTGCTAGGTGCAACTCCAAGTGTGCTTTGGCCTTCCTGATTTCATCCCTGCACACCCAAGCAATACTTTAATACTCCTTCCTAGTTGTTTGTCCACATTTCCATTTCTTGTAAGTTTCCTTTTTGTGTTTTAGCTCACTGAAGAGTTCCCTGCTAAGCCAAGCTGGGCTTCTGCCATACTTGCTAGTCTTCCTGTGCATTGGGTGGTTTGTTAAGGCACCCTCAGTAAGGTTTCTTTAAAATACAACCATCATTCCTGGAGTCAATTGGCAATACAATGTGAAGCAGAGCCCTGCAACTTGCATTTCGAATTTAGTCCAAAAAGTGTATTATTCTCCCCATTGACCAACATTTTGAGACAATAGCAAGAAGAAAATTAATTGCAGAGCTCATGCTTTGAAAAGCTAATGCAATTATGAAAAGCATGCTTTGCCAAAACCTAGCCAAGTGAGAGTGAGAGAAAATAGAGCAAGGAAAATAGAGTGAATGCTATTGGAAATGCTACTTCGTAACACAACATTTCACTTGCAAAAGGTAATCTAAGATACAGCACCTACTTTCCTAAAAATCTGGGACAAACTTACCAATAGCACTGAATAAATGCATTTGCAAGGTGAACATGATCAGCTGATGATGCTGAAGCTGCAGATCAATTTCCTTTATTAGTCAGAATTATTACATCTTCCATTAGCTCACAGGTATCAAATATATCACCTGAGGGCTGGATCCAGCCCCTGGAATTAGGTCATTTGGCCTGCAAGGCTCCTAAAAGGGCTGGGAATTTGGGGCATGGCAGGGAGGTGAATGGGGGTGAGAACCACTACCAAATCTGGGATATGAAGCCCCAGTGGGGACACATGTCATCAGTGGGGGGCAAGTGATGACTGTGTTAACACTTCTGGTTCCCTAATGCTGTTCACTCCACCTACACTTCCACTGCCGCTGCCACTGCCACTTGGCTTGCTGCTGATGCATCCAGATCTGGCCTGTGAGGAGCTCTGCCATCTAGATCCGACCCAAGTGGGGTGGAGGGGTTGACACATCTGTATGAATTTCTTGATGTACTTGGATTGGCTACTAGCAGTGTGATTTCTCTATAAACTTTTTCTCAGTGCTAGAGAACATCCTCCAGGAGTGTACTTCTTCCACATGCTGAATCAACTGGACATTGGCTTATTTGCTCACAAGAAGGTGAAGGAAGTGACTTGCATATCATGTGCCTTTGAGTTTGAAGTACCTTGTGAACTACCCAGTAGTCTCATATAGATGTTATCTAGGAGATGGGACACGCTTAGCAGCCTTTCATGAACTGTCACTTGGAAGCTACACAAAGGCTGGTATTACTGTTTATTTAAAGGTGAACAGCAGTCCTTGCACTAGTCTCTAAGCAGAAGGTAAAGACTAGTGTAGCAGGCTCACCTTTCAGAGCTTGGGTTGAGTCCCAGGCTTGAGATCCTGCTGTTTTGATTGGTGGAGCCCATTCACCGATCAGGAGGGAGCAGGAGAAATAAAGTCATGCCCCTTTCCTGAGGGGAAGGGGAGAAGAGCTCCCCTGGATCTGATTGAAGACTGTAAACTGCCAGGTCTGGAAGACTTCAGGGGCAGAGCCCTGGAGTGTATAAAAGGAGCTGCATGCCCAGCACGAGGGCAGATACAGCGAGGGACTCAAAAAGAGTGGAGCCAAGAAAAGCTGGGGAGCTCTCCCCCAGTGGGCAATAGGCCCATGGCTCCTGAATCTGCCACTGGAGGAGCAGCCTTGGAAATGGTGCGAGACTGCTCGGGCTGTTGATGGCGCACGGGGATGGTGCACAGAGATCTGGCCCTGGGAGCAGTGTGAAACTGCTCGGGCCCATCATGGTGCACGGTTTGGTGCATAGAGGCCAGAATTCGGTAGCTGCAAGTGGCAGCTCAAGCCTGCAACCCTGGCAGGCCCAGTGGGGGACACAGTGTGCAGGGCAGCCCATGGGGCTAGGGCCTTGAGGCTGCAGTATGGCAACTGAGGCCCCATCTCCTGGCAAGTGACCAGGTCCCACGGTGCACAGGGCAGCACATGGGCCTGAGCCTTGTGAGCCAGGGAGCCTGAAGGGTCCGGCCTGTGCTAAGAGAGCCCTCAGTGCCGAGCCAGGGCACGGGGAAATGGTAGTGTGCAGCGTGAGGCCCAGCACCGAGGAGCCAGCTGCAGTGATACAGCAGCTGAGAGGAGCTGAGCCCTCAGAGCCCAGAGTGGGGCACAGGGTGGGGAGGAGCCCAGCAGTGCAGGAGAGGCCTGGAGAATCACTCCAGCAAAGCAGACCCCATTGAGCTGCACCCTGATCACCACCACCTGAGGGAGTGTGAGTTATTGGGCCCTTGGGTCCCACAGGGGAAAGAGGTTTGGAGCAGGCAAACCCAGAGAAGGGGCTGGGTGGGCAGCCCCCTGCCTAGTCAGGGCCCTAAGGGGAGGGGCCCCTGGCGCTTCCTGGACACTCCCCAAGGGATCCCATTAAAAGGAGGACTATCTCTTGCCATGGGTCAGGGACTATATTGAGGAATAGATGTTATTAAGATTGTTCATGTTTGCGCCTTATATTTTGTAATTGAAATGTTGTATTGTGATGTTGTAAATAGTGTTATTTAGGGTTTGACCTTGGTTATTGGTTAGTATTCTCTGTGTAAATATATGTATATGATATTTAGTTTTGTGTTTATGTATATTATAACTTAATAAATTGTATATAGTTAAGAAGTTTGGGCTTGGGCTAACTCTATAGACAAAAGAGGGATCTGCTTGAAATTCTGGCATCCCTCTCACAGCACCCCTTCCTGCCTACCCATCCCATTCAATTGAGAATAGGGCACATGCTTGGGTGTACCTGGGTTATGCTAGCTACTGCTGTTTTGCTAACTATAGCCAGGTCTTATCATCAGGCTCCTGGGGCAAAGGCTGTCTCTGTTCTCTGTAGAGCACTGAGCAAGCTAGGGCTCATGTCCAGGATGAGCTTCTAGGCTCTATTTCAATGAAAAGCAACAAATAATTGTTTACAGTCATCTACACTGAAGGTGCTGAGAGGCCCTAAAATGTAATGCAGATGTTTGTCCCAATGTGCATGGCTGCAGGGTAATTGTCTGACAGGGTAATTTGTGCTCTCTTGGTGCCTGGCTGAGAAGAGAGGTAGTTTGCTGTGTTAGTCTGTCATAGAAAAAGACTACATTCTCCCCTCCTCTAATATGTGCAGTCTATGATAATCTCCTTACTGTGGGCATCTAAAAAGCAAGAGTATCATCTCAGTGCCTGGAGCTTCCTCCCTGAGAACATTTGGGTTGTAGGCATTTGTGTGAAGGGCTAGAAGGAGCTGCTGTCTGTAGCACATATACCTCCAGATCCTATAATAATTAAAACTCATAGACAACTCAATAACTGCAGTAAGCTATATTTAAATGAGAGACTTTACAGCCTCATTTCTAGGAAACTGAGAGTAGGGTATATATGAAATATTACATTTACTGAGTATTTATTCAGAACATAACAACAGATAAACTCCAATCACATATTGCATTCAGATATTAGATATTTATTCCAAATATGGTGCTGTTGCAAATGTATGATAAACATGAAAGCGGGAGTACAGTTATTTATGTCCTGACTTCAGCTTCTCAATCGCCTGTTTAAGTTTGGTGTATTTATGCTCTTTTATCCAGCTGTCTGACTTTATCAATTCCTGTAAAACTTGGGAGAAGAGATTGTTCCAGCAGAAGGCCAAATCCCAACAAAGTGCACATAACCTTCCTCTCTATATGGTGGACTTCCCTAGTGGGAAAGTATATTCTATCCCCTTCTGCATCTTCCCACTCTTGTGGAGCAGTTCTGGCAGAAACTGCAGTGTATTGCCTAATGTGTTGGCATGGATTGCCTAAATTCAGGAGTGAACAGAAGATTTGGGGAGGACTCACCTCATTCCAACAATACTGGGGAGAGAAACTCTATGCTGTTTAAAAAAAAATCTTTTCTGAAAACTGCTTTATTTTGAAAAGCGAGCACTTTAAAAGTGGGAACTAATACTCAAGAAAATTCCTCTTTTGGTGCCAGAACAACAGCGTCCCATTACTGAGACCAAAGATCTATTGTGTGTAGTACATACAGTGCAGTCATACTGGATGCCTATACATGAGCAGGGAGCTGCTCCGACATGCTATAATTACAGTGCATTGGAGCAGACTCAATTAATTGAACCTGCTGGAGTATGGTAATTACTGAGCTTCAGCAGCCTCCAGTAGCTCATGTATCGGCATCCCTGCACTTCAAAATGCTGGTGGGGACACTTTATCTAAAGCTCATTCAATGAGCTTCGAGGCATAGGGATGCATTCATTTTGAAGCATAGGGATGCTGATACATGAGATGCTCTGGCTGCTTTAATTAGAGTGCCACCCATCCCTCACTCCTGGAGAATGTATATAAATGCCTACAGAGCTTAAACCCAGAAGAGGTGCAGTTTAGTTATCCCCGAAGCCAGAACAGTGTAGCTGTGTTCAGGTAGTTTCCATAGTGGAACACTTTTCATAGGTCCTGCCATGCTCCTTGAATGCAACTATACTGCTTCTGCTTCTGGAGTTAGTGGGCACAGGACACTTAAGTGTAGCACTGCGTTATAACTTATAGACATAAGATTATCAGGAAGGCACACTTTTGCAGCACAGAGAGGAGACAGACATGCCCTGCCAGGAATAAACAAGCTGTGTGGAGGCATATGCAGCCTTCTTGGTGCGGAGTAGGGGGACAGCATGCAAGATGCAAAAAGCACAGAGTGGGTGCATCTACACGAGACATCTACTGTGCAGTTGACTAATTAATTGTGTAGTAAACATCTTAGCATCTCCATGTGCACCCCGATTAGGGTGCACAAAACTAATAAACTCTGCTGCAGGTTAGGACTTGAAACCCTAACCTGCTTTGGAGTTTTTTCATGTGCAGGAGCGCATGTATGGATGCTGCCTTAGTTGGATGGGGCACAGGGTGTTTCAGCACAGGCCTAGCTCTGCAGCATGTGGAGCCCTGTCAAAGCATTCCTGGGCTTACAGTCTGACCCCCCCCGGGTCCCCTGCTACCTTGGGCTGGTCTGACAGGGCTCCACATGCTGCAGACAAATACACTGTGTAGACACACCCAGTATGGTTCTTATAGGGACAAAAATAAGGTTTTAGTAGGTGCATCTACATGTGTGCTTTATACGAATTAACCTATTTTAACATGATAATGGTGTCACTAAAATAAATGTGCTTTTTAGTTAATGCACATTAAAATAGGCTAATGTGCATTACACATCACTTAAGAACTGTGCTCTTTAGTTAATGATCATTAAGGCAGGCTAATGCAAATTTCCTAGTAGAGGACAATTTTACATATGCATGTTCCACAGCACCAGGCGCTGCCTTCTGGGAGCCCATATCCAGGATGTAGCTGAGAGGATCCCAAAACTTATTTGGCCCTCCGACCACTACCCTATGCTCCTTATCCATGTGGGCACAAATGACATGGCTCAGAGCAATCCCAGCTGGGTCATGAGTGGCTACAGGGCTCTGGGAATGGGGCTCAGAGGGCTGGGGGTGCAGGTGGATTTTTCCTTGATCCTTCTAGTTATGGGGCATGGGCAGAGGAGGAAGAGATGAAACGAGGCAGGAAACAGAAGACTGCAGTGTTGGTGCCACCATCAAGGCTTCAGCTTCTACTACCACAGCCCACTCTTCAGAGAGAGAGGCAGTGATCTGTTGGGAAGAGAAGGCCTCCACCTCACTCCACTGGGGAAGAAGCTCTTCTCAGCCAGAATGGCTGCCTTGCTTGACCAGGCTTTAAACTAAGCTCGGTGGGGGATGGGCAGAAAACCATTGGAGCAAGTTCACCAAGCATCAACTGCAAAACCAGAAGGTTAGGAAGCTCAAGAGACCCCACTCCTACCCCAACCCAGGAACAGAGCTTTTCCATGAGTACAAGGAAGCCTAAGGCCTGCAATGGCACACTTATGTGCCTGTATACTAATGCTAGGAGTTTGGGGAATAAACAGGAGGAGCTGGTCCTTCTGCTAAACAGCAGTGACTACAATCTCATAGGGATTATGGAGATCTGGTGGGACTCCTCCTATGACTGGACAACTGGTATAAATGGCTATGCCCTGTACAGGAGAGATTTACTGAAAAAATGGGCGGGGGTGTAGCTCTTTATGTGAAGGAGAGCTACACATCCCTACAAACTAAGATTGGCACCCAAGGAGGACAACTGGAGACCCTTTGGGTTAGAATACAATGGGAATGTAGTGAAGGGGATACAATGGTACGAGTCTACTACAGACCTCCAAACCAGGATCAAGTGCTTGACCAAGAATTTGTCAGAGAACTGGCCGAGGCTGCACGCTCTCATGGGAGACTTCAACTACCCGGACATCTCATGGGATAAGCACTTGGCCACATTCGATTGGTCTCAAAGCTTCCTTACATGCGTGGATGCGTTCTACCTGTCTCAAGAAGTTTATGGGCTGGCAAGGGGCAAGGCTGCTGCACCTGGTACTGGTCAAAGGGGGTGATCTAATCAGTGACCTAAGAATTGAATGGAAGCTGAGTGAATCAATCACTTTCACTATCCATTGCAAAGCTGGCAAGACAGCCAGCAATGCAGTAGTTCTTGACTTTAGGAAAGCTGACTTTCATAAGCTCAGGAGGCTTGTTCTTGAAGCCCTGAGAGGCCATGATTTCACAGAAAGGGGGGTTCATGATGAGTGGTTGTTCCTTAAGGAAGTGATCCTAGAAGCACAACGGGATCCATCCCTACCCATAGGAAAGGTGGTAAAAGGGCTCAACAACCCCCTTGGCTCAACAGGGAAGTCATGGACCTCCTACGTCTAAAAAGAGAAGTGTATAATAGATGGAGGACAGGAAACTCCTAAGGAGGAGTATACTGCACTGGCCCACACCTTCAGGGAGTGAAATAGAAAATCTAAGGCTGCAACTGAACTCCATTTGGCTACATGAATGAAGGACAACAAAAAGTCCTTCTTCAGATATGTGGGGAGTTGAAAGAAAAACAAGGGCAACATTGGACCTCTGCTAAACCAGCTGGGGCAGCTGACTACTGACACCCAGGAAAAAGCCAATCTGCTTAATAATTACTTTGCGTCAGTTTTTCACCAACCCAAAGGGACCACGCGGCCTAACATGATGTGGGATGACCGGGGTAAAGATCGGCATGGATCTTAGGGAGAATCTTGAGAGGCTAGACCCCCATAAATCAGCTAGTCCAGATAAGTTGCACCCAAGAGTGCTAAAGGAACTGGCAGACATCATAGCACAACCACTGGTGAGGATATTTGAGAACTTGTGGCACTCGGTCAAAGGACCTAAAGATTGGAAGAGGGCCAATGTGGTGCACATCTTCAAGAAAGGGAGGAAAGAAGATCCAGAAAACTACAGGCCAATCAGTCTGACCTCAATCCCTGGGAAGATTTTGGAAAAAAATTATCAAAGAAACCATTCTTGACAGGCTAACGGCAGGCAACATTCTGAGGGACAGCCAGCATGGGTTTGTTACGGATAGGTCTTGCTTGGCCAATCTCATTTCCTTCTATGACCAGGTGACATATCACCTGGACAAGAGGGAAGAGGTTGATGTCATATATTTGCACTTTAAAAAAGCCTTTAACCTGCTGTCCCATGATGTCCTCATGGAAAAATTGGGCACCTGCGGCCTCAACTGCTCCACAGTCCAATGGCTGGAGAACTGGTTCTGAGGTCGGACCCAGAGAGTGGTAGTTGACAGAACTGAATCAACATGGCACTTGGTGACTAGTTGTGTCCCCTAAGGCTGTGTTCTTGGACCTACACTCTTTAATGTCTTTATAAACAATCTGGACATTGGTGTCAAAAGTGGACTGGCCGAGTTCACTGACGACACCAAAATGTGGGAAGAGTCTTCAGACTTGAGGATAGGCTGGTGATCCAGGCCGATCTCAATAGGCTTGCAAGGTGGGCGGATGAAAACGTGATGACATTCAATACAGAGAAATGCAAGGTGCTCCACCTCGGGAATAAAAATCCACATCACACTTATAGGCTTGGAAATGCTACCCTTGCTAGCACCATGACCAAAAGAGACTCGGGGGTCATGATTGACCACAAGATGAATATGAACCACTAATGCGATACCGCAGCTGGCAAAGCAAACAAAACTCTGACTTGCATCTACCGATGTATCTCAATGTATGTCATCTTCTTGCTGTACTTGGCCTTGGTGAGGCTGCAGCTAGAGTACTGCAGCCAATTCTGGGCTCCTCTATTTAGGAAGGATGTGGAGAAGCTTGAAAGAGTCCAGGGGAGATCCACATGCATGATCAGAGGGCATGGGAACAGGCCTTATGAAGAGAGGCTATGAGCTATGGGACTCTTGAGCCTGGAGAAGCACAGGCTCAGAGTGACTTGGTGGCAGCTTATAAGTACATAAAGGGTATGAGCCAGGATCTGGGGGAACACCTTTTCACCAGAGCACCCCAAGTTCCAATGGTTACAAACTCCTGCAAGACCATTTTAGCCTGGACATAAGGAAAAACTTTTTTACTGTCCGAGCCCCCAAGGCCTAGAACAACACCCTCCCACCCCCCTCCAGAGGTGGTGCAAGCACCTACTCTGGACTCTTTCAAGAAACATTTGGATGTTTATCTTGCTAGGATCCTTTGCCCCTAGCTGACTTCTTGTCCCTTGAGCAGGGGGCTGGACCCAATGATCTTCCAAGGTCTCTTCCAGCCCTAATGCCTATGAAATCTATGAAGTGCCTGGCACTGCAATGCATGCAGTTGTATAAGTGGTGAAATGCATATCAGCATGCAGAAAATGGCAGCAGTCTGCTTTTGACCTAAAACATATTGAGCGTGTTTTAGTTCAAAAGTGCACTGCTGCCATTGTCTCTGTGCTGATGCGCAATTCACCACTTATACATCTGCAAGCAATGCAGCACAGTGCATGTCAGCTTGTTTCAGCTCATGCGGAGCAGATCCTGGATTTCTGGTGCTTTGCAGTGAGAAAAAGTATGTGTACAAGTGCCCAGAGGTACTAGATTTAATGCACATTAGCTAAAGTGTGTTAATGCACGTGTAAATGGACCCACTGTGTTTCACTACTATTTGCTCCATATAGCACAGACAGCTTAGAACAAGGGAGCTGCAGTCTGCTCCTTTTTGTGTCATTAACATAATTATTTACTAAGTTCCTGTCAGCAATATCCCATATGAACTCCTGCCCAGAAGCCTCCTAGGACAGATTGAAGGCAATGCGGTGTACCAGAAGCCCTTGGAATAGGAAGACCTATAGAGCCTTTGTTACTGCTCACACTGGCTATGGAGAGACACTACACATAAACTGATTTAAGTGATCAGAAATTGGTTTAAACCTGTAACAGATCATAAGTTCAGTGCATATAAACCAGTTTCAAAATGGCTGAAATTAGTTTAATATAAACCTGGCTGAATGTAGTATCAGACTTAACTGATTTGGGTCAAACTGATTTATGCAATGTCTGTCCCAGGCCCCTTCCTGGTTTAAGTTAAACCAGAGTCCTCCAGCATCCCAGATGCTTTGGGGCTGTCTCCTCCAGAGAGCAGAGCTGCCCCTGCCCCTCCGCTTCCTGGCTGGAACTTTGGCAGAGACTGTATGTACAGTGGCATCTGCCTGGCTTCCCCTGCCCCACCCCACCTTGCTGCTCACTGTTCAAGCAGGGATCCCCCCCATTCGTCCCTCCCATCTCCCACATCATGGACCCCAGCCCCATGGACCCTACGCATGAGATATGCTAGGTAATGCTGAGAGAGAGGGGGTGTGTGTGTGTGTGTGTGTGTGTGTGTGTGTGTGTGTGTGTCTCCAATTTCACTGGGACAGGCAGACACTGTCTGCTGGGCTGCTTAGGGTTTTTTTGGAGCTAATCAGCAGGTCAGCTGGTAATGTCCCTCCATTCCTTCCTTGGAAAAAAGCTGTTTAAGAAGAGCTTGAATTGCTTTTCAAAGAAGTTTTTGGTTTTTTAAATGTTTTTTGATTAAACACTGTTATCAGCTCCTTGCTGTCTCCCTCACCTGTTAGGTTTGCTGCAGACAGTATGAAGAAGCATGGGGAGGAAGATTGAAAAGCTTAGTATCATCAACAGATGCGTGCACTGCACACCCCCACTTTGCCTCAGAGTTCTAGCCTGTGGTTGGGTTCTGGCAACACTCCTGCCCCTTGAGCAGCGAGTGGAGAAAAGCCAGGACAATGCAGGCAGACATCTGTAATCAGAAGTCCTGGCCACGCCCCCCTCCCCCGCTCAGAACTGTGCAAGGGAAGGGAGGGCTGCTCTAACACACCCTAGCTTGTAGTCTGAGCCACAGTAGACATGTTCCTACATTTTTTTAGGCCTGGGATTTAACCAGCTACCCTTTTGCCTTCCCACTGTACCATGAATGCGTAATGACTGGCTGTTTTGCAATACTGTAGAGAAGCACCTGGGGATTAGAGCAGACCATAAACTTTTTTTTTTTTTTTTTGCTGCCCATAACCATAAACTAAATATGAGCCAACAGTGGGCTCTTATTGCAAAAAAAGGCCAGTAGCATTTTGGATTGTATTAACTGGAGTTTCACTTGCAAAGTAAAGGAGGTTATTCTTTCACTCTTTTTGACACTGGGGAGGCTTCACCTGAAGTACTGTGTTCAGTTTTGGGCCCCACACTTCAAGAAAGATGTGGACAGTTTGGAAAAAGTCCAGTGGAGAGCAACAAAAATTATTAGAGACCTTGAAAACAAGATTTATGAGGAAATGCTGGAAGAATTAGAGTTAGTTAGTATGGAAAAGAAAAGACTGAGGGGGTTTTGATATGTCTTCACAAAGCTGAAGGGTGATTATTTGAGGATGGAGAAGGGCTTTTCTCTGTGGCTGTAGTGGATAGTACTAGAAGCAATGGATGCAAGATGCAGAAGAGGAAATTTAGGTTGGAGATTAGGAGGAGCTTTCTGAGTATGCCAGTGACTAAGCATTGGAATAGGTTACCTAGAGCAGTTGTGGTATCTCCTTCCCAGGCATTTTGCTGGGATGATTTGTTCAGGGATGACCCTGATTTGAGCAGGGGCTGGACTAGATAACTTTGTAAGCTACCTTCCAACCCTACTTTTCTAGGATTCTGTTATTCCTATGGTTAGCAGAGTCTTACCCATTCAGCAGTGGTGCCCATAATGCCTGCTTTACAGTTACTACATACATTAGAACTATATTTGAAAATGCATTAAGTTCTTTGCTACTAATTTACTTTTAATGTCTAGCAAGTGCTTGATGATGGTAGCCAGAAGCTTTCTGATTGTCTCAGATTACTCAATAAAATTTGCAATTATCTAGTTTTCATATCTGTGGTACCCAGGGTGTTTCAAGGACTGAGGATGGAGGAGTGCAAGGGAATGCTACAGATATAGGGGTAACCAGACCTGTTTATCAAATAGAAAATCATCAGGTTTTCTCTTGCCTTGTTGTGTATTGCCATTGAAAGATACATTCAGACTATAATTCCCCTGCTGTTGCAGTGGGCAGAAAGGTCCAGGATCTGAGGATAAAAATATATACAGTAACAATACCATTCATAGCTGCATGAGGAATCTGGAGTCTGTTATGATCAATACAATAGTGCAATGAAAGCTACAATGCCTTGGAAACAGTGTGTGGTTCTCACCTATAAGTCTAAATTTAAAAATGAAGCTGGTATTTGCAGGGTCAATCAGGAGACCAAAAGCAGACAAGTGGTACAAATCCAAACCTGAAATTACTGAAGCTTAAATTAAGTTCTCTCCTCCTGCTGAGAATGGAATGATCCCACCCAGGGAGAGGAGATGCTTAATAATATGAATCTCTAAGGAATTTTGCATGGTCAAACATAACAAGCCCTGTGGGCAAAGTAACATAGTCAAACAGCTCTGGATTAATACATTAATTAATTAACTAACTTGAATAATAGCAAGTGATACATCATAGAATAGAAAAGTAGGGCTGGAAGGGACCTATGGAGGTCATCTAGTCCAACCCCCTGCTCAAGGCAGGATGATCCCTATCCAAATCATTCCAAGCAAATCCTTGTCTAACCTATTACTAAAACTACCCAGGCAACCCTACCACACTACCATGAGGCACAGCATCCTAACCTGCCACAGGTAAAGAAGGGGGACAATGGTGACCAATAGGGCTGTGCAAGGCTTCAGACCATGCTTCGGATCCAGAGAATATTTGGACGCTTCGGTGTCCGAAGCAGCATGTCTGGATCGAAGTGCTGGCTTCTTTAAGCTTTCCAAAGCAGTTAGGAGCTTCTGAACCACTTCGGAAATGCTTTGGAGCTGCTTCAGGGATCCGGCCATAGGGTGTAATTAGCAAGAATTAACACCTACAAAACCACAGACTACGGAGAGGAAATAATCAATACAAACAATCAACTGCCCCAAGACAGAGACAGTCAGTTGCACAAACACCCACCTCATGAGTTTTGCCTGTCAGCAGCTAGAAGTGCAGGGCCCCAGAGCCCAGAACCCCTGCACCTATCTCCTTGACAGCTGGCAGGCTTCATGGCTGCAGCAGGGGTTAGCAGGCCTGCAGTTTTCACCCTGCTGCGCCTTAACACACACAGTGTCACCCATGTCACGAGTTTTGCTTGTCTGCAGCTTTAGGTGCAGTTGCCCCCAAACCTCTGCACCTATCTCCTTGAAACTTGGCAAGCTTCATGGCCTCACCAGGGGCTACCACTCCTGCAGTTTTCACCCCCTTGTGGGGTAACACATACATGTGACATGAGTTTTGCTTTAAGAATTTGGGGTGCAGTTCCCCCTAAGCCGCTGCAACGATCTTCTTAAAACTTATCAGGCTTTATGCTCTCAGTAGAGGCTACCACCTTTTCAAGTTTCATCCATATCAGACAGAAAATAACAACATTATGGATATTTCATTGATTCCCCATTATACCCTATGGCTGGATCTCCGAGGTGGCTCCAAAGCTTAGTAGCTGCTTCGGCTGGATCAAAGCAGGAAACTGATTCAGAGCTCGGATCAGATCACTGGCATCCAAAGTGGTCGGATCTGAAGCCGGATCGAATAGCTGCCTATTCGCACAGGCCTAGTGACCAATATCCTGCTGCTTCAAAAGTTGTTAAAATATGCCCAAGATCCAAAGAGGGCCATGACTCCACTAGAGAGGGAGACAAAAACCCATTGAGCTCGTACCAATCTGACCACGTTGTAAAATTCCTTCTTGACCCCCTGTGTGGTGATCAGCTTGACCTTGCTGAGTGGAGGAGCAAGACCCTCTAGCCAGGAATCTCCAGGGTTTAGTCCCAGCAAGAGCATTGGGTCATTACAGCCAAAATCCCCAGGCTCAGCTGCAGCCAACTCCAATGCTTCTGAGGAAAGTGAAAATTCCTCCTTGACCCATATAGCAACAGGAGGGGAAAAAAATCCTCCCCAGCCCCATGCCTAGGAGTATGAATGTGCAACAAATGACGTTTCCTTTGACACACAACAAAGGGCAGGTTTTCCTGTCAAAGACAAAGGGCAACACCAGTACTCTGTGTCTATCTAATGAACTAAAAGCTGAACTAAAAGGGTAAGATAATAGAACAAGTCGCTCAGTGTATCAGGGAAGCTGGCAGTGTGCATGCTGTGGGATGGAGATGAAATGCAGCCCTGACAAGTTTAATGTGGTCATGTAGAACATTACTAAGCAGTCCACTGAAAAGTAATATAGGCTGAGCCCCTGGGCTGCACTAGTGCTTCTGCAGTGGCAACTGGTCACACTCTGAAGAAAGGCAGAGAGAATACTAAGCTAAGAAAGTATGGATTGGATGAATGGACTGTAAGGCGGGTAGAAAACTGTCTGGATCATCAGGCTCAAAGAGATCAATTACTCGATGTCTAGTTGGCAGCAGGTATCAAGTGGATTGTCCCAGGGGTTGGTCCTGGGGCTGGTTTTGTTCAATACCCTCATCAATTATCTGGAAGATGGTAGATTGCACCCTTAATAAATTTGCAGTTGACACCAAGCTAGGGGGAGTAGTAGATACAGTGGAGGGTAGGGCTAGTTTTCAGAGAGACTTAGGGCCTTGTTACACCTTACACTGTAAGACAAACAAATGTTAATTGATTTAGTGTTGTTCAGCTTAATGGAGCAGTTGCACCTTAAGGTGAAAGACCATCTCTGTCTGTCCTTCACCTGCACACCTCTTACGT
This sequence comes from Alligator sinensis, assembly GCF_000455745.1. Taxonomy (NCBI): domain Eukaryota; kingdom Metazoa; phylum Chordata; order Crocodylia; family Alligatoridae; genus Alligator; species Alligator sinensis. Next base: position 203,760 of record NW_005842016.1, read on the forward strand.
GCCACTAGAGGATTGGTGAGTAGGGGCAGGACTAGAAGCTGAGGGCAGGACTAGCTTGCTGCTCCTGCTGGGCAGAGTGAGCACCACATCCCTGGAGTGCCTGGCCACCATGGTGCCTCCTTCCACTGCCTGGACCGGGCTCACTGCTTGAGCTCCAAGGAGCCTGATCCTTTAATTAAGGGGCCTGGGACACATGATGTATGAGAGGTTGAGGGAACTGGGCTTATTTAGTCTGAAGAAGAGCCTTCAAATACCTAAAGGGTGGTTCCAAAGAGGATGGAACTAGACTGTTCTCAGTGGTGGCAGATGACAGAACAAGGAGCAATGGTCTTAAGTTGCAGCCAGGAAAGTTTAGGTTAGATATTAGGAAAAAGCTTTCTGACTAGGAAGGCAGTAAAATGCTGGAACAGGTTACCCAGAGAGGTTATGGAATCTTCATATTTGGAGGTTTTTAAAACCTGGTTAGACAAGCCCTGGCCAGGATGGTGTAGTTGGAGATGATCCTGCTTGGAACAGGGGTTCAGATTAGCTGACCTCCTGAGGTTCTTTATAACCCTAATTTTTTTTCTAACCCTAATTTTCTATAATTCAATGAATACAATCTGCATGCTAAGGCAAGACAGCAAAGCAATAACTATTTAAAAATTCTGAAACACATCAAACCCCAAGGAGGGAGCAGGAGTGATTAGCTGAAAGGAATTAAGAAAAGAAAAATTTGTCTGAGCATCAGGTAATGGTACTGGGTTCAATTTTAAGGGTCATGCTAGAAGCATCAGAGCTTGAGACAGTACATTACAGGAAATAATTCTGTCTAGCCCATGGTTTAGACACAATCCACCATGCCTTTCCTAGTTCTAAATCTGTTGGCTATAGGAAAGAGACAAATATTTATGGGAATGTTTGTTTGGGAATTTGTTGGTGGGGAGAAACACTTTGCTATCAAAGGAATGTTCATTTGCAATGAACATTAAAAATACATGAACATTTAAAATAGATTTGCAAATATTGTTTACAATCAGTTCGCCCTTCTCGAAAGATAAGTTCCTGTAATGTGGTTTCTTATTTATTTATCCATTTATTACCACTTTCTACATCCAGAATTGTGATTTATATTATCTAATGAGCTAGTCTTCATTAAACACATGACTCTATAGTACTGGTACAGACTTATCTGGAACACATTGCTTGGCAAGACAACATCTTAACTTCTGAACTTACTAATGTTTTCCCCATTGATGCATCATCTAAGATCTGTTGCTTTCTTGGAGCTGGCCATTCCTTAGATTTTATTTCCCTTTGGGAGGTCCTGGTCATTTGAATTTTCAGCAGTTGACAGCTGTTTGGATCATTGTACAAAAGGATTAAAGCCAATAGCAGTCTATCTTTTTATCTTTCTAGTCTTAGACTGAATCAGTCACTGGCTGCTACTTGTACTTGCTATACATGACATAACTGGTGTTGTTATGACCTTTCCTGTGTTATTGTTTTATCTGATGTTTGCAGGACGATGTATAATTGAAGGGTTGATGTGCAACAGTGTAGCTGTGGCACTTTTTTTTATTTCTAAGCAAATTTATTGCCAGTGAAAGGTGATGGAATGACAGAGCTGGAGCCTGAAGTCCTCCAGTTAGCCACAAAACAGGTATAGCATAAGCAACAGCAAATGCCAGCTTACACATATTGCTCAAAAAATGTGCCTCCACCCTGCCTGAGAATAGAAGCATCTTCAGGGAGGAAAGGTGTCCAGTTTAAGGTGCGTTAACCCAAGGATGGTAGAGATTGGAGCACAGGTAACAAGCAAAGGTCAGCTACATAGAAAAGTGACAATCTCCATACTCCTCCTATTGTTCCAAGGTTAGGCTAGTTAAGAACATGGATAGTCTCTGTCAGCAGGTCATTGTATGACATAAACTGACTGTGTTGAACTAAAAAGGGTGATTCTGAGTTCAGTTCATAAGAGTTTCTGTGTTTCTAAGATGTAACCCTCCTAGAATTGTAGAAGCAAACTTTTCAGAGGGCATTCATCTTAAGAAGGTCAGTGAGACCCTCTTAAGCATACTCAGTAGAGATATGGTAGTGGCTAGCAGCCATGTTGGAACCAGGCTGGAATGGGAGTGGAGTTGGGCTCCTGCTGATAGAGAGACAGGCATGCGTTCTGCTCTGAGCACTGGCTGGGAGGAAGAAGTGACGCAGGCAGGTTGGATCTATCCAAAGGCTTCAGAGAAGGTGGATTTAATCTGTTGTGAACTGTACTCATAATACAAGGAGTATCAGTGATAGCAATGCTGGTTAGCAGCTTTTTTTTTTTACCAAGGAGTGATATAATGTACATGTTTACATAGTCTGATTTTTAACATTTTTGTAAGGTTTTTAGTTGTTTTTGGTTTATTTGTTATTGTATTTGCTATTATGGTAAAAAGATACATTTTTATTATTATTATTATTATTATTATTCACAAGGAAAATTTGATGCCAGGATTCTCACATAGGTGCTGCTGCTGGGTGTGTGTGTGTGTGTGTGTGTGTGTGTGTGTGTGTGTGTGTGTGTAAAGTGAACTCAGAGCAGTTGGGCATTAGGTATTGCATAGCCACTTACAAAGACATTTACTATTTCCAGTTTAGTCCCCATCTCCCACCCCAAACTTGGCTTGTTTTTTCAACCTACCTGTCAGAATGAAAAACACAATAGTACCAATTACAATGGTGCTCTGTGTAGTTTAGATACCTGTTCACTGGAAACTGACTGATCCTGCCTTAGTCTTTCAGCACACCTCATGAACAAGACACTGGATGGGAATATTTTTCATCTACCATAAAGATCAGGTATATTTTTCCCAGTAACCTGAAGGTGAAAGGCTCTGTAACTACACATAGGGCAGTTTTTCTGATATACCATTATATTAGCAACAGATCCCTTATTCATAATGCTTTATGTAACATTTGGTGCCATCTCAGCCAGGTTACTCATATATGGTAGCTTTCCTTATTAAAATAGCAGTTTTGAAAAGTGATTCCGTGTTGTCATTTGAGAATCAGTGTTCTTTACTTGTCTATGATATGCTGCCATTTGATCTTCTGACCTTCCTAGCCATGCATACATCTTCCCTGTAGTGCTACTGCTGTCTTTTGGGACATGTAAAGTCTCCTAAAAGCTCTTGTTATACTATTTGCTGAGTTGATCCTGTCAATTGTGTGCAAATTCCAGGGAAGTTCTCTGGAGAATCCTTCTTCACAGCCAAATCAAGATGACTGTGGATTTAACTTTCCTTGATTGGGACAGGAGAACAACACTTTACTCAACCTGGATCTTCCATTGTTGGGCTTTGCTACATTCTTATGGGCTGACATACAGAACACACATACTCTGGTCCTCTACTTAGAGGAGAGTTCTGACCTACTGGCCTCTCTATGAATTGGGTATGACATAGTCCAGACCAGTTTTGAAGACATTTTTGGAAAAAAATTTTTTAAAGATATTAATAGATTAAACAAACTTTTGGCTAAATCCTATTTAATTTTTATGCATTTCAGCAGCGCTTATACAGCCATGTAACTGCATTTTTTCACACTTAGGGCTTTGTTACACAGTAATTTGGGGCAGCTCATGGAGCTCTTAACTCCTGGATTGTCTGCACATTAACAAGATTGTCTCTGATCCACATTACTCAGCGCCTGCTCCATTAAGGTGTAGCTATCTCACAGATGTACTACCCAAGTTGAAGTCCTCCAGTATCCCAGGATCTCTCACACCCCTGCCCATAGAGCAGGCATAAGAAGCCTGTCCTGGCTCATTAGCCCTCTAGTGACAACTCACATCTAAAGCTCCCACTCCTGCCTCTGCTCAACAGGCTGTTAGTGGTAAGTGACAGTTGTACAGCTGGGGACAGTTAAAGAAGGTTTCTAGACTAAGGGTGTGACTGCTCCAAACTCCAAGCTAACATCACTCAACATTTGTGCGGCTCACAGCATAAAGGGTAACAAGGCCCTTATACAAATTTTGAATTCTACATACAGGGCTGGATTAACCCTTTAGTGGGCCCTAGGCAAACAAACTCATGGGCCCTGGGTTGGTTGAGATCCCCCTCCCCACCCCGGTGCTGTCACTCATGGGGAGAGGGGATTAGAGCTGCTGCAAGGGGGTGGCTGTGGTGGTGGTGAGAGCAGTGGAGGGAAGGAGAAAAGAAGGGCCCTAGACATGCGTCTGGTTTGCCTATATGTTAATCCAGCCCTGTTAACATAGCTGCATCTGCTCTGCGCTTCCCTTCTGAGCATGCTCAGTAGGCTGTGCTTTCACTGCACAGACACCCAGGCAGAATAGAATTGCCCAGGCATGTGCAAATGATGCATGAGTCTTGAAACTTTAGCCCCAGAAAAAAAAATTCAAATAGCAGGTGTATGTTGGAGAAGAGAAGCTTAGAGAAGAAGCTTAGAGAGAAGCTTGTGCAGGGAGTGTGAGACCTGGGTCTCATACTCCCTGCACAAGAGTCCTAAATACTAAGCTACTTGATTCAGGAGCAGAGAAGTTGCCTCCTCCTCCACCATTTTGCTTCGGGCAGGTCTGTATGTACCTGGGCAATCCGGTTCTACCACAGGTGTAAGAAAAGTCCAAAGTGTGTATAAGTGCCAAAATTGCAGTTACACAGATATATGAGCCATTTAGGCTCATTAAGGTCAAATAGATTTGCCATCTTGTCCCTGAATAGTCATAGGCTTTGAGCAGGTTTCAGTGCAGATCCCTGAATATGGGAGCCTGAACTCTCATGCATAACAGCAAAAATCATTAAAAAATATAGCAAGTTCACAAGCTACAGTTACCAAGATTCTTGGATCTGACATTGTTGTCTGCCTAGGCCCCAGTGCTAGCTACAGCCTGACATAACACTTTTAAGGCCAGAGTAATAGGTTTCTGTAGGTTTTAATCACATCATTTTGGAAAATAATAATATTTTTGCTTCTCTCTTTATTTAAATATGTCAAACTGAATTCAACTCTGAGATAGAATACAAGCTCTACACTAAAGAGGTTGAGGGAAACTTTCTTCCTTATAGCTGTAGGGTATGACTGGGAACCAGAACAATTCTCAAGGGAATCATATGAATATATTATGCTAAAGTAATGGTGTCAAACATACAGCCCTCAGACCAGATCCACACTGTGGAACCATGTATCTGGCCTGCCACAGCCTGCCACAGATTTTGGAATTTCTGGATCCCAAGGTACATGGCCATCAGAGGCAGCCCCCCAGCTCTGAGCTGCTGCACAAATGCAACCCCCCTGCCATGAATGACTGATGCCTCCCAAGACTGAGTGGGGAGGGCGCCATTTGTAGGCAGTAGCAGCAAGCAGGGACCACTCGCAGATGCCGGTGGTGGGGGGAAGGGTGGGTGGCAAGTGCTGACTGCCCGCAGAAGCCAGCGGCAGTGGTACATGCTCCCTTGTGCCCCTCCTATGCCCCCTATGCCCCCTACTACTTTATGCTTCTGAACCCATGCTGTTGCCCAGACACAGTTCTACACTGCCACATGCCCCATGCTCTGAGCTGCTACCCAGCCAGAGCCCCACGCTGCTACATGCCCCCTGCTTTGTGCCACTGCATGCCCATGGGTCCACAGTGTTGCCCAGTCAGAGCCCTGTGTGGTCTCACACCCCTAGCTCTGCACTTATGCCTGGCCAGGGAGCCCCATACTACCACCTGAATGTAGTTCCACGCCACAGTCTACCCCCAGATCTACACTGGTGCCTGCCTCCAGACCCACTGTGCTGCCTTATCTTGGTCCCACTACTGTCACTGCTCACCCCACAGATCTGGATTGACAAGAGCCCCTGCAGTCCAGATGCAACCTGGGGCGTGGAGTGAGTTTAATACCTCTGCACTAAAATAGACCAGGAAACATCCATTCTGTATTGGGAAACGCTGGCTACAGAGCAAACACTATTTTTAAATGGAAAAAAATGGGATTGATTTTGACAATTTGCTTCATAGGAGTGAGGGAATGGGAAGATTTCCTGACAAGACACTCAGTCATGACCACTTAAGACCTTGGTACATCTCCCCAAACTGGCCACGTAGAATCGTAGGATCATAGAAAATTAGAGCTGGAAGGTGGCTCAGGAGGTCATTTAACTGAATCCCTGACTAAACTATCTGCATCAAGTGTTCATCTAACTTGCTCTTAACAATTTCCAAGGATGGAGATTCCACAACCCCTCTGGGTAGCCCTGTTTCAATGCTTAACTACCCTCAAAGTGAGAGAATTTTTCTTAATATCCAACCTAAATTTGCCTTGCTGCAATTTAAGACCATTACTTCTTGTTCTGTTCCTAGAAGCCACAGAAAACAGTTTACCTTCATCCGCTATATAACCATGTTTCAGGTATTTGAAGACTCTTATCAGCTTCCCACTATACTTCTTTTTTCCAGACTAAGTAATCTCAATTCTTTCAGTCTTTCCTCATATGTTAAGTCATGTTTTCCAGGTCTATAAGCCATTTTTGCTGTTTTCTGCTGGACTGTCTAATTTGTCCATATCTTTCTTGACATGTGGTGACCAAAATTGGACAGTACTCCAAGTGAGTCCACATCAGTGCTGAATCTAGTGGAAGAATCACTTCCTTGACTTCAAGTGACACTACTTTAGATTGCTTATCTCCTCCCCCATTGTTGCTGTCATCTGCACTTGTCAACTGAGAGGTGCCCTTATTTGTGAAGCCACAGATGGAAAGATAAAACAGTGAGTTTGGGGTGGTGTTAGGCTGTGGGCTTGAACTTGGGGCCTTGGCTTGCTACCACATAAAGCTAATCTCCTAAAGTAGTCAAGGCTGATCTGAAGCCTCCAGCAAGGCCTATCCCTCCACCCAATTCCTGTCATCAGAGTGCTGACTGGGGTCAGCTAAACAGGAAGTGTCTGGGAAGTGAGGCTTTACCTAATCCATGACTGCTCTACCACACCCTCCGCTTGTTCCTAGACTCTGCTCATAGCGTGATCTCCCAGTTTCCTGATTCACCTCATTGGTAAACCCACTCTACATCTATTCTTCCAGTGCTTTTGAATTGGCATGCTTTTAGACTCCACTCTCTGATTGACCTTCCAGCTCTCTTGACCTGGAAGGGTGTGGGCAGTGGTCCTGCAGGGCTAGGTCCTAGGACCAATACTCTTCAATGTCTTCATCAGCGACTTGGATGAGGGAGCGAAGTGTACTCTGTCCAAGTTTGTGGATGACACAAAACTGTGGGGAGAAGTGGACACGCCGGAGGGCAGAGAGCAACTACAAGCAGACCTGGACAGGTTGGACAAATGGGCAGAAAACGACAGAATGCAATTCAACAAGGAGAAATGCAAAGTACTGCACCTAGGGAGGAAAAATGTCCAGCATACCTACTGCCTAGGAAATGACCTGCTGGGTGGCACGGAAGCGGAAAGGGATCTTGGAGTCCTAGTGGACTCCAAGATGGACATGAGTCGGCAGTGTGATGAAGCCATCAGAAAAGCTAATGGCACTTTATCGTGCATCAGCAGATGCATGACGAACAGATCCAAGGAGGTGATACTTCCCCTCTATCGGGCGCTGGTCAGACCGCAGTTGGAATACTGTGTGCAATTTTGGGCGCCACACTTCAAGAGGGATGTGGATAACCTGGAGAGGGTCCAGAGAAGGGCCACTCGTATGGTTAAGGGCTTGCAGGCCAAGCCCTATGAGGAGAGACTGGGGCACCTGGAGCTCTTCAGCCTCTGCAAGAGAAGGTTGAGAGGCGGCCTTGTGGCTGCCTATAAGTTCATCACGGGGGCACAGAAGGGAATTGGTGAGGTTTTATTCACCAAGGTGTCCCCGGGGGTTACAAGAAATAATGGCCACAAGCTAGCAGAGAGCAGATTTAGATTGGACATTAGGAAGAACTTCTTC
>NW_005842016.1:211692-227189 GCF_000455745.1 Alligator sinensis
CTGCCTATGCAGGGGGTTGGACTCGATGATCTATTGAGGTCCCTTCCGACCCTAGCATCTTTGAACCTATGAACCTATGATCCAGTTTCTCCCTGTAATTTGCTCACCCATTTTGACCTGGGGCAGTGCCTTAATTCCTGACTGGCCCCAAAGCTGACTGCTCATACCCCAGTGAGACAGTTTGCCCAGATCCCTAATTCAGTGAAGAAGGTTTAGCTTGGAGTCCAATCCCATGCTGGTACACTTGGACCCACTCACTTTGGATGCCAGAGCTTGGAAAGACCTGCAGGTTGACCAGGACCAACTGAACCAGTTTGCTCTGCCCAACAAGTCCTGGAAGCCTGGGTCCAGCATCTGCTGGATAAGAACCAGTCCAAAGTGACATACCAGCAGGAGAACAGCTAGTGCTGGTGTGGTGAGACATGGCAGCTGAGGAAGCTGGTTACTGCTCTCTGGGTCCATCTCTTGGAGTTGTGTGCCCCTCTCCTTCTATCTAAAAGATACAATAGGGACAGGTGGCATTTCAGGAGATCTTTTATCCAGTGCCACCTTTTATTTCTAGCCTGACCCAGAACCTACTGCAGGGATCAGGTGAAGGTGAGCCTCATAAGCTTCTTGATGGCGGATGCTCTGAATTGGGCCTCCTCACTGGTAAAGCATGACAGCCCTGTCCTTCAGGACTGGGAGGCATTTCTTCAAGAATTCTCTATTATGTTTGATGGCCCACACAAGACCCAGACAACAGAATCTGCATTAAGGAACTTTCTCTAGGGGCAGATAATCTTCTATTACAGTAAAAGCTGTGTTATCCAGCACTTTACCTTCTGGAATGCTCTATTAACGGGCATCTGTCATAGACATTTACGGCAGTGGATTGAAGCGGCTAAAGCAAAACCAGAAGTCCCACCGTGGCACTTCCGGTTTCACTGAGTCCCACTTCTTCCTTGAGGACCATGGCCTGGGGCAAAGCAGCCTGTGTGGGGCCCCTCTCCCTGTACCCTGGCACACTGATGCCAGGAAGTGAAAGCCATGGTGCACCGGACGCGGTGGGAGGGGCAGCAGCCCGAACAGGCAAAGAAGCCTTCACTCCGTTGGAGATAAGCTATCAGATAACTGGCATATTTGATTTACCAGCACCTCCCATTCCTCATGATGCCAGATAACAGAGCTTTTACTGTATTATGATCAGGAATCCGGGTTTTCTGTTTCCCACGGAAAAATGGAAAAAAACCCCAAACACATTGATTTCCCTTTTTAACCAAGGAAAATGCAGATTTTTAATTATAACAGAGACATGTGGATTTCCAAATTTTGCAAAAACCTCTCTGCAGGCTGGCAGAGTTCCCGCCTGCAAGGGGTTGTGGGGAGCAGGTGGAGGGTGGTCAGACAGGGGCACCATATGCATGTGCGAGCTCACACATGCACATTGCCAACAGACAGCTTGGAGAGCAACTCCTGCAGGTAAGTTAGGGGAGGGGGAGGATTGAGGCCCCCATAGTGGGCGAGGGAGGGATTGACCAGGGCTGGGGAAGGGGCTGGTGCCTAGCCCAGGTGGTATGTGGGGCTTGGGCCCGGGTCATGCATGGCTGCAGGGCTCTGGTGGGAAGCAGGACTTGGCTGCAGGTGGTTCAACCAGGGGGTGTGGGAGCTGACTCCCCACCACTGTGTGCACACCTGGGGGGGTGGGGGTGGGAGGCACATGCCCCCCCCAGATTTGTGCACTGGATTGGGGCGAGTGCAAGCTGCCCACTGCAGGCTTGGGGCTCCCTACCCAGCTACCCTCCCTCTGAGGCCTCCGCAGCCCAGTGGGAAGGATCCGGTGTGGCAGGCAAAGTGGGGTGGAGAAGCTCCGTTCCACTGGGAGCTTTGCATTGCCATGCCAAGGCACCCCCTAGCCCCCGCTGGCATAACAAGGAGTAATGGGCACAAGTTGATGGAGAGGAGGTACAGACTGGACATCCGAAAAAACTACTTCACAGTTAGGGCGGCTAGGAGCTGGAACCAACTTCCAAGGGAGGTGGTGCTGGCCCCTACCCTGGGGATCTTTAAGAAGAGGCTGGATACCTACCTGGCTGGACTCATTTTAGTCCCATTTTTTTTGTTTAGGGTTCTTTTGTTGTTCTCCCGCCCTGGCGGGGGGTCGGGCTAGAAGATCTATTAGGTCCCTTCCGACCCTAAAACTATGAAACTATGAACCCCCCTGCCCCCCTGGCAGCAGCAAGGGGTGGTGGTGTGGACTTGTGCCCCTTGATGTGCTGGGTGGGCAGGGAGGGCTTCACCATGGTGGCACAGAACTCCCAGTGGCAGCAATGAGCTTCCCTGTCTGGCCCGCTGTACCCTGTCATGCTGGGTCTTGTCTGCTGTGCTGTGGAGGCCCGGGGGGGAGAAGCAGGACAGGGAGCCTCATCCCACAGCAGGCAGCCTGCATCCACCCCACCCCGCATCGGCTCTGCTCTGGCTGTGCTGCCCATGGGGGAGGGGGAGCCAGGCTCCATGCTGCTCCACCAGAGAAGCCAACTGTTCCCCTGTGGCCAGCAGGGCCTCAGGTGCTGCTGCCAGGCAGGGTGGGGGGGCAGGGGGCTGTGAACCCAGCAGGGCTTGGGGGAAAGGGGTCTGTGTGTAGCTTGGGAGTGAGGGGCCTGGGCCTGCATCCTAGTGAGTGAAGGGAGCAAACCCTTCACTCACCCAAAATCAATTACCAAAATGTATAGGAAATTAGAATTTATTTTATCATAGTGACTGAGGTGCTGGTAGGCTTCTAACTTGCTTTAAAATTGTAAATATATCAATAAAACATTGTGTTCAATTGATACATATATATATGTGTGTGTGTGTGTGTGGTGTTTCATTTTAATCATGGATTTTGGAGTTTTTATCAGAGAATCTGTGATTTTTAAACAGGAAAACCAGGATCCCTGATTATGAGGCAGACACTCACTGAAATTAGGCAGTTCAACGTTACCAATTCTGGTTGTATCAATTCTTGGTCCAGGTGCCAATGTGACCTGTGTCTCTATTGTGGGGCTCTCGGACACAGATGTTTTCAACACCCCAAGAGAGGGGATTCTAGAAATAAGCCACCCCAGGCCCCATAAAGGGGGGCAGCTTCGGGTCACATATCCCCTTCACCTATTTAATAACAGAAACTCACAGAAAACCTGACCCAAGGACCTCTGAGTTACAACTGTACATTCACTTCCAGGTCCCTAGTCACACCTATCCTGTCCCATTCCTAACCTCCTTACTGGACTCTGTGGTAGCAGTCAGTTTCATCAAAAACCTATGCCCCATGACCTATAAATTCTATTACAGTGGCAGTTCAGGCCAGAGACCACTGAAACTGTAGCAAGCTGACCCTTTGCATCCAGCCCATGAAGTAGGAGACTACCACCCTGGAGGTGAACATCCGCAGGCACCAGGAGATGATACACTTTGGGGCAATCTGTTCCCTGGGGGCACATCTACATGAGATGCTTTACTGCACAGTAGGCTAATTGACTGCACAGTAATGTGTCACCATCTACACACGCAGATGCTTACTGTGCAGTCAGTTAGTCTACTCCATGCTTAATTTGCTACCCACCGCCTGAACTGGAACTGATCAGAGGAAGAACTTACAAAAGGCAATTAAGATACAGTGGGAGACACTCCTAAACCCCTCCAGACAAGGGTTATAGGAGTATGGCAACTCACCTAGTCTCATTTACATCAAAGATGGGACAAGGAGGCAGCTCCATTAGCATTCAGAGTGGAGAACAGAGATCCCAAGGCAAGGACTGAACTGAACTCTGGAACCAGAGAAGCAGGGGAGCACTGCATGATGGGGGATCTCTTCTCCAAATGCTAACCAACCCATGTCTGCACACACCCAGCTCAGCATTTATCAGACCAATTCTAGTGATGACTCCTTTATTGGTATCCAAAACACTGAATCTGTCTGTCTACATTGTGAGCTCCCTCAGAGTAACAGCCACCCATAGCCAGGAATGATCAGCTCCTACTGTCCAGCATAACAAAACAACTCTGGCATGCTCCCTTGAGCTATAATTTGCCCATAAACAAACCTAGTGGACTCCAAGATGAACATGAGTTGTCAGTGTGATGAAATCATTAGCAAAGCTATCCACAATTTATCATGCATCAGCAGATCCAAGACAAATAGATCAAAGGAGGTGATACTTCCCCTATATGTGGCATTGGTCAGACCACGGTTGGAGTACTGCGTCCAGCTTTGGGTGCTATACTTCAAGAAGGATGTTGATAGACTCGAGGGCGTCCAGAGGAGGGCACTCATATGCTTAGGGGCTTACAGGACAAGCGCTATGAAGAGAGGCTGAGGGACCTGGACCTCTTCAGCCTCCGCAAGAGAAGGCTGAGAGGTGATCTTCTGGCCACCTACAAATTAATTAGGGGGATGCAGCAAGGGATCAGAGATGCTCTGTTCACCAGGGCACCTCTTGGGGTAACAAGGAACAATGGTCACAAACTGACAGAGAGCAGATTTAGGCTAGATATCAGGAAAAACTTCTTCACAGTAAGGGTGGTCAAAATTTGGAGTGGGCTTCTAAGGGAGGTGGTGCTTTCCCCTACCTTGGGGGACTTTAAGAGAAGGTTGGATAGGTATCTGGCTGGGGTCATCTGACTCCAGCACGCTTTCCTGCCTATGCAGGGGTTCGGACTCAATGATCTGTTGAGGTCCCTTCCAACCCTCGCATCTATGAATGTATGAATGTATGAATATAGTGTTCTTCCTTGAACCATTGCTGTTTCCCTAGTTCCTATTATCCAGCATATGAACCATTGTTTACCCCTAAACAAACCTAGTGTTCTCCCTTGAGCTATTGTTAATTCTCTACAAAAACCCCTACCCAAGCTCAAATTTCTGTTCTGGTGCTTGGATCCAAATGCTGCACCAGTTCCACTGGGACTTCACCTTCTCCTTTTCTGCCTGGAATACCTCCACTGATCGTGCTGGGGGCTCTGCCTGCTTCAAGCACTCTGGACCTGAAACTGAACAGCTTGTCTGCAAGCTCCAACAAACACTTGGAACCTTGACTGGTCCAAGCTTCATGGAGTGGTGAGACCCCAACACTCTCTCTGTCTCTCTCTGTCTCTGTGTGTCTCTCTCTCTCTCTGTTTAAGCCCACTTTCTAAGCTTCAGACTTGATTTAATTTCTCTTTCTCTCTCCTTCTCTCTTGCTTCAGGCATTACTTTATAAACCTGACTTTGTTGATTGGACTTGAGCTAGATTTCCCAAAATACCCAGTTGAAGTTGTGTAATACTGTAACTCTTTTGTTTGTTTTTCCTTGTATGGCTATTACGACTAGTATCATCATAAGTTTCGTATACCTGGTAATAAAATAACGTTTATGGTCAAGCTGGTTGCCATACTCTGTCTCCAAACCTTGTTTACTTTTTCTTCTCCTCGACTCCCCTCCCCCCCCCCCCAACCCCTCATTTGCTCTGCGGCAATGCTTATTTTACCTAAGCCAAAGATCCCTGTAAAGCAAAGAAGTTCTGTGGGGTCTTTTCATCAAGGGAGTTACTATCAGGACAATTGACAAGAGATTGGGAAGTGCTGAGCCATGGCATATGAGGGTGTCAGCCTGTGAATGCTGATTGACCCAGCTGGCTCAGATATGTTCTGTTCCTGTGCTGACTCTGTGGCACATGAGGGTATCAGCCTGGAAATGTTGAGTAACCTTGCCCGCTCAGACATGCTCCGTTAATCTGTGTGTGTGTGTATGTGTTCAACTGATTCAGTAGCTGGAGGAACCCAGCCCCATTGAAACTAAGCCCTGCAAGGTAGCTCTGTTGGGGATGAGGACTTGCAGAATGGAGAGATAGAGCTCCATATAGAAACAAAAGTGACACAAGCAGTACATCGATAGAATTGCAGAGACCTCAGAAATGTAAGTCTAATAAATGAACGCACCACAAAGGGACAGGCAAGTCTGGTAACATCCTGGCAAGAAGCGAGCAATGGTGTCCCCACAGGGGTCAGTGCTTGGTCCAGTACTTTTTATCAATGATTTGGATGTGGGGGTGAAGAGCTCACTGGCCAAGTTCTCAGATGACACCAAGTTATGGGGAAGCATGGTCACGCTTGAAGATACTCTACAAATAGAGGTGGATCTAGACAGGCTGGCAAATTGGGCTAGTCAGAACCAGATGAAGTTCAACATTGAGAAATGTTAAGTGCTCCACCTGGGGATGAACAACCCCCTACACAACCCTCTGCAGTGCCAAACTGACCAGCACCATGAATGAAAAGGACTTGAGGGTAATCATAGACCACAGTTTGAATTTGAGTCAGCAGTGTGATGCTGTTGCCAGCAGGGCAAATAATACTCTGGCATGCCTCAATTGGTGCATCTCCAGCAAAACTAAGGACACTACAGTTAATCTCCCAGACTGGTCAAGTCTAGCCTTAAGCCTCCAGAAGGGCCTAACCTTTCATCCACTTCTTGTCACTGGTATGGTTGGCCGGGGTCAGCTGACTCTCCACTTCTCCCATATAAACCCCTGAACTGGAGCAGGAAATGAGTGTCTGGGCAACAGAGTCCTACCTGACCCATGACTCTTTTGCTGCTCCTTCTGGTTTACTTTTAGATACCACTCTTGGCCTGATCTCTTGGCTTCCTGATTCAGTTCACTGCTAACTTTGCCCTGCATCTACTCCTCCAGTGCTCTTGACTTAGCCTACTTTCAGGTTCCACTCTCTTTTTGATCTCCCAGCTCCCTGACCCAGTTTGTCTCTGGACTCTGCTCACCCATTCTGACTCAAATCAGCACCTTGACCCCCAAGTAGCCTCAGATCTGACTGCCCTAATGTGACAGATAGAAAGAGATGTAGAAAGCAGACAGTGGATATGGAGATGTTATAGATCAGAATGAACCTAACCTGTATACGGATACATAGGTAGGGTGTTAAGTCCCTGCAACACATGCCTTGAGCAAGGGCCATGCACAGCTGCAGTCTCTACTCCTTATATAGGCTGAAGCCCATGCAAGACACCTGTAAAGACGAAAGCTTTTTGATGAGGAATCCCTTTCCAAGGTCCTCCAGATATGATGCAGCTCATCATTTGTCCTTCAAAGGGACTGTTCTTAAATGTCATGATGGAAACTTCCATTATTACAGAAAACACAACAATGGAACATAGCACAGCTGTGCATGCTAAGTACATTTTCTGAATGGTTACCTTTCACTTCCTTGCATTTCCTACCAGTACTTGAGTTTATAACAGGACAGGTTATCTAAGTCTTGATGTCTGCTAAAGTCAGTTAAAGTAATTGGAAAGACTCCAATTAAGAGGTCATTACATCAGGCCCAGACTGCAGAAAACAAAGCCAGAAAGAATATCAGGACTGTTCTAGGCCTGCTCCTGAAAGATGCCAAATGCACTCAACTCCAGTTGGAATCAGAGGAGCAACTTGCAAAATGTGGATGTTAGAAACATACTCTGCTACTCAATCTACACATTAACACAGGAGATGGACACATCTGCCTAACACTCAAGATTATGCTCAGAGAGTGACAGTGAATACAATGCATAAAGTCCAATGATAACTTTGTATGGTTTTCAATCTAAAATAATTCATCTAGAAGGATCGGATGAATTATCAGATCCTAGTCTTTCCCAGGTCCAGATGCTCTGTCAGTTAGGAGAGGCAGTACATGAAAAGCATTTCCACTGATACTGCCTGTAGTTCAATGGGTGCTCTCTGATGGAGCCAATGAGCAAGAAGATGGCAGTGAAAATGTTTTTTTTCAGGTGGAACATGCTGGAACTGAGCCCTCTCTGCTAGGGAAACCCAGACCACCTCAGTATCACAAGAAGAGGGGTTAAGGTGAGAGAAGAATAAATTTTACCACCACACCACTTGTGGTCCTGGTGGTGTAAACTGCATCTGACTGGAGGGCGTGGTGGCAATGTGGTGAAGCTACTCATGGCAAGGTAGTTCCTATAAAATACCACAATATTGCAACCTCCAGGGTATAGTGTGCTTTCAAACCCTAGACCCCCCTGCCTTGTTGGTATTCCTTGGTTGGAGAAAGACTAAGGGACATAATTCTGACAGAAACATGCCGTTGCTGAGGCAGTCAGCATCAGTTCTTATATGTTGCTCTCTGGCAGAAGCTAAAAACATTGAGGCACTGAACATCTGGACTCAGTCTGGTCTTTGGAATTTGTCTCAATGTTCTAAAGCGGGGATGGTAGGCCTTGGGAAGCCTCCACTCCTCTATACTCTTGCTTAGGCATACACATTGAAGATCTTGGTATGAAAGTCACAGGACTCCACACAAGTGGATTCACTGGCATCTGACTAGACCTCTTACATGTACACCATAATCCAGAGGATCAGTGGTTGCCTACTACTACCACTTTGGGTGTGCATAATGAGGAAAATAGCTGGCATATGTCCAGATGTAGATGTCTAGCTCCTCCCTAAACTCTCAGGCAGTACAGGGGACTGAGCAGAGGCAGAAAGCGTGGAAAATATTCCCTGACGTTTCTATTTAAGTTTAGGAATCTGTCCAGCTAAGATAATAACAGATTTCAGTTTGCCATGTCAAATCTGCAGGTATTTTTCAGTATTAAGAACTGATACCCTGTTCTTATAAAGCTGGCCCTTGCTGATTATGGGAAGATAGAGTTACACTAAACATTTTATTTCTTATTTTATGCAACTTCTTGGGCAAAAGGATTCAATCAATTTTTCATAAAGAATAAAACAGACATAAGTGCTTGGATCATTGCATGAGACACCATCAAATGGGACTGATAAGTGGATGATGCAGTGCAAGGAGGTTTTGACAGTTACTGTCCAAATGACCTTTTCATTAGTTTACCTTACAATGTTAATCTCTTTTTTTGCAGGATATAGACTATATTAAGTCACACTGGCCTCATCTACACATGCACTTTACTGTGGAGTAGACTAATTAGCTTCAGAGTAAAATGTTACTGTATACACATGCATTTCTATTAGGCTGCAGTAAACTAATCAACACTGCAGTAAGATAATACTGTCGGGGACAGTACTATCTCATGGCAGAGTAATGAACTGTGATACCATGCATATGTAGACACTGACCACAAGCATGAATTTTGTCCAGTCAGCCCAGGCATCAGGGGGCCAGACTCCTGCCTGCAGCCTAGTCACATGGCTCTGCACTTTCAGCACCCTCATGCTCCAGCAAGCCCCTCCACCATCCGATACCACCACCTAGAGCCTGGAGCAGAGCAGGGCAGGAGCATCCCTGGTGGAAACTGCTCTGCCCCATCTCAAATTGCTGTTGTCTCAGATGCATGTATAGACTCTGCACCCAGGAGTAGTTACTCTGGCTCAAACTGCTCTGGAGTTTATTGCTTCAAATTAATTGCACATGTAGATACACCCATTATGTCCTATATCCATTTGAAATATTGATTTACCCTACATGTGGGGGCCTAGAGGGGTTGATTTATTAATAAAATTAAGAAATAAAATATGTCTCACACTGTTGAATTTTCTAGAAAGGCCAGCAAAAATGGGTCTCCAGGCAAGTGTTGGAAGGTGGTTGTTTGCACTAATGAAAAAATGATGCAATAATGAATATGAGAAACAGGATGTAAAATTCTGTGATTTAAAAACTCTGCCAGGCCAAGGGCAGTTGTTTGCTTTCTCCAAAGGCAGCCATGTGAATGTGAAAGAAACTATGTGGCCAAATCTGAAAGCATCTGCTGGGATATCTAATGCTTGCATGTTCCTCACTTGGGTTCCAGCTTCTAAAGACAATTATCTTTATTTGCTTTGTATCTTATCAGAAAGTGATACACACATCAAAAAATAAGGGATGAGATTTTCCAGCAATCTAAGATCTAGAGGAGGCCTGTGGGACTTGCCAAGACTGACACTCAGCACTCTCCTATAGAGGACTTTTGGAGTTAAAGCCTTTCTAATAGCACCTGGGAGCTGCCTTTCTTTCTGTTTTTGGAAGACTGACTGTGGGCATGGAGTTAGCATGTCAGTCAGGCCCTGTGCCATTAATTCCTCTCCTCTTCCTTGTTCGGAGGCTTTTAAGAACCTTGTAAGCACCTCTCATGATATAACATCAATATCACTGCTCTCATTAAGACCAGACATGCAGATGAAGGCCATCTGAAGGAGGAGATGGATGGATATATGTGCTTCTGGAAAGGAAAAGCTACAAATAACAGGTGAATACAAAGCATTGGTTTCATCATTAAGAATCAGATTGTCAGAAGAATGACCAAATTCCCTGTTGGCATTAATGAGTGTCTCATGACTCGGGACCTGCTGAAATCATGATTATGAGATTTTCGCAAAAACCACAATTTTGGATGGCCTCCATGAAAAAGCATGGACATGCTTTTGGCAGGCTCACATGGGGTGGGGAACACTTCAAGAACAGAAAAGGGTGGTAATCCCTGGAATCCTCAAGCATGGTGGTGGGGTGGGGAAGGGGAAAGGTGGGGGAAGGGAGCAAATCAGAGGCTGAGCCCTGGATGTAGGCTCAGTCCAGGAGCCAGTCCAGGGCCAGCCAGGGAAATGGGACGATTTTGGTGCCAGCTTTTAAAGTACCCACGGGTATGCTGCTGCAGCATGCAATCTCCTCCCTCAGGAGGAGCAGGGATGAACACTAAGAAATCCTCTAAGATAACCAAATATGTTTCAGCACTGGACTGTGTAAGACAGTGTCCTACATGGACCTTGCACAGGGGGAGGCAGACTCTTCCATATCTCCTATAGTGTAACTCTGGATGTGTTGAGGAAAACCAGCATAAATCGACACTTAGAGTCCAAAGGACACATGAAATGGAAGGCTGTTGAAGAGATTGGAAGTAAGAGCAAGAAGCAAGCAACCATATCCTCCCTCTTAAAAAAGGTCCACAGAAAGCATCTTGGCAAGGCGAGAGGTGGCATTTTTCCCTCATGGAGGCTTTTGCATTGGTGAATATTCCACTGGAGAAACTTGATCACCCAAAGTTAAGGGACTATCTGAACTAAAATGTGTCAAATGTTGACAGTTTTTTGCAAACCATGATTGATTCCACAGAAGCCATTAACTTCCACTTACATTGCTTAATAATGTGCCAATTAACTGCTTCCATGGGTTTAATTCCAGGGGATTAATCCCACACAAGCCATTAATTGACATGTTATAACTTAAGTGGTGCTTTGGGGCCATCTAGCAATCTCTGTGGAGGGAAGGGACTACTGTGACCCCTTGGCCAACCATAGGTGTGGCACTCAGCGCACAAAAATGGCATCCAGCCCCTGGATCTGCCCTCAAAATCAGCCATCCCCTTCTTGAATTCAGTAGTGTAACAGGGACTCAGGCAGGAGCCCTGTTACTTAGACAGAATCAGGCAGGATTGACCTGATGATGAACTCTGTCAGGTGGCGGACATTACACGCCCGGGAAAGGTTTGGGTGATTAGCCTGCGAAAACTGGGGAATAAAAAATGGCAGCGGGGCATTGATTTTTGCCTTTGCACCCGGAGATGGATAAGGAGTTGTGGAGACTCTGGAGAGGAAAAAGAAGAAGCCATACCTGCAATATAGAAGGACGCCAAGGGAGTGGAGCTGCAGGATATGTGGCAGGTCAACCGTGAAAGGGAGTGCCACCCTGGGAATCCCCGCTGCACTGGTGAGTGCAGGGAAATATGGAGACACCGGGAGGTGGATCTGTGGAGAGCTTAAAGAAAGAGGGACTGCACCCCTCAGGTAGGGGAAGGGGGCTGGAGCTTACCCCAAGTCCAGACCCCGTTGGGACCATCGAATTTGAAAACTGGAAAATATAGATGGGGAGAGAGCAGCAGAGGACTGCTCTCAGTACCTTGTGCCTGCGAGAGTGAAAGGCGTGGAGAGCACATGCCGCTAATGAGGCAATTAGCGGCAAGGACTATTCCAAAGTATTTACAAAGTGTCTAATGTGGGGATTTCTCAATTGTAACTT
This sequence comes from Alligator sinensis, assembly GCF_000455745.1. NCBI lineage: Eukaryota > Metazoa > Chordata > Crocodylia > Alligatoridae > Alligator > Alligator sinensis. Next base: position 223,666 of record NW_005842016.1, read on the forward strand.
AGACTTCCCTCACCAATGAAGTAATTGGTGAGACTACTATAACTATACTATAACTATATACCTCAACACGCGAGGTCTACTGCCTTCCTGGAGCAAAGATTCAGAACATGACAGGGATGATCCAGGCTGTAATCCAGCCCACCGATTACTACCCCATGGTTGTAATCCTTGTGGGTACTAATGATGCGGCCGGGAGAAGCCCTGATCACCTGATGATGGACTACCATGCTTTGGGAGGCGTGCTGAGGGAGAAAGGAGCACAGGTGGTATTCTCCTCTGTCCTACCAGTGAGCGGACGTGGAAGACAACATGAGACCTGCATCAGAGAGACCAACTGGTGGCTTCAGGAATGGTGTCTTGAGGCAGGCTTCGGCTTCCTGGACAACGACCCGCACATCACGACTAGAGACATGCTCGGGTGGGATGGGCTTCACCTTTCCCCCAAAGGTAAGCGTGTGTTCTCTTCTAGGTTGGCGGATCTCCTCCAGCGGGCTTTAAATCTAGGTTCATTGGGGGACGGGGAAGATGAGGGCAGAGGAAGCCTTGGACCAATAAACCAAGTGACACCGACAAGAACAGCCCAGCCTGGACAAATGACGAGCAGAATGAATACCCAGGTAAGCAACTGGGACCCGGGCAGTACTGAGATTAGGGGACCAGTGCACACATCTTCAGGAGGCCTCAAATGCCTCTACACTAACACTCGTAGTATGGGGAACAAGCAGGAGGAGCTTACCCTCCTGCTAGCTGACACCAAGCCAGACATAGAGGGGCTCACAGAAACATGGTGGGATCTAACGCACGACTGGGTGGTGAATATCAAGGGCTATTAGCTGTACAGGAGAGACAGGATAGGGAGGAAAGGTGGGGGTGTGGTGCTCTACATTAAGGAGGAATACACATCCTCATCTAGTAGCACAAGGTCAGAGGAGGGGCACACTGAAGTGCTCTGGGTTAGAATAGAAGGGAGTCGAGGGGAAAGGGACTTAATGGTGGGGGTCTACTACAGACCACCCAACCAAGGGGAAGAGCTAGACTGGGAATTCTTAAGTCAGCTCACAGAGGTAATTGGGTCAAAAGACGTGGTCATCATGGGTGACCTGAACTTTCCAGACATCTGCTGGGAAGAGCAGTCAGCCAGGTCTGACCGCTCACGTAGGTTCCTAGCCGAGATACAGGACTTCCATCTAAGTCAGGAGGTGCATAGTCCCACCAGGGGAGACACCTTGTTGGATCTCATGCTGGCCACAGGTGACGACCTTGTGAGGGGGGTGCAGGTGCTTGACCACCTGGGCGACAGCGATCATCACCTGCTAGAATTCACCATCCAGCACAAGGTGGCAAAAGCCTGCAAAAAGTAGCAGCCCTGGACTTCAGGAGGGCAGATTTCAATGAGGTAAGAAGAATAGTTGGGGAAGTACTGAGGTCCCAGAGGGGAGGGGAGTCGGGTGTCCAAGAAGAGTGGTCGTTCCTTAAGGAGACGATCCTCCATGCCCAAAGGGAGGTAATCTCAACAAGGATCAAAGGGGGCAAGAGGGTGCAAAAGCCCCCATGGCTCACCAAAAGCATACAGGAACATCTCCTAGCTAAAAGGGAGGCGTACACCCAATGGAAGGGAGGGGCCATCACCAGGGAGGATTATACCTCAGTTGTTCAGCGCTGCAGGGGGGTGGTCAGGAGGGCCAATGCGGAGATGGAACTGGGACTAGCTACCCGGATCAAGGACAACAAGAAGTCTTTTTTAAATACATAGGGGGCAAAAAGAAGGTACCGGATAACGTGGGGCCTCTGCAAGACACGCTAGGAAATCTGGTTGTCACACCAGATGACAAGGTTAACCTATTTAACGATTTCTTTGCCTCTGTTTTCCTGATCAGGAACCAGATCAGCCCGTCCACCAGGACCCCCTGAGGCCCTGGGGGAGGTGCACCCAGGCCTAGGGTCAGTGAGGATCTAGTCAGGGAACTTCTGGAGAGACTGGATGTATTTAAATCAGCTGGTCCTGACGACCTCCACCCCAGAGTGCTGAGGGAATTAGCAGAGGTCATTGTAGGACCCCTGGCACAGCTTTACATGCACTCATGGTGCTCTGGTGTAGTGCCAGAGGACTGGAAAAGGGCCAATGTGGTTCCCATTTTCAAAACAGGGAGGAAGGAGGACCCAGGAAACGATAGGCCAGTCAGTCTTACCTCGATCCTGGGTAAGCTTTTTGAGAGAATTATCCTGGCGCATGTCCACGAGGGGCCAGCAGGGGAGGTTATGCTCAGGGGCAACCAACATGGGTTCATTAGAGGCAGGTCCTGTCAGACCAACCTGGTGGCCTTCTACGACCAGGTCACAAAACCTTTAGACGCAGGGGCAGCAGTGGACGTAGACTTTCTAGATTTCAGGAAGGCCTTTGACACTGTCTCTCACCCCATTCTCATTAAAAAATGAGGAGATTGTGGCATCGGCACCTACACAGTCAAATGGGTCACTAACTGGATGGAGGGCTGCACCCAGGGAGTGGTGGAGGATGGGTCATTTTCGACCTGGAGGGATGTGGGCAGTGGGGTCCCCCAGGGCTTGGTCCTTGGACCCGCACTGTTCAACATCTTCATCAGTGACTTGGAGGAGAGGGTAAAAAGCACCCAATTCAAATTTGCTGACGATACTAAGATGTGGGGGGATGTGAGCATGCTAGAAGGGAGGAATAGGCTGCACTTGGACCTAGACAAGTTACAGGGGTGGGAAGGCAAGAGCAGGATGGGTTTCAACACTGACAAGTGCAAGGTGCTGCACCTGGGGAGGAAGAACCAGCAGCATACCTACAGGCTGGGGAACTCCCTTCTTGCCAGTGCAGAGGCAGAAAAGGGTCTTGGAATCATTATTGATTCCAAAATGAACATTAGCCGACAGTGGGCGGACGTGGTCAGGAAGGCCAACCACACCTTGTCATGCATCCACAGATGCATCTCTAGCAGGTCCAAGGAGATGATCCTCCCCCTCTATGCAGCACTGGTCAGGCCGCAGTTGGACTACTGCATCCACTGGGTGCTGCACTTCAGGAGGGATGTGGACAACATGGAGAGGGTCCAGAGGAGGGCCTCCTGCATGATCAGGGGTCAGCAGGGCAGACCCTAAAAGGAGGGGCTATGGGACCTGAACCTGTTCAGCCTCCACAAGAGAAGGCTGAGGGGGGATCTAGTGGCCTGTTACAAACTAGTCAGGGGGGACCAGCAGGCATTGGGGGAGTCCCTTTTCCCCCGAGCACTGCCAGGAGTGACAAGGAATAATGGTCACAAGCTGGCAGAGGGTAGGTTCAGACTAGACATCAGGAGGCGCTACTTCCCTGTCAGGGCGGCTAGGACCTGGAACCAACTTCCAAGGGAAGTGGTGCTGGCTCCTACCCTGGGGGTCTTTAAGACGAAGCTAGACAAACACCATGCTGGTGTCGTTTGACCCCAGCATTCTTTCCTGCCATGGTAGGGGGTCGGACTTGATGATCTGCTCAGGTCCCTTCCAACCCTACCAACTATGAAACT
>NW_005842016.1:227309-257797 GCF_000455745.1 Alligator sinensis
TTGCAGACAGTTCTCAAACTATTTACAAGATTTAATTATTTACAACATAACAAATAATCATTAAATAAGCACATGGATATACCGACTACTAAACCCTCAAGAACTTATTTACACAGTCTCTCACTTGCACACGGTGTACTGGGGATCCTGTGCGCACTGCCCCTGGCTGGGTATCTCAGGGAGCAGGATTATCTGTGTTCCTGCACGTGGTCTGTGGATGCTCCCTGTTGCTGGGGTCTGTCTCCGTGCTCCTGGGGTCTCCAGGTAGCAAGCAGTGACTCCTTTGCAGTCCCTGCAAGACAGCCTTCCCCTGCCTTTGACCCCCTTCCCTGGTTCTGCTGGGAGAAGTTTCTGGGCTGCAGGCTGTAGCAACCCTCCTGCCCCCCACAGCCTCACAGCCCTGGCAAACGCAGTGGGCTTTGCCTGCCCCTGGGGCCCCCACCCATCAGGAAAACTAGGGCAGACTCCGGCAGTCCCCTTTTCCCCCGGCTCTGCTGTGCTCACCCAGGCACACCGGCTGCAGTCAGGTCTCTCCAGGCTTGGAGTCTCCACACAAGCAGTCCCTGCCTGATCCTGCTGCCGCAGCTTCTCCACTGCTGCTCCTGCAGGCCTCTCTCAGGGGCTCTCCGAGGGACCACTGCGCTGAGACTCTGAATCTGGTCTCCAACCTGTCCCTCAGTCCCCCCCACCTCTTGTTCCCCCCCATGGGAAAAACTGCTCCCCATTTTATCCAAGCCTCTCAGCCAATCCCAGCTCAGGGCCCTTCCCGGGCTTTTGCTAAGGGCTCTATTTCAAAACTTTGCTGGGGTTACATCACCCCTCCCACTTCCAACAGGGCTGCTTCCAAAACAGCTTCACTTGCCCTCAGAGCCTACAGTGTCCCCTCTGGGACAAACTCTGTCTCTCTGCCATAAAGCCCTTCCCATTCTGTTCAGGTGGGTCCATTTTTTAAAGCCTGCTACAAAACTATACCACTTCTAAGTTGAAAATAAATTAACCCTGTGAGACTTTAACGTCTGGGTGGCATTTATCTTTCTCAGACATTAAAGAACACTGATGCCCTTTTTCTTTTCTTCACATCTAAGTCGTGGCAGGTGAGTACAGAGGGGAGATGAAGATAAAAGTGCATAATCCTCTCCCAAGTAGACTCCTACTCATGACTCTTCGCTTCCAACTGACCAACAATTTGTTTGCTACTGTCATCAGTACATATGCCCCAACACTTGTTGCTGAGGAAGAAAAGAAAGAATAGTTTTATGCTGACCTTGTTGACATCCTGACTATCATCCCTAAAGAGAATAAGATCATCCTTGGAGATTTCAGTGTGAGAGAGTTGGCTGGGACTTTAACATGTGGAGGGGCACCATTGGGAAGGAAGGAGTGGGCAAGGCCAATTCCAATGGCATCCTTTTACTTAGTAAATGTGCAGAGTATGACTTTGTCATTACTAACACTATCTTTAGACAATCTGACAGGTACAAAACAACATGACAACACCCTCACTTGAAACAATGACACCTCCTCAACTGCATCATTGTGACAGTATGTGATTTAAAAGACATTCATATCATGCATGTTATGAGAGGAGCTGATGACTGCTGGACAAATTGTCGCTTAGTAAAATCAGTCATGTTTATTAGGATTTCACTGAAATATCAAAAGCAACCCAAATCAGTCTGAAGATAGTACCACATCAAATGCCTTCAGACCCCTAAACACCATGAAGACCTCCAAACATATCTCAGCAAAAAAGTTTCCAATCTTAGGATTGAAAATGATAACACTTGTGTTAAGGAAGACTGGCAAGCTCTAAAGGAGATAGATCATCCATAAGGCTTACACAGAACTAATTGGCTTTATCACACAATGCCATCAGGACTGGTTTCACAAAAACAAGGCTGAGATCAAAGTCCTTCCTGATTGGACAAGAAAAGCTTTCTGTGACTGACAAAAATATCTTACATCAAAGCAGGAAACTTTTTCATGGCTGAAGTCTGGAGGAAAATTAGATAAATAAAAAACAAATGGTGGGAAGAGACGGTGAAAGAAATCCAACAATTTGTTGCCAGTCTTGACATGTGGAGCTTCTTCAGTGCAATCAAGGCAGCGTACAGACCAAATTCTTGCAGACTCTCTCTGCTTAAATCTGAAGATGGAAGTACACGCCTTAAAGACATTAAGTCCATGAAAAACCACTGGAAGGAGCCCTACCTAAAGCTCCTGAAGCAAAAATCAATGGCGACTGATAAAACAATTGAATCCATCCCACAGCATCCAGTAAAGGATGCACTTGCCAGTCCACCAACCTCTGAAGAAGTCCACCAAATGACAAGACAGATGAAGAACAAAAAAGCTGCTGGCCCTGATGGCATACCAGCTGAGGTCTTCAAAGCTGGTGGGGAAACTATGATTAACAAACTCCACACACTGTTGCTTAAAATCTGGAACATTGAGGAAATTCCCACTGACCTAAGGAATTCCAATATTGTCACCCTTTTTAAAAAGGGAGATAAAGTCTGACTATGGAAATTATCGAGGTACCACCCTCCTTTCCATCTCTCAGACGATTCTTGCTCAAATTCTGCTGAACTGACTGCTCCTTCTTGCCAAGGAAATCCTTCCCAAATCTCAACACAACTTCAAACCATCAAAAGGCACCATAAACATGATTTTTGTGGCCCAGCAGATGAAGGAAAAACGCCGAGAACAATACCAGGAAATGAATATGGATTTTATTGATCTAACCAAAGCTCTCAACTCTGTTAACTGTGAAGCTTTATGGAAGATCTTATTGAAGTTTGGCTTCCCAGGAACATTTATCACCATCTTAAAACTCGTTCATGACCAGATGACTACCTCCATCCTATTCAGTGACTATGCTGCGGGGCTCTTTGCCATTTGAATTGGTGTCAAGCAGGGCTGCATGATTGCACCAATTCTGTTTTCCATCTTTCTTGGGTCAAGATACCCATCTCTGACTTTATGCCACATGGCATTGGCATCAAGTACAGGATGGATGAGAAACTTTTCAATTTCTTCTGCAACCATGCCAAATCCAAAGTTGCATAGGCCTCAATTGTGAAACGTCAGTATGGTGATGTTTGTACTGTCATTGCACACACTGAGGAGGACCTACAAATGACTGCTTCTCTCAAGCATAACAGTGCCTGGGACTGCATCAAAAAAACAAAGGTGCTCCACCAGCCTGCTCTGGGCCAATCAACTCCCTCTGGTGGAGATCCTCACTGATGGAAAGGAGCTGGAGAATATTGAACACTTTGCAAAGCTTGGCAACCATCTCTCAAAGAATGCCAACATTAAGAAGGAGATCCAGTATAGGATCCAATGTGCAAGTTCCACCTTCAGAAGACTGAATCATTGTGTGTTCAATGATCATGACATCGGGACTTGAACAAAGCACCTCTTATAAGGCTGTGGTAATCCCATCTCTCTATGGCTGTGAAGCTTGGGTGACCTACAGGGACCACCTTAAAATCCTGGAATGCCATCACCAGCACTACGTCCAGAAGATCCTTGGAATAAAGTGGGAGGGTTGTCACACAAATGCCAGCATCCTCACCAATGCTAACACCAGCAGTATGGAAGTGATGATTATTCAACATCAGTATTGGAGGACAGGGAATTGTGTGGGCATGTCTGATGTAGATTTACCGAACCAACTGCTATACTTCCAACTCAGCCAAGGACAAAGGATATGTGGAGGCCACAGGAAATGCTTCAGGGGCACCCTAAAGGTGAACATTGTCATTGACACCACAAATTGGGGGAAAAAAAACTAGCCTGGGACAGGGCTACATAGTGATGTCTTGTGAGAGAAGTACATCTTTGAGGAAAACTGTCTCACCCTGGAGGCAGATAAAAAACAAAAATGGAAGGAAAGGAAATGAAACCAAGAAATCAATAGTCTGACCTGCCTTTTCATCACCACCTGTAGCATTTGCCAGCAAGTCTGTGGCTCTAGGATTGGCCTTCTTAGCCATCAGCAGACACATCTACAACCCTTTACCTGACTCATGGGAGTGATCATCTTTGGCCACTAGGGATAAGTACCTGAGTTTCCAGCACCCAAAGGTAGACATGAAAACTCACAAAGAAGATTAAAACCTAAACCAAAACTAAACCTGGATTGAACCATTTCCAAGGATTAGAACAAATTTTGCTAACTCTGACTGTATTTTCAGGCTGGCCTTCTATCCTGGTACCACATGATTTCAAATTAAGCAGAAGCAGTGGTCCTACTCAAAATGACATCCTTAATACTGTCAACCAAAAGGTTTAATAAATAATAAGTCAGAACCCAAATTATTGGGTTTATCTTTTAATATTTATTCTATTTTCAGTCTTTTTCTGACTTTTGAACTCCCTTTGTCTGTCCCCTTTGTGTGTAAGAAAGAGAAATAGGGAAGTGATAGGTTAGCATGTTATACCTTGTAGCTGTGCAACAGGGTTGACTGTAGGGCCGTGCGAAATTTTGCCAGCTGTTTCGTTTTAACGCTGTTTCAACCCATTTTGAGGTGAAAACAGCAAAATCGAAATGAAACGAAGGGCTTCAAAAGAGCCTCAAAATGAAACGAGGGCAGTTGAAATGTTTTGAAAATTTTGAAATGTTTCAAGTTTCAAAGCTGAAGCTGGGCTTGCCTGCAGGGAAACAGAAAGGAAGGAGAGCAAGGGGGAAGATGGGGGAAGGACTGCTCTGATATTGACTGTGACTGTTTGACTGCCTGAGATGCTGCTGGTGCTACTGTGCTGCTTATTAAGTTATTATCTGTTGTCATTTAAAGTGGTGGACTGGACTGAGGCTGTAGGGGAGGAGGAGACTTCATTCAGCACACTAACATGTCATGTAGAGGCCCCAGTGCCAGTGAGGGTGAACTTAACACACGCAGTGTCACCCATGTCACGAGTTTTACTTGTCATCAGCTTGAGGTACAGTTTCCCAGAAACCCCTGAACCAATCTCCTTGAAACTTGGCAGGCTTCATTCTCTCAGAAGGGGCTACCATCTCTGTTATTTTCATCCAAATCTGCCAAAAAATGACAAAGTTATAGGCAGTTTCATGCTTCCCCATTATAGCCTATGGGGAAACCGTTAAAACAGCGTCAAAACAGTGAAACCGTTTCGATGAAATGAAACGGAACAGTAGTTTCAAAAGGAAATGAAACTCAAAACAAAACACTGTCCCATCAAAATGGTGAAATGGAAGTAGAAATGAAACAGTGCTGTTTTTCACAGCCCTAGTTGACTGTATTGTGTTAATAATAGATTAGACAGGGATTTGTATGGAGTAGTTTGGATAGGGATGATCCTACTTTAGGTAGGGGTGGAACTAGATGACCTCCAGAGGTCCCTTTGAGCTGTACATTTCTGTTATTCTAATTAGCAGTGCCAACTCTCCCAAATTTTCTCAGCCAAGTCCCTATTACAGAGCTGCTGCCCCCACCACTAACTCTGTCTACCCATTAATTCTGCCCCTCCAAACTCCAAATCAATCCTATTCCTCAGCCCTCACAGTTCTATCTTCTCCGTCCTTGCATCTATCCGGTGCCTCCATTCAGAGCATGCCCTGATCTTTCCAGGGCCCTCCCACCCTGTGTGGGGGTTGACATTGGGAAGCCAAGCTCCCTTTCCTTCATTTCTTGCAAATGGGAGATGCCCCATTTCTTACTGAGGGCATAGCCAAACCTCTCCCACCAACTAGGTCTGATGCCAAACAGAAACAGAGCCCATCTTGGCCAGACCTATAGCCTGTCAGGTAGTGGAGGTAACAATGAGCTCCAACCTCCCTTTCAAACTACAAAATACTGAGTTTTGGGACTCCCCTGAGCATAAAAGTGATGAAATGAAAAATGAGCACTAGGTGCCAGGATCCAAGACCTCAGACTAGAAGTAGCACTGAGAGTAAAAAGAATTCCTGACTCAAGAGGTTGCTGTCCCTAAGAGGCCTGGGATTTGCAAAGACTCCAGGGAACCCACTGAGAAGAGAGATTCCTTAGATGGTGACACCAGTGGTCTTAATGGAAGGGTGCCTTTGCCCCCTACCCCCAAGTTTTGGTGATCCCCTCCTCTGGGAATTAGCCACAGACTCAGAGCCAGTGAGGGATATCAAAGACAGAAGGGGTATCTTGGAGCCTTAGTGTGCCCAAAGGCTCTCTCACTGAGAAGGGCTACCATCATGTGGCTGTTCCTTATGGGGATATTGCCAATCCTTAAATGGTTCCTCTGGGGATGTGTCAGAGGAAATTTACAGCCTTGACAACATTATGTTCCATGATGAAATCAAAGGACAAACTGAGGTCATGAACCATATTGCCAAACAGTTTCCTGAAATAGGAGTGGGCAAAGGGTAACAAGCCCCAGGTGCTGACCAAGAGCAGGTTGTCCTGAAAACTGAGAGGGAGCACCCTCAAGGTCCCTTACACTCACCTGCCTTATCCAATTTTTCCCCATATCTGGTGGGCACTCTTGTGCACAACCTAATGATCCCTTCTGCTTGCTGCCCATCCTGGAGGACAGCAGGATTACTTTTAGCTCTTTCTCTGTCCTTCTTCCCCCTGCAACACTACAGTTCCTCTGTCACTCACTTAACTTCACCACTAAATCTGGCCCTAGCTTTATCTTAGGATAGAAACCTACCTGTATCCAGCTTGTATCTTAGGATACAATTCCATGACACAGAGCACAAGAGAGTAGCCATCAGTACAGGGCAGGGAGACCTGGCATTCTGCAGAAAGAGAAATGGGGGATACAGTGGCACTGGAGCAGGTAGAGGGAGCCATTAGGGGACACACAGTGTCCATCAGGTTTGCTTCATGCACAGATCTTACTACTAGTAGTTAATGCCTCTGCCTTGACTGCAAGCTTTCTGTGCTCTAGGCTTGGAATGTGTCATGGAAGCAGCAATGAGACAATGAAGAACTATGTGTATAGGCTGGATGAGTTAGCACAGAAAGTTTCTCAGTGGGAAGCCAAGGTTGCATACTTGGTAGCAAAGCTTATTGGCAGAGTAGCCTCATACCTTCTAGTGGAGGATGTATGGATTATTCTGAATGACCCACAGACCCTTTTTTGTTCTCTTCTAACTTTCTGTCCCCTTTTCCATCTCTTCATGAGGCTTAGATTGCTTTTGGCTCATTTAATGCTAAAGAATGCAAGGGCTGAGAAACTAAGCAGCTTCCTTTGAATTCCTGAGCCACAGTGACTAGACTTTTCTGCAAGAAATGCACAGACAGGACCAACCAGGGAAACAAGCATACCACCTGGAAAAGACATATTTAGTAAGTGCATCAGATCCAGTGTAGGAATCACTGTCCTCTTTGCACAGAGACTGAGACTACTCAGCTGCTGCCCAAGACGTCATCTTGGGCTGCCCATAGATCAGGGGTGGGCAATTATTCAGGCGGAGGGCTACTTACCACATTTTGGTAAGACATCAAGGGCCACAAGGGTATTCCTTCCCCTTGACAGGTGCCCCACCCCCTGGTCGCTATCTTGGGACTGGAAGTCCCACCCCCCTAACCCCTGACCATTGCCACTGGAAATCCTTCCCCTTGTACCCCCAGAAGTACTTCTTTCAGCAATGGTTTGCCATCTTGGACCCAGAAAAATACCAAATTATATTCTAAAAATAAAACATCTACTACAGCAGTCATTAATTTGAGTTCAAAAAATATTTTGGTCCTGATTTATATGTGTTTTTTTAGTGTATATAGAGGTGATTGTATAATAGCCTAAAATGAAGTCTTGCTCTTGTATATTGTGGGGGGTTGTGGGTTGTTGGGTATAGGTTTGTGGTGTGGGGGTATGTGGGATAGGGTGTGGGTGTGTGTGGCATTTGTGGGGGTGTAGATATGTAGGGTGTGGGTGGATATGGGGTTTGTGGGGCACTGTGAATGTGAGGGGGAGGGTGCCTGGGGAGGGTTGTGGCAGGTGTGGAGGGGGAGGATTTGCTCACAGCCTCCCTGTGGCAGGCAGAGCCCCTGCCCCCTCAGTGCTCCTCCAAGCCCAGGCTCTGCGCTCCTGCTGCCCCTGCCCCAGGGGCACCAGTGTGGCCCCATGCTGCCACTTACCACCACTTCCCCCCATCTGCCACTGCTGCCCTTCTTCCATTTCACCATCTCTCCACCAGCTTACTGTTCTGTCACCATGTCCCAGCTGCATGGCAGAGATGGCAGGATGCAGCAGGAGCTGGACCAGCCTAGCCAGCACTTCAAGGAGCCAGCTGATAATTGCAGGGGCCAGGCTGGCTCCTGCTCCACCCTGCCATCTCTGCTCTGCAGCTGGGACATAGTGCCAGAGCAGTGAGCTGGGGGGATGAAGGGGAGTGGTCACAGCGGTGGGCAAATTGCTGCAGCAGGTTGGGGGGTGAATGGGAGTGAATGGATGCATGGAGTGTAGTGACAGCTGGGTGGGAGCAACAGGCCAGGCTCCAGACCAGAGAGAGGGGGTCAGGCTGCACCAGCTGGGAGAGGAGGAGCTGGCCTGGCTCCAGAGCCCCTGCTAGCCTGGGCCCCATGCTTCTGCCACCCCGATCAGGGCCCCACTGGCCCAGAGCATGGGATCCAGTGCACTGCATGGACCCCATGCTCCTGCCCAGCTGTTGCTGTGCTCCACACATCCACTCACTGCCCCTTACACCCCACCTGCTGAAACTTTCAGTGCTTCCCTGCCTGCGGCTGCCACTACTCCTCTGCACCCTATGGTGGTCACTCTGGAACCACATCATTCTTGCCTGCCAGTGTGGACCAAAGAAGCTGGCTCAGCTTGACCCTGAGGACTGGGGTGATCGCCTGTGGTCCTCTCCTGCCTCCTCCACTTCTTATCTCCAGTGCAGGGAGGTACAAACAGCCCCAAGGTCCCAGGCCAGAAACCCTCCTCAGCATGGGGCTTCTGGCTGGGGGTCAGTGGGGGAAGGGCCAGTTGGGCCTTCCTTCTGCAGCTGCTTGGTCCCGCTGGTGGCTATGCCTGGGTCCTATTGCCCCTGTCTCCTGCGTCTTTGACAGGCAACCAGGGGCAGCTAAATATTAATTTTCCAAATTTTGTAGGGGCCCTGTGGGCCAGATAAAATGGCCTGGTGGGCTGAATCCAGCCTCTGGGCCATATTTTACCTGTCCCTGCCATATATGTTTTAAGCCACATTGTAACAGTGCAGTTTTGCCCTGACCAATGCCTATGTAGCAAATGATGGGTGGAAAAGGGTGCACTTTCTCAGGATGCTGACTGACTTCCTACAGATTGCAGTCTATGACAATGATCTCCTGATCCTGGGGGAGGGAGGGTAATTTTAACTGCATTCCCAAGAAAAGACTGGACCAAAGTGGACCAGAACCCCATCCAGCTTCCATTTAGCAGCTGTGGACTGCCCTGCAGGATGCAATCCTAGCCAAAATCTGGTTGCACTTCCATCCCAAAGCAAAACAGTAGACCTGGGTGAAGGTGACTGGAGGCAAGCTTTTCAGAATTCATCAGGATTGGCTATAGGTCATTGTGGAAGACCAGCTGGGTCACCCTAGTACAATTGTAGCCTCTCTCTCATTGGGCTGGATAGTCTACTTTAAATTCACCTGCCACAACTTAGATGAAAAAGGAAGGAACCAAAGATGGATACAGTCCTGTGAGACAAAGTTCATGTTAAATCCTCCAATTTAGAAGGCTGGTCCCTCTTCACAGGGCTCCACCATCCCCATCCCCTGTCCTTACCAAACCAGATGTTCCAATATCAATCTCCTTAGGTCCTCTCTATGGGGCTCATAGTCTCTGGGATGCCTTGATTGTTCGCTAAGCAGCCAGTTTATTGTCTTTGGTCACTTGCCCCATTCTTCTACGAAAGTCTTATTGATGAGATCTGCCAGTCAGCTGCTGATGAGTGACTGTCACCCAGGTACTGCCTAAGAAGGGGGACCTTGGCAACACCAGCAACAGGTGACCAACCTTCCTTTTGTACATGGACTATAAAATCTTGGCCAAGGCCCTGGCCAACCAGCTCAAGATATTTATGGCACTTGTTGTGGGCCCTAAGCAGACCTGTGTGCCCAGCAGCTCCAGAGTTCTTTGATCTAAATACTGTCCCTGTCTCATCTCTCTGGACCAGGAGATAACTAATTCATAACTAATTCATGTCTTCCTGTCATGTAGACCTTTGGCTTTGGACCTATTTTCACCTTCCTCATCTGGCTCCTCTGCTGAGCTGCCTCCAACTTTCTAAAGTGAATGGATTGCTTTATTCCCCTTTCCCAGTGTTCAGGGGAGTCAGGTCCACCTCTCAGGAATGCTGTATGCTCTAGTCATTGAAACCCTGCTCCACATGCTGTGGTATCCCTGATAGTCCCAGTCTTCCCACTGGCCCCAGCCCCAGCTGCTGATGTTATGGTCAAAGCCATAGCTTATGCTGATGATGTGATTGGCTTTATCATCAGCACTCCTGTGCTTAGGAGTCTAATCAACGATACACTTCAGGATAAGAGTATTGGTGAGATGGGAGTCCAGGAAGGGTGGTCGTTTCTAAAGGAAGCAATCCTTTGGGCACAGAGGAGACTGATGCTCTGTTCACCAGGGCGCCTCTTGGGGTAACAAGGAACAATGGTTAGAAACTGACAGATAGCAGATTTAGGCTAGATATCAGGAAAAACTTGTTCATGGTAAGGGTGGCCTTTGGAATGGGCCCTCAAGAGAGGTGGTGCTCTGCCCTACCTTGGGGGTCTTTAAGAGAAGGCTGGATAGGCATCTGGCTAAGGTCATCTGACCCCAGCACACTTTCCTGCCTAGGCAGGGGGTCGGACTCAATGATGTATTGAGGTCCCTTCTGACCCTAGCATCCATGAATCTATGAATCAGCAAAGGTGACATCCAGTTCCTGATGGACTACTAGAGTGTCTGTGGGCATGCACCAACTGGGCCTGAAGTGACACTCTTTTGCAGAGTGCCTGGACTGATCCTCAGCCCCTGTCTTCCTCGAGGCCATGACCTGGCACTGAGACAACTTCAAGGCCCTCGTATCTGCCTGGGCCTGCTGGTCTGCCTGGCCTAGAACTGGGGAGGCTCGGTGAGGAGTTTCAGATGCAACTACAGTGGTGGCACTAGCACCTGCCCTGTCTCTTCTATCACAGGCGGGTCCTTATCACCAACTACCTGGTAGCTGCTGCTTGTGGTACAGATATGCCATCTTGGACCTGACACTGATCCTGGTCAAGAAACTCCAGAAGCCCCTTGTGGGCTTCTTCTGGGAACAGCATAACTGGCTCCAGCAGGCAATCCTCTGCTCCTCACTCCTGAGGAGGTCAGAGCCTGTTCAGTCTTGGCTGCTTTCCATCTGCAGGTACTTCAATAGGTACTCTTTGCTGGCAGACTCTTCCATGGGAAATTGCTAGCCTTTGATTTTTCTGTGCTGGGAGAGGAGCCTTTTTTCTCTTTCCAAATCACATCAGCTGGGACACTCTCTCATCTTTCTACTGCAGTGTCTGAGACCATAGGCCAGTCACCTAAGACTTCCAGAACTGCTGCAGGAGCCCCTGGTCAAAACTCAGCCCTTTAACAGGGGGCACATAATGATAAAAGTTATAATTTAGAGATGCTCCCTATCTTAGCAGAGTTGGGAATTAGGAGATGGTTCTTCAGTTAGGGAGCATTCAGTTAGTTGGAGGCAAACTACTGCTACACAATAGAAATTGGAGGCTTGCCTACTGCTACACAATAAAACTTATTGTTTAGTTCTTCTCATTTGTGTCTTGTGGCATCACCATGTTTGGAAATTTTCAAGAGCAGGTTGGACAGGCACTTAGCTGGGTTGGCTTAGTTAGGGATAAACTTGCCTTGAGCAGGAGCTAGACTAGATGGTTTTGTGAGGTCCCTTCCAAACCTCTTTCCTATGATCCTATCATTCTGGTAATTACTCGATGGTGTCAAAACTAGCCAACAAGATAGAACTTGAAAGAATTTGAGATCGAAAATGGAGAAATTGAGATCCAGACTGATGAATTTAGAAACTGAAAGCAAGTGGAGCAATACAGCCACACTAATGGATAAAAGCTTTTGTAAGTGTTCTGCCTGAACAGCTATAGTTTAAGTAATAAGACAGTTAGTCATGCAAGAGTTGCAGCTTCCATCTCCCCTTTTACTGCCAGCTGTGCATCAGAGAACTGGAAGTTGTTCAGGCGAAGGTAAGAGTGGTACCTAGCAGCCATAGGGGCAGAAGAGGAAAATGATGAGGTCAAA
Organism: Alligator sinensis; assembly: GCF_000455745.1. Taxonomy (NCBI): domain Eukaryota; kingdom Metazoa; phylum Chordata; order Crocodylia; family Alligatoridae; genus Alligator; species Alligator sinensis. Next base: position 239,538 of record NW_005842016.1, read on the forward strand.
TTCTTGCATTAAGAATGTTCATTTGTAAGATTAAATGAGCAAGGCTTCTTTGGGTAGATGTGATGTCTTTTATTAGATGAACTGAGTAGCTGGAAAAAGTTCTTTGCAAGCTTTTGGGTACAAGCACCCTTCTTCAGGCATCTTCTTCTTCTCACTGTTCTGAGATTAAATGAAGCATGAAATGAACTAAACTTTAAATTAATGAATGAATTCAGCTGTACCATTACATGAAAAATGTCACCTATTACTAAATAAATCTTTCATTAACTTCACAAGTTTCTAACTGCAAAATACTCTGCCCTGATCTTCATATCTGAAGTATTTTCAGCTGATGATCAGAATAAAATGGTGCAAGAAAAAAAAATACCAATCCCTGTGTCAGCCTAGGCTGAGAGTCTCCAGAGCTGAAAAGCTGTCCATCAAATAAAGTATTCTGGGCAGTTCAGGAAGCACTTCACCATAACCTCTCCTCTAGGGACGTAGCAAACATAGGGAGCAAGTTTAATTTAGAGACAATTCAGAAAAAGAAATGCACAGTAAGTCAACTGAGCAGGTTTCCTGCAGAATGTTAACTGTACCATAAGAAGCCAAATGCTGTTCAAAGCCACTTAACGCATCTTAAGCAAGTTAAACTTTCTTGGTGATTCCAAGACCAACCTGCCAACACTTGCTAGGAGGCAATAAGCACATCGCAGCATCAGGCCCTTTCTGTCTTCAGGAGTAAAGGCCTACAGTGTAACATTTATACTGTTGCATATACAATACACAAGGAACATATGGAGATAATCTCATACAGATGGCCATGACAAATAAATGAAATGTAAATTGTAAAAGTGAAACTGCAAAATAGGCTAATCCCTACATTATAGGAGACAAAATATCACAGAATGAATATAGGTAAGCACCAAATGTAAAATAACATACAGTCATAGAAAAAGAGGGCTGGAAGGGACCTCTGGAGGTCATCTAGGTAAACCACCTGCTTGAGGTGGGGCTCTGCAGTCTGTGTGACTCTGTTCTGTCAAGCAGTACTTTAAAGTGGCACATACCATTGTCTTACCTTAAACAAATACATCGGAGTGGATTATTAATACGCATGGTGTAGGATAGAAAATAGTTTAACATACTTGAAACGTTTGAAAAACAGATATAAAATGTAAAACTAAAGGCAGAATCCTATTTCACTTTGTGTATTGAATTGGCAGTTATGCAGCCACATAACTGCTATTTTGGGTACTAATGCACAGTTTACCATCCTATTCCACATGCAAGTGGCCACAGAACTCCTGAGCCTGCAGTCTGGTTTGGCTGGTACATAGGTCCATTTGCACGTATCTGAGTATAAGTCCTGAAATTGTGGCCAGACAAAAAAAAAAAAAAGGATACAGACCCATTCATGTTTTAGCCTGATAGCCAAGTGATAATGACACTTGCCCAGGTAACAAGAATATCAGCTTCTTTCTTCTTTCCCTCTCCCCACCAGGAGACAGCAAACAGGCCAAACAGTTTGCAGGTCAGTTTGGTGCCCCCTTTTTTGAAGTCTTCAAAGTAAGTTTTTCTTTTAATTAAGTGTAACTAACCTAGATATTTAGTTGAAGTAGCTTAAACTTAGCAGTTAGACCTTGTTTTATATTTTAGAACAAAGTCCCTTGTTTAATATTTAGCTACAATTAGGGCAGAGTAAGGTTAAACAGAAGGTCAATCTGTAAATTCATGATTTTAATCTAAAGGAAACCATAAATAGAAACCTTCCTAAAAGAGGGTTTTAATGCTTCAAAAAATGCAGGTAGAATTCCACCAGCAGGGTGGGGGCTACTTGGTTTATTGTACCAAATGCAGCATGTATGCCCCAGGGGCAGGTTTCATACAGTAACACACAGGACCTAGTTCGAGGTATCAATTGGTGAACCACTCTGTAATAGTGACCATAACATAATGACATTCAACATTCTAGCAGGAGGGAGTAAACCAAAAAAGTCCACCATACCAATATATAACATTAGGAAGGGAAATTATACAAAAAAATGGAGGAAGTTAATTAGAAAGAAGTTAAAAGGAGCAGTCAAAAACACAAAAGGCCTACAGGCAGCTTGGAAGCTATTTAAAAATACCATATTAGAGGCTCAGGAAAAGTGTATGTTGAAAAACTAAAATGGTACTAAACAGACCAATAAATCCCCTGCATGGTTTAATAGCAGAGTTATGGATGTCATTCAAGGAAAAAAAGGCATCCTTCAAAAAATGGAAGGTGTGCCCAAATCCAGAAAATCAGAAAGTTCACAAATTCTTGCAGGTCAAGCATAAAAGCAAAATAAGACATGATAAAAAATAATTTGAGGAACATCTAGCAAAAGATGATAAAGTTAATAAAATCTTATTTAAATCCACCAGAAGCAGGAAGCCATCTAGAGAACTGGTGGAACCATTAGATGCCCAGGGTATAAAAAGTGCATTCAGGGATGACAGGTCCATAACACAGAAGCTAACCTAATTCTTTACGCCTGTGTTTATCATGCCAGATCAATCCATCCTAGTAGACAGGTCTAAAAAGTTGGACCACAATAGGAGATGTTCTAGAACAGATAAATAAAATACAAACAAGTTGCTAGCACCAGATGATGTTCACCCGAGTTCTGAAAAAATTCAAAGGTAAAATTGCAGAACCGATGGTAATATAATGTAACCTATCGTTACAAATGGGCTCTGTGCCAGAGGACTGGCAGTTTGCTAAAAATATGTGCATCTTCAAAAAGGGCTGCAGAGGTAATCCTGGAAAATACAGTCCAATGAGTTTCACTTCCATTCCCAGCAAGTTGGTAGAATCTATAATAAAAAATAAATTAGCAGTCACATGGATAAATATGATTTGCTGAAAAACAGTCAACATGGCTTTTGTGAAGGAAAATCCTGCCTCACCAATCTGTCGGAGTTCTTTGAGGGTGTCAATAAGCACATGAACAAGGAAGATCCAGTCGACATAATATATTTGGACTTTCAAAACTATTTTAACAGAGTCCTTTACCAAACCCTTTTAAAAAAAATTGTGTTGCCATAGGATTGGAGGGAAGGTTCTTTCATGGACTGAAAGCTGGTTAAAGGATAGGAAGCAAAGGGTAGGGCGAAAGGTCACTTTTTAGGATGGAAAGAGGTCACAAGTGTGGTCCTGCAGGGATCTGTGCTGGGCCCAATTTTATTCAATATTTCATCAATTACCTGGAAATGGGGGTACACAGTGAAATCTTTAAAATTGCAGATTATATCAAATCATTCAGGGTAGTCAAGTTCCAAACTGACAAGAGAGCGGCAGAAAGATCTCACTAAGCTAAGTGAGTAGGCAAAAAACTGGCAGCTGAACTTTGATGTTGACAAGTTTTCTACTCAAGGCGTAGTTAACTTGTGGAAATCATTGCCACAGGAGGTGGTAGAGGTAGACAGCATAGCCAGGTTCATAGTTTCATAGTAGGTAGGGTTGGAAGGGACCTGAGCAGATCATCAAGTCCAACCCCCTGCCCTTGGCAGGAAAGAATGCTGGGGTCAAATGACCCCAGCTACATGATTGTCTAGCCTCTTTTTGAAGACCCCCAGGGTAGGAGCGAGCACCACTTCCCTTGGAAGTTAGTTTCAAATCCTAGCTGCCCTGACAGTGAAGTAACGCCTCCTGATATCTAGCCTGAATCTACTCTCAGTCAACTTATGGCCGTTGTTCCTTGTTACCCCCAGTAGTGCTCGGGGGAACAGGGACTCTCCCATTGCCTGCTGGTCCCCCCTTGGTAAGTTTGTAGCTGGCCACCAGATCCCCTCTCAGCCTTCTCTTGTGGAGGCTGAACAGGTTAAAGTCCCATAGCCTCTCCTTGTAGGGCCTGTCTTGCTGCCCCCTGACCATGCAAGTGGCCCTCCTCTGGACCCTCTTGATGCTGCCCACATCCCTCCTGAAGTGTGGCACCCAGAACTGGATGCAGTACTCCAACTGCAGCCTGACCAATGTCGCATAGAGGGGAAGGATCACCTCATTGGACCTGCTCATGATGCATCTGTAGATGCATGACAAGGTGCGGTTAGTTTTCCTGACCGCACCCCCACATTCCCCTGACAGCGTCCCCCTACAGTCTCAAGCAATGGAGGTATAATCTTCCTTGGTGATGGCCCCTCCCTGGGAAATGCCTTGTTGGACCTGGTCCTGACCACAGGGGACAACCTGGTGAGGGGACTGCGGGTTCTTGACCACCTGGGCAATAGCGATCATCGCCTACTGGATTTCACCGTCCAATGCAGGGTGTCAAAGGCCTGCAGCAAGGCAACGGCCCTAGACTTCAGGAGGGTGGATTTCAATGAGGTAAGGAGACTAGTCAGGGAGGCACTGAGGTCCCGGAGGGGAGAAGAGTTGGGAGTCCAGGAAGAGTGGTCGTTCCTTAAGGAGATGATCCTCCAAGCCCAAAGGGTGACAGTCCCCACACGGATCAAAGGGGGCAGCAGTTTTCAAAAGCCCCCATGGCTTACCAGAAGCATCCACAAACATCTCAAAGCTAAAAAGCAGGAGTACACCCAATGGATGGGAGGGGCCATCACCGCTGGCCGTTAGGAAGGCTAAGGCAGAGATGGAACTGGGACTAGTGACCTGGATCAAGGATAATAAGAAGTCCTTTTTTAAATACATAGAGGGTAAAAAGAAGGTACCAGGTAACACAGGGCCTCTGCAGGATACACTAGGAAATCTGGTGGTCACACCAGATGACAAAGCTAACCTCTTTAACAATTTCATTGCCTCCATCTTTTTGAGCAGGGACCGCCCCTCCCCCCCACCCGGAATCCCCGACAGACCCAGGTGAGGTGTGTTAAGCAGGGGGTCGGACTAGATGATCTCCTCGGGTCCCTCCTGACCCTACGAACGACCCTACCAACTATGAAACCTTTGGAGGAGATGTGGAGCCCATCCCACCTAAGCATGTCTCTCATCCTGAAGTATGGGTCATGGTCCAAAAAGCTGAAGCCTGCCTCGAGACACCATTTCTGAAGCCATAGGTTGACTTTGCTGATGCAGGACTCATGGCATCGTCTGTGTCCGCTCACTGAAAGGACAGATGAGAAGACCACCTGAGACCCTATCTCCTTCAACTTGCTCCCCAGGACTTGGTAGTCCTTCATCAGGTGATCAAGGCTGCTCCTGGCCACATCATTAGTGCCTACATGGATTAGGACCATGGGGTAGTAATTGGTGGGCCAGATAATGGCTGGGATCATCTCCATCACATTCTGAAATCTCGCTCCAGGCAGACAGTAGACCTCATGTGACAGATGGGACCCTCTGTAGCTCTTAGGATGAAGTCGCCTATGACAAGAACCCGGCATCTCTTTTTCTGGGTCAGGTTGCCTCTTTCAGCCTATTCTGCGCATAGACTGGCCCCCTCTCCAGAGATGTCCTCCTCTCCTTACTCTTCCTCCAATACCACCAGGGCCTCATACCTGTTCTCCAGCTGCACTGGGGGAACTGGTACTGCAGCGCCGTGACCAGCCCTGGCTCTGGAGGGAACCATCTGCCATTCCACTGTGGAGAACACCTCCTGGGGTTCTTCTCCCTTTGGTGCTTGGCCCTGCAGGGAAAGGAAATACCCATCAATTTCATCCTCTGCTTCTCTGATCCCCCTCAGTCTGCTAACCTCCTTCTGGAGCTCCCTTACCTGCCCCTCCAAGGCCCTAAATCTGGGTGGAAGCATCAGAGAAGCCCCAGGTGGGCAGTGCCCCTTGGCAGGGGCCCTAGCGGCACTCTGCGTCAACACCATTTTTTTTTTTTGGTGCAGTGCCTTTGCCTTCCCTTGCCAAAGACGTCCTTCTGGGCCCTCCTGCTCGCCCATCTACACAAATGCTGCTGCAAACACCAGCGCACCCTTACAGAGCATGCCTGTTTGTGTGATCTGTTTGTGCGGCGTGGCTCGGGAGTGTGGCTCCCTACCGGCTCAAACTAAAAGGGATCTGGAGGGCTTCCCCTACGGATCCAGCTCAGCTACACTGTCTCCCTCTGCCCCACTTACCTTTGGGGGATCAGCTGTTGCTGCCCCCACTGCTGGCTCTGCTGCTGCATCCTCCTCCGCCTCTGCCTTGGGTCAGGTAAGGGAGCACACGTGTACAGGGACGCAGATGTACCCAGTTCCCTCCTCTCCTCTCTGCTCCTGGCTCCCGAGTGCTGGGGGCTACATCAAAGCGTGGCCTTTAAAAGGCCGCAGTTTGAATTTCCTGCAGCTGCCCCAACAGCGAATCAGGCACTCCGGGCTTCCCAGAAGTGCCTGCCAGCAGTCCCGCCCCCTACATTCCCCCACTGGGGGGATCCAGTGCCGCTGGTGCCTGTGCCTCAAGGGTTCACCCCGGGGGGAGTGCTCCCTAGCCTGGGGGGACAGTCCCCCCTAGCTCTCCCCCTGTTTGCATGCTCTGCTCACGTGGCGCAGCTCCCTACTGGCTCAACTAAAAGGGATCCAGGGGGCTTCCCCTCTGGATCCGGCTCAGCTGCACCAGCTCCCTCTGCCCCACTTACCTTTGCGGCATCAGCTGTTGCTGCCCCCGCTGCTGGCTCTGCTGCTGCGTTTGCCTCCACCTCGGGTCAGGTAAGGGGGCTCACGTGTGTGCGGGGACACATGTGCCCAGTTCCCATCTCTCCTCTCTGCTCCTGGCTCCCGAGGTCCAGAATGAGTAAATTCAAAATGAGAGAAAATGAGTTGCAACTGAATATAAATGGAATTAGATGGCTCTGAGAAATGAACCTGGGAATGTACTAGATAATACACCTGGGAAAAATAAGCTCAAATATATGTATACAATGCTGGGTTCTGAACTAGCTGTCATGACTCAGGAAAGAGGCCTTGGAGTCATTTTCAATAGTTCTCTAAAAATGTCAGCTCAATATGAAGCAGCAACCAAAAACACCAATAAATGTTGGGTGTGATTAAGAATGGAATTGAAAACAAAATGGAGACCATTATTATTCTATTATATAAATCCATGGTGTGCCCACATCTTGAATACTGTGTGAAGTTCTGGTCTCCACATCTCAAATAAGATGTCTTAATATTGGAACAGGTACAGAGAAAGGCAACCAAGATACTTGGGGGTATGGAGCAGTTGCCATAACAGAAGAGACTAAAAAGGCTAGGACTCTTCTGTTCAGAAAGGATAAGGTTGAAGGGGGATATGATACAAGTCTATAAAATCATGAAGGCTGTGGACCAGGTGAACAGGGAATGGTTGTTCATCAGGTCCCAGAATATAAGAACCAGGGAGAACCCACTGAAATTAGTAGGAGGCAGGTTTAAAACTGGCAAGAGAACATTCTTTTTTACTCAAAGCATGGTTAACTTGTGGAATTCATTGTCACAGGAGGTGGTACAGGCAGATAGCATAGCCAGGTTCAAAGTAAGTATATTCAAAATGAGGAAAAATGAGTTGCAGTGGAGTATAAATTAGATGCCTCTGGGTCAGTGTTTAATTACTTCTGAACATGTGCAGTGATAAACAGAGGTTCCATAGGGCGGAAATGTAGCCGTGTTAGGTATTTAAGTAAGCAAGCATGGCTATTAGGCAAGATGAAGTAGACTGCTGTGTAGTTTCTTAGACACTAAAATCTGTTTGTGCGGCGTGGCTCGGGAGTGTGGCTCCCTACCGGCTCAAACTAAAAGGGATCTGGAGGGCTTCCCCTACGGATCCAGCTCAGCTACACTGTCTCCCTCTGCCCCACTTACCTTTGGGGGATCAGCTGTTGCTGCCCCCCCTGCTGGCTGCCTTGGGTCAGGTAAGGGAGCACACGTGTACAGGGACGCAGATGTACCCAGTTCCCTCCTCTCCTCTCTGCTCCTGGCTCCCGAGTGCTGGGGGCTACATCAAAGCGTGGCCTTTAAAAGGCCGCAGTTTGAATTTCCTGCAGCTGCCCCAACAGCGAATCAGGCACTCCGGGCTTCCCAGAAGTGCCTGCCAGCAGTCCCGCCCCCTACATTCCCCCACTGGGGGGATCCAGTGCCGCTGGTGCCTGTGCCTCAAGGGTTCACCCCGGGGGGAGTGCTCCCTAGCCTGGGGGGACAGTCCCCCCTAGCTCTCCCCCTGTTTGCATGCTCTGCTCACGTGGCGCAGCTCCCTACTGGCTCAACTAAAAGGGATCCAGGGGGCTTCCCCTCTGGATCCGGCTCAGCTGCACCAGCTCCCTCTGCCCCACTTACCTTTGCGGCATCAGCTGTTGCTGCCCCCGCTGCTGGCTCTGCTGCTGCGTTTGCCTCCACCTCGGGTCAGGTAAGGGGGCTCACGTGTGTGCGGGGACACATGTGCCCAGTTCCCATCTCTCCTCTCTGCTCCTGGCTCCCGAGGTCCAGAATGAGTAAATTCAAAATGAGAGAAAATGAGTTGCAACTGAATATAAATGGAATTAGATGGCTCTGAGAAATGAACCTGGGAATGTACTAGATAATACACCTGGGAAAAATAAGCTCAAATATATGTATACAATGCTGGGTTCTGAACTAGCTGTCATGACTCAGGAAAGAGGCCTTGGAGTCATTTTCAATAGTTCTCTAAAAATGTCAGCTCAATATGAAGCAGCAACCAAAAACACCAATAAATGTTGGGTGTGATTAAGAATGGAATTGAAAACAAAATGGAGACCATTATTATTCTATTATATAAATCCATGGTGTGCCCACATCTTGAATACTGTGTGAAGTTCTGGTCTCCACATCTCAAATAAGATGTCTTAATATTGGAACAGGTACAGAGAAAGGCAACCAAGATACTTGGGGGTATGGAGCAGTTGCCATAACAGAAGAGACTAAAAAGGCTAGGACTCTTCTGTTCAGAAAGGATAAGGTTGAAGGGGGATATGATACAAGTCTATAAAATCATGAAGGCTGTGGACCAGGTGAACAGGGAATGGTTGTTCATCAGGTCCCAGAATATAAGAACCAGGGAGAACCCACTGAAATTAGTAGGAGGCAGGTTTAAAACTGGCAAGAGAACATTCTTTTTTACTCAAAGCATGGTTAACTTGTGGAATTCATTGTCACAGGAGGTGGTACAGGCAGATAGCATAGCCAGGTTCAAAGTAAGTATATTCAAAATGAGGAAAAATGAGTTGCAGTGGAGTATAAATTAGATGCCTCTGGGTCAGTGTTTAATTACTTCTGAACATGTGCAGTGATAAACAGAGGTTCCATAGGGCGGAAATGTAGCCGTGTTAGGTATTTAAGTAAGCAAGCATGGCTATTAGGCAAGATGAAGTAGACTGCTGTGTAGTTTCTTAGACACTAAAAGGCTGCATTAGTAACTTTAATGTTAACAAGAAAAATAGATTTCTGCCTAGCTGTTCAGATGTCATTTAGTCAAGGACATTCCTAGCATTGTGTGTCATCCTAAATTACTGACGTATTAGATATTTCCATCCAAAGTTCTGTTAGAAATGCATCTGAGCCATGAGTGGCTGAGTCTTTTCTACAGTTTATAAAGTCTTTGGCAAAGTGTTACTTTGTTTCCTGCTAATATGCACCCAAAACTTAGATATTACAAGGGTTTATCATGATTTTTTCATACAGAAATATTGCCATCGAGTTAAAACTCTGGATCTATTACCACACTGAAAACCATTAAGGAAAGACAGGAAAGACATTATAAATAGAAAAGCAGAAAGTGATTTACAACTGAAAGGAGTTGAATAGAAACTTCTGCACTGTTCACTGAATTGCATTACATCTGGAGACTCTATTGCAGCATCTTTTCTCACTGGTCACTTCCTGGCACACAGCTTGTAAACTGTTCACTCCAGCACACTGTGTGTGCTAACTTGACCAGTAAGCAGGCACTGATTAAACATCATTCAGTACTTAATCTTTTCAAATGCACACTTTTTCACATTGGATTGCTGTGATTAAGTTGGCTCCTGGGACATAATCCAAACACAGACAGGTAAATTCTAAACTGTCTGTGACACAGCATACACAGACCAACAAACTCACAAAAACCTTGGAGAGGTGTTTCCAAAGCAAATATCTTGTATGTACTGACAGGATGTAAACTGCAGGTTAGACTGAGTTTGAACTGAATTATTTTCATTATGGCAAATATTAGTGAAATCAATGGTAAATTGTGGCATTTCCCAAAAAGCTACTCTTCCTCCAGAGATGCATTGTCCTGGGCATGGGCTTGTCATCAGGCTTTTGCCTTTAATCTCTCAACACGTTTCCAATTTACATGTTCATATGATAACAACTTCACTATATTCGTTTTCAGTTGTTAGACCCAAATGACCTTTTGGTTTGACGTTGCACACATTGTACTGCATTGTTCAAGCAGGTTATTCTTAGTAACAAATGAATCTCCAAAAAACGCAGGCCTAAAGTTCAGCCGTTAGTTTCAATTTCTGCATTGTCCCCTTGATGCTTTGTCTCAAATCTTACCTCCAGGGCCATTCCCATTAGCACCCAGCACCTTGTGCTCTTTGTTCTATATTAGTTGGTCTTTTTAAGCCAACTGCTAATCAAAATGTGACAGTAAAACCCATAATCCCAGGAAATTCCCTTTCTGGCTTTCTCCATTATAGTAGCATACTGCAGGGCACTGAAAGGACAAAAAAATATCCCTGTCAGAAGAGTTGTGCAATATTTAGCACAGCCACATAAAGGAGCATAATGAACTAGTTGGGGTGCACTAGTGTGGTAAGTGTACCCCTTGGCCTGTACTGGGAATGGCTTATCTTTTCCATTGGCTTTAGGCCACTAAAAACTAATGTAGTTTTTCTTTAAGCTGGAGTGACATAGGCCTGCAGAATATGGGCTGTATCTAGGTAGCTTTGAATGACTATGATGTGCAGCATAGTATAATCAACATAGGGACAGACATTCAAAAAACCTGAGCCTGAATTGATTCAACCTTTGCAGGTTAGTCTAATCTAGCTACGCTGAACCAGTTGGAAAGTGGACAGACATTCTCTTTGGACTGAGGAAATTCAGGCACATGCCTGCAGTGGTTCAAGCTAGAAGCTGGGAGATGCTAGAGCAGCCCTGCCTTCCCTTGCACAGAGTTGAGCTGAGGAGGGTGTGACCAGGCCAGGGCAGGACTTTCTCATTAGGGAGGTCTTCCTGCACCATCCCAGGCTTTTCACCGCTGGGTGCTCAAGGGGTGGGAGAGTTGTCAGCCCCCAGACCCAGGCTAGCAAGCTGAGGCAAGAGGGGGTATGCAGTGCATGCATCTGTCGATAATATGGAGGTTTTCAGTCTCCCTCCCTGCCTGTCAGACTGTCTGTAGCAAACTGACAGGTGAGCAAGGTAGCCCAAAGCTAGTACAAGTCTTTATCACCAGATTAGCAAAGCAATAGCCTCTCTCACATTACTTCAAACTCTTCTTAAACAGTTTACCGGGGTGACCTGTTGATTAGCTCCAAAAGCCCTGTTCTGTATGCCTGGCTGTCCCAATGAAATTGGAGAGACACACACAGATACCTCTCAGCATTAGTTTAGGATCCATAGGGCTGGGATTTGTGCTGTCAGACAGGGGAGGAAGGGATCCCTGCTTAAGCAGCAAGTGGTGAGAGGGGAGGGAGAGGGGGAGGGGGACACAGGGAAGCCAGCAGACCTGCTGTGTCTGCAAGTCTGTGCTGGATGAGCTCTGCCCAGGGAGCAGAGGGGAGGGCCAGCCCTGCTGTTGAGCAGAGAGCCCTGCCAAGCCCAGAGAGCATGCCGGGATGCTGGGGGTGTCTAGTTTATTTTAAACCAGCAAGGGGTCTGGGACAGATAATGCATAAACTGGTTTGAGCCAAATCAGTTAAGTCTGATACTACATTCAACCAGGTTTATCTCAAAACAGTATCAGCCATTGTCAACCCGGTTTATGTGCACTGAACATCTGTTCTGTTACAGGTTTAAACTGGTTTCTGATCACTTAAACCAGTTTGTGTGTAATGTCTGTCCCTAGCCCATATTATCTGCAGACTGGTCACATTATCAGCAGGGTCTATGGAGTTACCATAATTTATTTTCTTATCTTAATCACTGCTTAAAGCATTGAAGAATGCAAACAATGTGAGTGCTTAAAAATGGTAGTTTTGTTAGGACCAATTTTGTAACATGTATGAGAATTAAAATTAGCGCAAAGTAACTGTCCGCTCATTTCCTTTAGCAAATAAGCCATGTACTCAGATTGATATATTGCTGCTTAAAGCTTTGGGTCTCTCCTTCTCAGAACCTTTTAAAAATCCAACCTACCACTGTCCCTTGAGCAGGATGTGCTCAGAAAACTGACATATGTACAGGGGAAAGTACAGTTAGAAACTGTCCTTTAAACCACCGGTGAGACAATTCTTTCATAACAACTATGGTTGATTACAGATATCACTCATATCTTCCAAAGGGCTTTTTACATCTATATATGGTCAGCGGATCATGGGATAGAATATCTGTTTTGTTCTAGAATCAGATAGCTACTGTCCATTGCAAACTCATGTGGGCTGGAGCTAATACACTTGTAAAACTTTGATTTTCTGTAGAATTAAAAAAAAGGAGCTTGATTGTCAGAAATGTACTACTTTTTGAGAACAAGAATTCCAAGAGGAAGCAGGGGGCAAAGGAAAGGTAGTAGGGTAAGGGATCAGAAATAACAAGAGAGTATAAACAGCCACCCTGGGATTGGTAGGAAGAGCTGACAGAACAGGAAATAAATGAAACCTATGTTGTATGTCCATATAAATTGTTGGCAGAACACTTTGGCTCTTGTCGAGAGGAATACCTTGTAGCCTCCATAGAGTTAATTCAAAGGTATACATCATCAACTGTGTTGGCTTGGCCATGGCTAATTTTGCTTCTTTACTCTTATACTTACTAAGCATTGTTAAATATGATACAAACGCCAGGTTAAAAGTTGGCCCATGAGTAAACTTGAAGATCTGTTGAATAATTAGAGAATCATTAAAGGAAACCTTCAACTGTTTAATACCATTTAGTTCTGCAGGAAAGCGTGGCAAAATAGGGAACTAATTTTCTAAGAATTTTAAGAAAAGTGGTAAGTTGAAACCTAGGTTAATGATGCGATCTAGGCCTGTTGCAACCAAAGGGGCAGCAAGAGCCACAGTGTTTGCTCTGGGTTAACTAATGTTCTGAATCCATCACAGGGACTGATGCCAATGCTAGCTCTTGTCTTCTCTCCTGCTTGTTGTTTTGATAGTTTTGACCTGCTACAGCCTCATGACAACTCAATTCACTGAGATCAAACACCTCTGCCTAGGCCCCTAACCAAATGGGTAAGATTTATATTCTAGAAATTCCCTCTCCCCCTTAGATGTTATAGGGTTTTCTTTTCTCCATCTGTGGGAAATTACCCTGACAGCAATTAAATTAATAAAAACATAATGTATTAACAAAATTAAAACCAAAAAAAAAGTGTTTACTTAACATATGTAGTATGACATTCCTCCTAGGCTAGGCTGGTTAGTTACAGAGACAGGAGGGTGAATCACTTACATCCCCAGGAAGCAATCCCCATTCTCTGACTACATTGATTAGTCTCAGTCTCTTAGCTCTCTAGGAAGACAACCTGCTGCTATGTCCAGACATCTTTCCATTCAAGTCCCTCCATCTGGATCACCTGGGCTGTCTCTATATGCCCTCCTTGATCACTGCTTTAGGCAGTGATGATCCTTGAACAAGGGGTCGGACTTCCTGAAGTTCTTCCCATCCTTATGATTTGGTTTTCTGCTTTGTCCTGAAATTTATGCAGAGCCATTTAACACTTTCTTGCTCTCTACTGTTTTAGCAGCCTCCAGCTCCAGCACCCAAGTCATTTATGAAATCCTGTGAAGAAGAGAAGTATTTTAAGGTTGGGAAAGTTGATGCACAGAGAGGGGAAATTAATTCCTCAAAGTAACATTGTGAGTTAATCGGAGACTTGGGAACAGAACAAGGACTTGTAGTTTTACCAACACAATCTGGTAGAAGGAAATTCTACAAATTCTTGTTTAGGAAAAAATGAAATGTTTTGATTCGCTTTTTTCCAAAATGAAATGGAGTGGCTCACTGCCCTAGCCCCCAGATTCTCTGCATACCACCTCCAATTCTGGGGTCTCCCTAGACTGCTCCCAAGGAGTTGAGGGCAATGTAGGGAGGACATTGGTATTAGAGGAGTGAAGTGGGAAACTTAAAAGTCCTAACTAACTCAAGGAAAACCTGTGGGATGTTGACCCTTAAATGACACTTATTTATTTATCATACACAATATTCATTCTAGTAGACACATTTCTTCACGATAGAGGGTTTATAATAACAGAGCTCCAACTTCCGCCTGGAGCAGAATATGTCCATCAATTAAAATAGTAAAAGTACACTAAGATACAGGAACAGAAATAAATAGCAGCATATATTTAAACAAAACAAATTTATATCATAATAAAGCCCCACAGGTTAACAGACTCCTCCCCTGAGGAGGAACATGGAGTATTGTGTCTCCATGAATGATTCACCCCTGCCCCTACCACACTCCCTTCTGCACTATGGGGGTCTCGGTCTCCCCCCCTCCACCCAAGCCCAGGCAGTAAAGAAAGCAGATTGAAAGAAACTTATCTGCCTGCTATGCTGGCTGTGATCCTGGCTGTGGAGGGCATCTCAGCATGCATGCCCCTCCCCGCCACTGTAGCAGCCTGTGGCTGAGTGCTCTATGGCCATACCTGCTGCCCTGTGTTTGTGGGGGCTGAGCCCCATTAGCCCCCACTTCCACCTCCTATGCGTCCAGCTGCATCTTCCCTGCTGGGCTGGGCATCTGCTGCCCACTGTGCATACACACATGCCCCAACACACGGGTGCACCACCCCTATGCACCTGCGCCCACTGCTTAACCCACCTCAGCCCCACCCCCCGACACATGTATGCACCACCACTATGATGCACCTGCACCCACTGCTCAACCCACCCGACACACCCATCCCCTGACACACACATATGCATCACTCCGTGTACCCATAGGCTGATGACTGCCTGAAGCAACAGGGCTGGCCCTGTGTTCAGTGCCAATCAGGGCCCCACTTGCCACTTGCTCCTCATCAGCAGGGGATTGAAAGCTGAGGTTTTAAATTTGGCACTGTTTTTGTCTCCCCACTGGTGGGCAGCAAGCAGGGGCCATTGGGGCCCCTCAGGCAATCAGTGGGGAATGTTGGAGTGGCCACAGCCCCCCAACCCCGCCTCCCAGTGCCACCCTGCCACAGCACTGCACTCTGTTGCCTTCCCTGGGAGCCCCATGTTGAGGCAGCAGGGCAGAGTGCCTCAGCAGGGGTGATGCTGTGGGGGGAGTGGGCTGTGGCCACCCCAACATTCACCCTAGCCCCCATGTGGCTGCTGCTCCCAGTGCAGCCACCACCCACCCCACTCCCAGCCCCTGTCGGGAAGAGGCCAGTGCAGCCCCCACCCCTCAGCAGCCCCCCGACCTGGCTCCATGCAGAGATCCAGGGGGTATGTGTCCTCTATGCCCCCCAAGGGTGCACACAGCATCAGGAGTGGTTCTCCACCTTCCCTCAGCTCCCCCCACACCCCACCCAGGAGTCCCTTTCACCCTTTCACTATCTCTGCCCTACTCCCTCACTCATTGTCAGGGCCTCAATCTCCACTCCCCACCCCAAATTACTGCATGGAGGCTGCTCCCAAAGCTGCCTGGCTGCATTCCTGGACACCTGTATGGTGACATGTACAACACTCATTGGTGACATTATCAGCTACACTGGACAAAAAATTGCCAATAACACTAATAACAAGCCAATAACATTAATTTTCCTTTTATCTCCGCCAAGATGATATGTGACCAATATATTGGTGCATCTCTAGATGGGTCCTCCAATTTTGTTTGCCCAAGGCCACAATAAATCTTAATCTACCTTGTGAACCCAGCATTCATTCCTGCCTGTGACAGGGGGTCAGGCTAGATGATCTGTTCAGGTCCCTCCTGACTCTACTTACTATGAAACTATGAAACCTCTGGGCATGGACTGGTGCTGGTTGTGGAGTGGTGGGGGTGTGGAGTGGGGCTGGATGCGGAGCACTGTGGGGAGGGTGGAGCAGGGCCAGATGTGGACTGGCAGGAGGTGGCACAGGGCTGGACGTGGGGCTCCTTCCCTGCCTGCCCCACCTCCGCAGTCATTCTTGACAGGCAATTTGCTAGTGTTTAAATAAAATGTGAATAGTTCTGATTCTGATGGAACTTCTGCTTGTCTCACAGGCTACTGAGAACATCAACTTTGCAAGATCACTGCTCAGGCACAACTCTGCCGTATGTATTGCCTGAAAATTGGGGAGTAAGGGTTTTCAGATTACCTACTTCAGGGCTGATCCCAAAATCTTTGCAGGATTTCTCAGGGTCTAAGCTCCCTCATGGAGAACGTGCAAGTTGTGCATGAGGAGTATCATAACCCTGGAAGCTCTGGGAACAGTAAATTTATGGCCAGCCTGGAAAAATACCTGCCTGTTATGTCAGGGGTGGGGGGTGGGGAAGAGCTGTCCTTAAGAAAACTAAGCAAACAGGAGTTTGATTGAAGTTCTGTTGTCTAAACAAGGCTGCATATTGAAGAACAGAGCACACCAGTGCCACTTGGCATCCAAGTAGGAATGCAGCACCCTGCAAGGAGCATTCTCTCAGGGCTCTGTAGCCTACTGAAGCCTCTGTAGTCTCCCCCTTGGAGCCACATCCTGATGCTGAATCCTGTTGCCTGCCTGTACCATTGCTGGGTTGCAGGTAGGCAGACAGTAGTCCTTCCCAGGTCATTTTGGGATGGGGTGGGACAGAGCCAGTGGGGTAAGGTTGGGAGATGGGTTAGGGGTGTGTCAGGCCAGTAGGGGGAGCTTCTGTGTTGAGCCACCCACCTCACTGCGCCCGGCCACCTTCCAGGCTCTGAGTGCCCTCCCTGAGGTGCCTCACGTCCGGCTGATCCCTTCCCTGGAGCACACCCGCTAGCCTGGGGTTCCCGCTGCCACCATCCAAGGCTCTGGACCCAATTCTGGCTCTGCGCACCTTGGAGAACACAGGCCTGATCGTCCAATGGGTACTAGACCCAATACAGGCACTTGGGGTACTTCCCCAAGTCAGGGGCTTATTAGGAAAGTCTCCCTTAGTCCACAGACCTAAGGGGCCTCCTAGGCATAATTTAGACCCACCCCTCAATAAGTCTCCCACACCAGTCACAAAGGAGAACTTTATTGATTACAGGGGGTAGGGTGAAAACGGGGTAAAAGGTAGAGCAGTATCATAGAAATATCAGAGGAATCCCATAGAGCAAACTAGAATGGCTGAGGTAGCTTTTTGATCACGCATCTGAGTTACTGTAAGCTAAATATCTAGTCTGATCTCGAGTAGATTACTCACACACATCATCCAGAGGCGGTTGGAGTTTTCCTCTGGAGGCAGGTCACTCTTTGAGCATGCGGTTATGAGGAGGGAGCCTGTTTCAGATTTACCTGGGTGACCGCATGGCTAATGGCTACCCTTCTTCCTGGACCGGACCTTTTTATAACCTCTCTGACCTCAGCAGCCCAGTCCAATCGAAGCTGCCAGTGCTGGCCACTCACCAACCAATCTAAAAAAGCATCACTGGCTACCTGGGCCAGTGAGCGGGGCTTTTCCCTCCCCCTTCCCAGGTGACCAGAGCATCCGCCTCTGAGGCACCAGGCTTTTGTCATGTAGGCAGGGAGGCAGATCCCCCGCCCTGAGGAATTCAACACCAGCCTCTCACGCTGGCAGAGACAGATTTCTGGAGAGGGACACAGACGGTGGCATTTCTGCCACAAGGGGAACAGCACGTTGCAGGGTGCAGTTGAGGGCATTGGGATGTGCGGTGACCGCAAGGTTGCTAACTTTTCCTGACAAGCTTCTGTGTGATATACCCCTAAAATATGAACCCAGCCCTTGTCAAGGGCCTGGTAGAAGGGTTACATTTCATTATGTAAAACATATGTCAGTAGAAATATATCAGTAAAAGAGTTTGGTTGTCAGTAAAATGTTTTCAGACTGTCAATTAAAAAAATTGTCTTGGGGTGGCAACACTTTCTGATACACTTGCCTAAGGAAGTCCTCTCTGGCACCAGGCTTGGAAGCTTCCTATTCCATGGCAGGGTACTCCTTTGATCATATAAGGCTCTACAAGCCTATCCAGGTTGGGAAGATCCCCAAGCACAGTCCTCAGTTAGGGATCAAAAGTAGCTAGGGTAGTTTCTGGGAAACAAGGCAGAATTCTGCTCTGCTTTTCAGAAAATCATAGCAAAATCAGTTTTTTTCAG
>NW_005842016.1:257828-275545 GCF_000455745.1 Alligator sinensis
TCAGATTCTGAACAAAACTGTTCATACATCGGAGTTTCCCATAGAAGAGGAATTCTGAATCATGACCAGCTCCAGTCCCACTCTGCTTCAGGTGGTCCTACCTTTCAGTCTGACTTCCAGCCTAGCAGCAGCTTGTCCCATGGCTCAATATTTCTTCTCATCCAGCTCCAGTCACCCTGACTCTCATCCTGCTATTCAACCAGTCTAGCCACTGCTGCCCCTTGGTCCTACCTCCCAGCCAGATCTAGTTGATACTACCCTGGAACCTTTCTTCCTATCCAATTCCACTCACTCTTACCCTTCAGCTCTTCTTTCCCACCTAGCTCCAGTCATATTCACCCATCAGCCCTGCTTACCAACCAATTCCTGTCACTCCTGCCCCTTGGGCCTGTTTTACACCATGTTCTATGTGGTCAATGCAGGTTGTGACTCCCTTTAGTGTATTTCTTAGCTTTTCATGGGTTATGGGGATTTACTTCCATGTGCTTAGTGGCATGAATACATAATTATATTGAACATCAGAAATGTCAATATGGTCTTGAGTTGCACTACCTCACACTGTGCTTGCCTTAGCCAACCCAGTTTGTGAGCAAACAATACTGAAAATAACTATGCCACCAAGCTGGTTCTCATACTACCCAGTTCGCTGCCCTTTGGCAATATCTGTCCTTCACAGATAAGAGGCACTTAAACTCTGAAGCCCAGCCAGCTATTTCTTAGTGGAAACAATGTCAGAAATGTCTCCCTGCCATTTACATTGAAGAGGTAGGCACACTCTGCTCCCTAGAGTGGTGACTGTGAGCAGGGTTTAATGACTGTTTTTGCCTCTCACCACTGTATTTGCTTCAATGGAGATTTATGGTTGCATGTCAGATCTAAGGCACCTTGGCTCTTCTCTCTCTCCCACATTCTCCCTAGAGAGGCCTAGGCTCTTCTAATTGTCAGTATGACTCACTCCCATGAAGATTTACTGGGGGTTCTTCTAGAGTTTCAAAAATGAGTTAGGCTTAAGCTGTAAAAGGAGAGTAAACAGGGTCATTACAGGAGGGTCTTTGCAGAATGGTTCCCTGTCCCTCACTTTTCCCTCCAGTAATGTTCAGGTTTGTGCATTGAGGCAGAGAGACCCCCCCATGTGTCAGTACCCCAAATCTCCTTTCCTTATGACAGGGTCACCTGTACAGCAAACTCCATGGTGGTGAGATATAGCTGTACCCAACCAGATAGGAGCCAGGTGAACCACTGTCCCAGGTGCCCTCAGTGAGGGAAGCTGTTCACTGAAGACATATGGAGGAACAGAAGAAGCCAAATCTGTCCACAATGCATGCAGAGACATATTGAGCTCCAGCTCCCTTTTTATCTATGCAGAGGCACCACAATGAATGCAACAGCTACACCTGAGGCACCATCCATGCCATGGCACTAATGGCAAGACTGAAATCTGGGTAAGAAACTTCCCCCTAACCTATAGGGTCAGGTAGGAGTAGCATCAGTCCTGCAAGCCAAGACTGGCTTCAACACTCAGGAATAAGAGGCAGTAAGGCTGGTTTATGGATAGGGCTGTGGACTAGAAAGCAAGATACTTTGGTCTATCCTGCGCTGTGCCGCAAGCTTTCTGTATGATTTTGTGCAAGTCACTTAATCTGCCCTGTGTTTCACTTTCCCATGCATAACAAGGGGTGGTCCTTTTCTGTTACCAGGGTACTGGGAAGATAATATATATGTTAGCAACTCCTGAGGTTCCTTCATCCCTCATTTTTTATTATTCTATAACTCAAGGGAAACAAGAAAAAAATCCAGTTAATTCAGCCCTATTCCTCTAGCCATTACGGTGAAACAGCTAATAATTGGGACTGAATGGGCCTTCAGTTATCTCACTTCCCATTGGAAAGGCTTCCTAGGAGGTCCTCCATTGGTGAGTAGTGCCTTCTGAGTCAGGGGGAGCACTTTCCCCGCCAGTGGACAGTCAATAACCGGGGGAGTGGCCCTGCGGCCAATCCCACAGACCAGTGGGGGAGTCCCCCTGTGGCTGATCCTGCCAACTGGTGGGTGTGTCACCCCACGGCTGATCCCACCAACTGGGGGGAGGGGGTTCCCCCTGCAGCCGATCCTGCCGACCCGCAAGAGGCAGCAATGCACTGCTGGCACTTCTGGGTGAGTGCAATCAGCTGTGGGGGGACCGCTTCTCCTGGTGCCCCCACTTTCCGGCTGGTGCTTTCAGGGGGGGCACCAGTGCTCTCACCTGCCCCCCTACCCAGGAATGATGGCTGTCAAAGGGTGCTCCAGCATTCTCAGGGGGTGCACGTGCACCCCCATGCACTCCCTACATGTTGCCACTGTCCTCCATAAAGAGCCAAAGTGAACACACCTGTGTTTCTCCATGATCAACTAATGTTGCTGCTTTCCTGCAAGGCAGAAAGACAGCTTTATTCAGCAAAATAAAATAAAATGCTGAAAGTCAGAGCAGCCCAGAGCAAGTGAAAGTCAAAGTGTCCGGAGCAGTGAAAGTACAGGAGGATTCACTGCAGGCAAAAGAGAGATGAATGGATCTCCAAACTTATTAAGATAAAGGTCACTTGCCTTGATGCCAGATTACAGAGTTGAAGAGACACTCTCTTTTTACTGTTTTTTTCCTTTGTTTTATTTTTACAATTGCAAGATGTATGAGTCACATCCAGCCAGAATCTGTACTGCCTTACATCTAGCACTTGCTTGTGAAATGCAATTAAATGGCTGAAGAGTTCAGGAGGGGCAGAATTTACCCCATGAATTCCTCCAGAACAGTGATATGAATCTACCACAAGGCAAATGATCTAGTGCCATGCCTTAAATTTTCCTTCCCTTCCCAGCACTCCCTCTGCCTTTCAGACCTGTGAATATGGATTAGGATATCAACTCCTATACCAAGAAACAGAAATAAATAGGGTAGATTTACTCCTCCCAGTGTAATCTATGGGAAGGGTTACAAGCAAAGGGATGATTAAATTAATGTGGTTAACTAGGAAAGTTGTGGCTGGAGTGTAGATATTCATTTGAAGACAATTCTACATAAGACTAATGAGAGTCTTGGTAAAGCTGTAGGGGAAAGTGCCAGTTGGATCCTTTGTACCTCCAATTTAGGCATCACAACACCTAAACATTTTGGCTTCAGGATGGTTATTGAATGAAATGAGGTTAGTTGCCTAGGATCCCTGTACATTTTATTGGCGCGGGGGGGGGAGAGTAAGACACCTCAAAATGGTAATTCTGATATTCTGAACATTGAGTGCAGAGCTGCTTAGAGCTAACTAATAGGAAATTATGAGCACTGGGATGTGCCTGAATTCCTGCCCCTCTCTGGAGCGTAGATGACTGACTCGGGTTGGGTCATTGGGTGCCTTTGTAACACTGATTAGCTGGTTTTAGTATTTGGATCCCCGGGAATCAAATCTGAACAAATCTAAACTGACTATTAAAGACAAAAATATTTTCCCATGCTTTTCTCCACAATGCTGGTATTACAGCTCCGAGTTAAGATTATGTAGGTAGCTCCACAGTGCATTTCCAGACCTACCCGTGTTTGGATTTCTTTTAAATTGAACTAACTGAAGATTTGTAATGAAGTTATAATGCTTGGTTCTAGTGTACATAAAACATCCTTGCAGCTTCTTAAAAAAACCCCTACCTTTTACCCCCAGTTACACAGTCTCTGCCTTAATTTAATGTAAAGAGAGATAGTTAGCAATGTTAGACAGAAGTCAGACAGAAGGCAGAACAGAGTGGCACCTTATAAGCTAACTAATTCCGGGAGTCTGTTGCAAGGCCTAGTGCCTTGGTGAGAATAGTAGTTAGGTAGTCATTTACTGGAGACATGTAAATTTGAGGTTGGGGTGGGGGGGAATGAGGGGCTGCATGTAAACCAGGAAACACTTGTACCCCAAGGCTGCCTAGAGATGTATGTCATTTTCCAGGAGGAGATTAAGGTCATTAATGATCCAGGTCCAAAAAAGAGGACACCTGTCACCGGGGGGCGGGGTGGGGTGGGGTGGGGAGCAGGCAGGGGGAATATGATGGTGGGGGTGAGCAGTGGCATGCTGGTGCCCTGCTTCTGCCCATTCTGTTTCCCCTCACTGACAAGCCACACCCCCCAGCCCTGGTGTTGCCCCTCAATCTGGACCCACTGACCCCAGCCCTGCCAGTGCCCCTCACTCCCAAACAGCAGTACCCTGACCCCCACCCCTTGCTGGTGCCCCTTACTCTGGACCTGCAGCACCCTGGTGCTGCCAGTACCCTGCACACCCAACCCACAGTCACCCATCCAATCACCCATGCCCCTCACTCCTGATCTGCAGCCACTGGCCCCCTTCCCAGCCCTGGTGGTACCCCTTACTCTCAACCCATAGCCCCTGCCCCTCAGCCCTGCCAGTGCACCTCACTCTTGACCTCCAGCCCCTTGATCTGCTGGTGCCCCTCACTCCTGACCCACAGCTCCCTGCCTCCCCAACCCTGCTGCCCAAGCAGCTCTCACATTGCGAGTGTGCCAGCTCTCTCTCTCTCTCTCTTTCTCTCTGTTTACCTGGCTTGTTGGAACCAGCGTGGGGAGCATGTGACCCCTAACAGCCAATCATGTTGCCTGCTGCTCCCAGCTTGGAACAGCCAGCCCCAGAGAGCAGAAAACCGGGACATTTGCTGTTATTTAAAAACCCACCTGGGTGCAGCACAGGTGTCCAAAAAAGAGTACATATCTGGGAAAACCTGGACATTTAGTAACCCTAGATGTGTCCTTGCAATAGGCCCACATGTAAAAGTATGCCCTCTCATCATTATGGGCCACATCACTGGACCTGGATTATAACATCTGGGTTCATTTACCAGCTCCACTACCAATGTTGTACATGCCATTACCTCCTTACAGTGCTCCTCTGTTGTCTACATTGGACAGACAGGATAGGTCTTATGCAAAAGAATGAATGGATTTCTCTCACATCAATTCCCAAAGGACACAAAAGCCTGGGGCAGAACACTTTAACCTCTTTGCACATTCCATCACTGACCTCACAGTAGCTGTTCTTAAACAACAATTTAAAAAACAACTTAAACCAAAATTGCAAAACAGAAAACGATTCACTGACTGGATTGTGTTAAGTATGCTCTAAACCAGGGATGGGCAAAATGGCAGACGCAGCCAGCAGCCAGACTACATTTCTCTGAAGCCCAGGCCTCAATCGCTATGGAGACCTCAGGGGTGGTGGGCCATGACAACATGGGGCCATGATGGCCCTGCAGTCCTAGGGTCTCCATGTAGACCAGCCCAAGCAGCTCTGGCAGGACGTGCAGATGGGCAGGGAGCTGCTCCTAAGCCAGAATCTTGTGGTGGTGACAGCATGGGCTGGAGCCACGGCAGAGCTGCAATCCGCTGCCCACATGCCTCTGCAATGAGCGCAGATTCTGTGGGCAGGGGCACGCAGGCCATGGATCATGATTCTGCCCTGGCTCTGGCACCATGCTCCCACTGTGGCAAGATCCTGGCCCCAACCCCAGAGCAGCTCCCTACCCAGCTGCACACCCTGCTAGCACCACTTGGGCCAGTCTCCATGGAGACCCTGGGAGTGTGGAGCCATCATGGCCTGGTGCTGTCATGGCCCAGATGCTCCCAAGGTCTCCATGGAGACCTGCCAGAGCAATGCGGGCAGGGGATATGAAGCCCTCAGCATGCCCAAGCTGGCCCATGGGCCAGACTTGGCCCCCCCTGGTCTAAACAGAGACTGGATTCTTATCCCTGAGCTAGCTTCTATATCCCCTATGGGTGCGCCCTGACGTGTAGATGTGTGGGCTTGCAGCAGCACAAAAAGTATGCTGTTGCACATGCTCCTGAACATGTACTGCCTATTCCTCACTTAACCACCTTAGCCTCTCTCATCAGTTTCCTTTCCTCCCCCCTATATTATCTTTTGAATGTAAAGATATGCTTTTTATTTAGAAATCCTGCTCCCTGCAGGTCCATTCATAGCATCTTGTGAAGTTGCTTACAAAAGCTTTTGCCTCTCATTTAATTTAGTTTCTTATCCAGGAATTATGGAAAGGTTCGCTTCATGCTTGTTTATTGTGGTCTTCTTTCTGTAAGTCACTTGGAAATAGGTTGACAGGCTCAGAAAACCAAGAGATGCCTCAATGAATCTGGAGTTAAAAAGAACCTTGCTTTTCTGGGTTCAGAGCAGATCCCATGGAAGAAATTAAGATCATGACTAAGAACAGTTCTGGCCTGCTGGGAATGATTGGGGAACTAGATCCTGCCCTGACTACCCCTATGTAAGGCCACTGGTTTTTACTACCTCAGTTTCGAGTCAGAAAAAAAAAACCCTGAACCAAGCCCTGCTCTGTGCCAAATGGCATTCACTTTTGGGCCTGACAGAAAATAAAAGAAAAGACCTGGCAAAGCAAACACCAAGTCATGCTCTGGAGTTTGCTCTGATTTTAACTAGCACCAAAGTTAAGGGATGCAAATAAAATTTTATTGAGTTGGACAAAAGACATGCCAGTAAATGTTCCTTTCTAGCTTTTCCCTACAAGAATATCTTTGAATAATAGGATTGCGTTTTTCCAAAAATATTCTTTAGTGATTTACATCAGTATCACATTAAAGCAAAGTATTAATGTCCTTTTATTAATGGAATAAGACACACAAGTCGTATTATATTAGCGATTTCCACAGCGTAACTTAGTAAGTTATTTTTAATATTCTCATGGAGACATGCCAACAGGATAATATTTTTATATTCTATAGCAGAGAAACATTTTCAGCTGCTTTTGACCAACTTTAAATTGAGCTGGAGTGCAAAGAAATGTGACTAATCTAGCCAACTGTGAGCAAGCCTAGAGGAGCCTGGATGGGGTTCTGCTGGAATGAAATTCTGGCTACACAGGTGTCAACAGCAAGACTCCCATTGACTTCACTTAGGCCATAATTTTGTCCCAATCCACAGGAGTTCAGGACAAAAGAAAGATCACTGATACTTCTGACACCCTGTGCCCCTTTCCAGGGCCATGAGCAAGTCATCATGGAGCTGCTGTAGGTGTGCAGTTTTTCACTATTCCTGCGACTTAAGAACAATGTTCCCCCACTTAGTTGCAGTTATACACTTTGGGTGGATTGGGTGGAACTTTCTTTCCCTTTAGTTATTTAAGCAGCATTTTTTAGTTGTCTTAGGGCCAGATTCTAAATGAGTGGATTCGTGCACCTAAATGAAGTTCTGTTCCATCCAGCTGATGTTCCTGAAGAAAAAAAGTTTAATTCAAAGGTTGGTAGGTCTCCCTTTTCCTGGCAGCTTTTTTTTTATGACTCGGTCTTAAAGTACAGAAGGTGTGTTACAAAACAAGATACATTAATGAAAATTCAGAGACTTGCACAGGGTGGAATATAATCACACTTAGACGCATGACTAATTGGTAGAACAAGATATGGCCCTAAGTGGTATTTTTGGCACTTACAAGTAGTAATTCTGTTTTCTAGCAGTGTGGATGCATAAGTGGGCACATGCTTTATGTGCACAGGCAGAGCAGTAGGTTATACACTGACTAGGCCTGTACGTTGCTATATGCACATGACTGTTGTGGATGAAAGCTCTCTTATGTTTCAGCAGCAGTAGCTGAGTGAGTTAATTTGGTCCTGGATATGACTGTAAACTACATCTGACTGGAGGGCCTGGTGGTAATGTGGTAGGGCTACTTGTGATGGGGTAGCTCCTATAAAATTGTGCAATGTCAGCCTCCAAGTAAGGTGAGCATAGGCCACCTCAAAAGCCTAGCCCCCACTGTCTTGTGGGTATTCCTTGGTTGGAAAAAGACTAAGGGACATCACTCAACAGAATTATGTCCTTGCTGAAGTGTTAGACAGTCAGCAGAAGCTCTAAATCTGTTGCTCTCTGGCAGAAGCTGCAACCATCAAGGCACTGAACACTTAGACTCAGTCTGGTTTTTGGATTCTGTCTCAATGGTTTAAGGGGGGGGTAGGTTTAGAGAAGCCTCCATTCCTCCATACTCTTTACCTAGGCATACATGTTGAAGGTCTTAGTGTGATGGTCACCGGGCTAAAAGACACAAAGAACCTGGGCAACTATGAAGCATCTAAGCATCCTTATTCAGGGGTGGCCTGCTTGCCTCTCTTGAGGAAGACTCTAGAAAAGATGGGCCAAAAAAAGCCATGCCCAAGTCCAGTCTATCCTGGCCAAAATGAAAAGCAACTTTTATGTTGGAATGTTTGGACTCTGACCCCTGGATTTGATTTGGACTCCGATTTATGGAAGACGACCTTACTAAACTATGAACTGTAGATTCAGAATAGACATTGCTGCATTATCAGAAACTCAGCTCTCAGATACAGGTTCTGTCCAAGAGAACAATTACACTATACTCTGGCATGGGAAGCCAGCAGGGGAAAGTAGAGAGCAGGGAGTAGGTTTTGCTATTAGAAACAGCTTACTATCTTCCTGTGAAAGCCCCATTACTATATCTATTTGATTTGTGATGCTCAGACTCCATACATAGAACAGCTTCATCCATAGTTTAGTGTCTTTGTTCCTACTCTTCAAGCTAGTGATGAGGGACAAAACATTTTCTACTAACAACTTGAAGAGAGTGAGAAAACTCACAGAAATGAGATCATTATAATACTTGGTGACTTCAATGCAGGAGTTGGATGGAGTTTTGAGAATTGGCCTGGTATTTTGGGCAAACACGGAACTGGTAATATGAATGACAATGGTCAGTGAGTGCTAGAACTCTGTGACAGTAAAAAATCTGTGCATTACTAACTCTTACTTTGCGGGGGGAAAAATCACAAGAAAGGCATCATAGACATATCCAAGATCAGAGCCCTGGCACCAGTTTGACCTAGTACCTACCAGGCACAACCACCTGAAAGAAACCCTGCACACAAGGGCTTATCACAGTGCTCACTGTTACACTGACTGTGCCTTAGTCTTCCACAAATCTGAACCAATGCCAAAAAAAAAAATCGTAGCAAAATTACCAGTCTTACTCTGACCATCAGCCAAACTAAAGACATCGAAAGATGTAGACTATTCAATGAAGCTGTGAAAGCAAGTCTGCCAAACAGGTCAACCACTGAGGCTGAAAAGCTGAAAAACTAAGTACAATGCTGCTTTAACAGCATTTGGCAAAAAAAAGCAAGAGAAATTACGATCTGCTCGGTCCCTTCCGACCCTACCAGCTATGAAACTATGAAATGTAGACTGGTTTGAAGAGCACTCAAACCCTTCTACCACTGGTTGAGAAGAAAAGAACAGCATAAATAAGAAATTTCCCAACACCACAACCCTAGAGAGTTTGATAAAGGCTTGAAGAGAAATTAAAAATGAGGCTAGGAGGTATACCCAAGATTTTTTGCTGAAACTGTGAGATGATATTCAGAAAGCAGCTGATGCAGGTGACAGTGATGGAATGTACGAAGGCATCAAATGAGCAACTGGTCTAGTCAAGAAGAAAACATCTACGCTGAAAAGACTTAAGTGGTTTATCAATGATAAACAAAGACAACTCAAATGTTGGACTGAACACTATGGAATACTATATTCCAGTGAGAATGAAATAAAAACAAAGAGCTCAAAGGATTACCACAGTCTGAAGTTATGACAGATTTGGACAATGTGCATACGTTAGAAGATTTGCACAGTGCCATTAAATCAACTCCTAGGAACAAGGCATCCGGCAACAACTGTTTGCCTGCAGAAATCAACACATGTGCCAATGATTAACTGAGAGCTCCATGAAGTTATATTGCTCTATTGGAAAGAGGAAGATGTCAAAGATGCTTGGTTTGTACATTTATACAAAAACAAGGGGGATAGAAGAAACTGTGACAACTAGAGTAGTATCTCTCCATTGAACATTATCAGAAAAGTTGCTACTCACATTATGCTTCCTAGACTGTAATATCTAGTTGAAAGAATGTATTCTGATTAGGTCTCATATGCCTGGAATCGTGTCAATGCAGTTTTTACACAGGACGCTGTCACTAATATGATATTTCATGCCAAGCAACTGCAAGGGAAGTGTAAAGAAAAGTAATACCACTGTACATTAATTTCATTGGTCAGACAGGGCCTTTTACTGAAGAAACTGAGTTGTCCCCCTAAACTGTTGAACACCATTTGCTCACTATATCAAGATACGAAGGCAACTGTAGTGTGTGAAAACAAAGAATCAAATACCTTTGACATCAACAACAGGGTGAAACAGCGGTGTCTTAGCCCCTGTGCTCTTTAACATCTACATTTTACTCCTGCTTATTCCTGCATTCAAGTACAGCAATGATGGCGTTTATCTTTGAACCAGCCTAGATGGCATCAAGGTTTAGAGCAAAAACTAAGGTGAAAGAGCTGGTTCTGTGAGATTTCCTGTTTGCAGATGATGTGTTCTTGTTTGTCCACATCTTGTCTTCCCTGAAAAATCTCTTGGGAGGATTTTCTGTGTCATGCAGGAACTTTAGGTTGACAATTAGTCTCAAGACTACTGTGATAATGTATCAGAAGGTGGAAGAACCAGTTCCCGACATCACTTTGGAGGGTAAATCTCTTGGCATTGCTGACAACTTTTGCTACTTGGGTTCTATGCTCAGGAGGAATCTTGACCTTGAGACTGAACTAATAGAACTGAAAAAGCAGCTAAGAAGTTCAGGCTATTACTGAGACATGCACTGAATAACAACAATCTATCAACTAAGGTAAAGATGCAAATCTTTGAGTCTTGTGTGCTGTCATCCCTGGTTTATGGTTCAGAAACATGGACTACATATTCTAAGCATGTTAGGAGACTGACCAGCTTGCACATGAAATGCCTGTACAAGATCCTAAAAATAAAGTGGGAAGACAACATGCCAAACAAAGGTAACTGAACATGCAGAACTGACATGCTTAGAAACCACTATCAAGAAAAGGAGGGTACAATGGCTTAATCATGTCAGGAGACTGAGAGAAGATCATATCCCCAAGAATATGTTGTACAGCAAGATTCAAGATGGTTCTAGAAAGTGGGAGTTGGCCTCTATGATGGTACCACAATGTGTGCAAAAATGATATGAAGTCATTCAACAGCAATGTAGAAAGCTGGGAGGAGGAGTGTGCAGAATCCCGTCCAGTCTGGAGGGAACACCTGCCACTGGGTGCAGCTCAACATGAAGTGGCTTTGATCCAGAGGATGGAAGCAAAGTGAGAAAAAAGGAGGCAGCATGCTGTAAACTTGGATTCCAACTCAGACAATACACGGATCAGTAAAACTTGTAACAAGCTGTGTCAGTCTCAAATTGGACTTGTCAGCCACAAGTGGATTACTCAGTTACCTGATTACACTTCTTACGTGTATAACATGATCCAGAGAATTGACTGTTGCCTATTATTAGCTAAGTGCCTATGGTATTTTTCTGGGAAGATAGAGTTCCTGGTTCTAGGTATGCCTCACCTAGAGTGGCTTGAACCCACATCTCTCCTATTCCTATGATGGTGGCTCTTGTGTCCATAGCAGGTAATAGAATTACAAATTAGTCTGGTAACTCAAAGTTGGTCAGAAGTTGCATTTTGGTCATCCACAAGGTGAAACAGCATTCTGCCCATGCTGTATAGGGAGCATTTGCAGGTCTGGGCTTTGGGTATAAAAAGGCTGCAGCATATACCTGCATTTACAATTTCTTGGTCACCATATCTATGAGCATTTCAAAAGATTTTTGCTACAGTTTTTTGTGATGACAAGTCCCTATTTAGCAGCACCTACTTCTGGGGGCTTTCCAGTGAGGATGAAATCACCTCTAGCTCAATAGGAATTAGTGATTTAGTAGTACTCTCTACTACACTTCCAAACAACCACAACTGCAGATGGATGTAATCTCAAAACTCCAAGAACTACAGGACCAGGCTGTAGCTCACTTGAAAGCACTTTTAAGAATCTCTAGCAAGATTTCATAAATTTCATAGCTGTTAGGGCTGGAAGGGACCTCAAAGATCATCAAGTCCAGCCCCCTGCCCCAGGGACAGGAAGTCAGCTAGGGTCAAAGTATCCCAGCTAGATAAGCATCCAAATGTTTCTTGAATGAGTCCAGAGTAGGTGCCTGCACCACTTCTGGAGGGAGTCTATTCCAGGTCTTGGGGGCTCAGACCAGAAATACATTTTTTCTTATGTCCAGCCTAAAATGGTCTTGGAGGAGTTGATGACTATTGGTCCTTGTTTTTCCTTGGGGCGCTCTGGTGAATAGACGTTCTCCCAAATCCTGACGCATACCCATTATGTATTTACAAGCAGCCACCTGGTCCTGATGGCGCACAGTCTCTGGACTGTGACCTGGAGCTCCTCTATCTGGAGCTCCAGAGTCTCCAAGGTGGAGCAGACCTTGCAAGGCAAGGTGGCCATGCTCCCAGTCCCATGTGCCTGGAATCGTGCCAGGCAGCCCCTGCAGCCGAGAGCCAGGGTCTCTGTCTGCGTGGAGCCCAGAACCATGAGTTCCATCTGGCTGGAGGCCTCTGAGGTGCAAGAGAGGGAGACCGCAGACTCTGAGGGGACCCTTGGGGTGCAGCATGTGCCCATCCGCATTGTGCCACTGGCAGTCCAGCTACTGATGGGACAATCTACCCTAGGGGCTCCCTGGCAGGGCCTTGGGCCCTCCCGCTCACCCTTCTGCGCAAACTCCTGTGCTAACTCACATGCAGGGCCCAGAAGCATTCCTGTTTGCATGTCCTGTTCACAAGGCTCTGGTCATATGGCTCCCTGGGGGGCTGGCAAAAGTAGGAGCCGGGGCAGGGTGAGACCCTCCTTGGCTCCACTCAGCTGCCCGCATTTTGGTCATCCACAAGGTGAAACAGCATTCTGCCCATGCTGTATAGGGAGCATTTGCAGGTCTGGGCTTTGGGTATAAAAAGGCTGCAGCATATACCTGCATTTACAATTTCTTGGTCACCATATCTATGAGCATTTCAAAAGATTTTTGCTACAGTTTTTTGTGATGACAAGTCCCTATTTAGCAGCACCTACTTCTGGGGGCTTTCCAGTGAGGATGAAATCACCTCTAGCTCAATAGGAATTAGTGATTTAGTAGTACTCTCTACTACACTTCCAAACAACCACAACTGCAGATGGATGTAATCTCAAAACTCCAAGAACTACAGGACCAGGCTGTAGCTCACTTGAAAGCACTTTTAAGAATCTCTAGCAAGATTTCATAAATTTCATAGCTGTTAGGGCTGGAAGGGACCTCAAAGATCATCAAGTCCAGCCCCCTGCCCCAGGGACAGGAAGTCAGCTAGGGTCAAAGTATCCCAGCTAGATAAGCATCCAAATGTTTCTTGAATGAGTCCAGAGTAGGTGCCTGCACCACTTCTGGAGGGAGTCTATTCCAGGTCTTGGGGGCTCAGACCAGAAATACATTTTTTCTTATGTCCAGCCTAAAATGGTCTTGGAGGAGTTGATGACTATTGGTCCTTGTTTTTCCTTGGGGCGCTCTGGTGAATAGACGTTCTCCCAAATCCTGACGCATACCCATTATGTATTTACAAGCAGCCACCTGGTCCTGATGGCGCACAGTCTCTGGACTGTGACCTGGAGCTCCTCTATCTGGAGCTCCAGAGTCTCCAAGGTGGAGCAGACCTTGCAAGGCAAGGTGGCCATGCTCCCAGTCCCATGTGCCTGGAATCGTGCCAGGCAGCCCCTGCAGCCGAGAGCCAGGGTCTCTGTCTGCGTGGAGCCCAGAACCATGAGTTCCATCTGGCTGGAGGCCTCTGAGGTGCAAGAGAGGGAGACCGCAGACTCTGAGGGGACCCTTGGGGTGCAGCATGTGCCCATCCGCATTGTGCCACTGGCAGTCCAGCTACTGATGGGACAATCTACCCTAGGGGCTCCCTGGCAGGGCCTTGGGCCCTCCCGCTCACCCTTCTGCGCAAACTCCTGTGCTAACTCACATGCAGGGCCCAGAAGCATTCCTGTTTGCATGTCCTGTTCACAAGGCTCTGGTCATATGGCTCCCTGGGGGGCTGGCAAAAGTAGGAGCCGGGGCAGGGTGAGACCCTCCTTGGCTCCACTCAGCTGCCCCGCAGCTGGGCTATGTCCCTCCCATCACGGGCCCTGCTTATCTCTGGGTGTGCTGGGGTTCGGTGGGATGTTCCACAGCTGCTAGGGGTTGCTGGGGTGCTTCAGGGTGTGGAGGCATGATGAACTTGCACCTGTGTATCTTGCACTGCTCCCAGAGCCTAACTGCGGCTTTTTTCCTTTGGTGGGCCCTTTGAAACTATGCACATGCGCAGTGGGCTCGCCGCCAGCACCGTGCTGCTCCTGGGCAAGGGGGGGTCCTACCCAGGGGTTTTGGTGGACCCTGACCTATTGGAGAGAGACCGGTAAGTACCCTCTCCCCGCCCTCTTCTCTCTCCCTGGGGAGCTGGAAAAAGTAGGAGCTGGGGCAGGGTGAGACCCTCCTTGGCTCCACTCAGCTGCCCTGAAGCTGGGCTATGTTCCTCCCACCATGGGCCCCGCTTACCTCCAGCTGTGCTTGGGGTTGGTGGGGTACTCCGCAGCTGCTGGAGGTTGCTAGGGGGCTTTGGGGTGCAGGAGCACGATGGGCTTGCACCTGTGCATCTTGTGCCGCTCCCGGAGCCTAACTGTAGTTACCATAATTTCCATTATGGCAATGCTGTTCGTGGGATTTGTGCATCCATCAAAAAGGGATGTTATGTTTATATGACTGTTATGATTTTTCCTTCTTAATGAAGATCTTTATTAGTAACCATGGGCTTTTTGAGTGCTGCCTTGGTGGTTTGCAAAAACAGCCTGGGGTACAGAATGTGCAGTTTTCTTGAGGAGACTGCATTATTCTGTCCTATAATCAGTTTGGAAAGTAATACTGTAACAAATCCACAGCCACCTTGGACTTCATGGCTGTCACTATGCAGAAAACCATGGCCACTCACAACTCCAGGCAAAAACAGTTTTCAGAACTTCAGTACTCCTGTTTCAACAGCCTACCCTTTGCTTTTTTGGGTGTAGAATGGATCATTTGTAGTTGTTAGCTGGATAATGTATGGGTAGGCATACTTTGCATGCTTGTATGCATGTGCTTGTCCAATGTCCTCTGTTTTAGATGCACAAAGAGCACTTGTACATGTGACAGGGGTTTAGCCCTCAGGGTTTTATACTATGCCCCTTAAATTGAAATGGTGAGTTTTTAATTGAAACCCATGGGTATTTGTACACACAATGGTATTTGATCCTTGTTAATTTACTGCACCTTAAAAATGTTAACTTGGGTTATTTTGGTGCATTGCATTTGTGTTTGCACACCATGGGCTTTTGAAAGACTTAAGTCCTTTGTGTAATTCCCCATAGATTCCAGCAGGGGGAGCCAAATGATAATCTACCCCCAGTAATGTCTTTCCTAATGAGTTACGGCATGAGGCAAGTATTCGCTGGTAAACTGGCCTCACTGCCCAGTCCCCACCCCCTACCCTCCACTGGTAGTCTCATGCTAATTCCCTGCCCCACACCTCACTTCAGGCCAAGGTCACCCCAAAACCCTACCACACAGTTGTACCCACCTAGGCTTGGGCTGGTTTCCCAGTAGGTGACTCTATGGTGATCACAATGACAAGCCATGTGAATCATCCCCTCCTGTCCCTTTCCCTTCTCCATATTACAAAGTAATGAGAATTTATATATATGATTTTATATATGATTTTTTTTTTTTTTACTATGTAGCTGATATGATATCAGACATGTATGGGGTTGAGAGTAGTGGGTGATTGGTGCCAGTCTGGGTGGTTGGTGACTGTGGCTGATGGTGGCAAGGTTGATTAGTGAATATTAACATGAGTGTACTAAGTGAATACCTGCTGCCTTGTCTGTTTGTTTAGTGCAGCATATGGCTTTTGGAGGGGTGTTGTGAAATGTTGTAGAAATGGTGGGTTGTTGGGGTGGGGCGAGGGGCTGGTCAGCTGAACACAGGGAGATGAAAGCTTACATGCAGTGGCCAAAACTCTGTGCCCCCGCCATTACACCTCCTCTTTCCCCCCACTTGTTGGGGGGTATACTGATTAACAGGGGTGACATATAGGGGGTGCATGCAGGTGCATACGCACCCTCTGAGCAAGGCAATGCACCCCCTACAAAAAGGTGCCACCAACACCATCAGCAGTGCCTGTGGGCAGTCGCCGCTAGCCATCCCCTCCCCCCACAACCCGCTGCCAACACCACTGGTGGCATCTGCGGGTGATCAGTGATCCCTACTGGCCACTGCCACTGCTGGTGGCACCTGCAGGTGGTCGCCGAGTCATTCAAGTTGATTAAAAAAGGTTGAAAACCCCTCTCCTGGGTGCTTAATGCATGAGGCATTGGGGGGCAGGGGCAGGCAATCTCTCATGCACAGGTGAAGGGTGACACAGCCAGTCCCCAAGTCTGGCTTGCATGCAAGCATTTTGCCAAGGCAGCCAAAAAGGAAAATAAAACAGCAAGAGGAATGTTATGTAAAAGAGCATCTGACTCCTGTCTTTTGTGAAACTATTTGCAAAGCTTGACCAAGAAGCAGAGCAAGCAGCAGCATCGGCTGGGTGGGTGTTGCCTTTGTGGAGTAGAGGTGGATTAATGTTAATATTCCTTGGGTAACAGGGACCCCATCTGATGGGGACACAGAGGACACTGTTCCACCTACACTGCATGTCGGGGTGGGGGAGGTGCATTTTGGAGGTGATGCAAAAAACAAAAGCCAAGCATTACACAGAAGAGTTGCTAATTGTCCTCATTCAAATGTGTAGGAAGGCTCTCCCATGCCTGGCCCAGTACTGCAGCTTGCTGCTTTTTCTTGTCTGTCAGGTTCTGGGTCGGGGGAGGGGAGGGGAGCGAGTCTTTCTTGCAAATAGCATTGGACCTCGCATAACAGTCCATCCTGCAACTCTTTCTAGTAATGCCATCCATCACTTCATAAACACCCCCAAGCAAAGGATCCCCATGATGAGGCGGTTGCGGTCATCACCTTTCCTAACCCACCCACCCCCAAACTTCATGTACTGCTATGTATGCCAGTCTTCCTATGAAAGAAAACATACCACACAGACACAATTTCAAATCTTTAATTAAAAAATGTGGTGCACTTACATGATTTTTTGTAATCAAAAAAGGCATAATTAAAAAAAGATTTAAATAATAAATAAATTAAATAAAATTTTAGAAGATAGGAAAAATAGACAAATAGTAGGAAAAAAGGTGGGATTTTCCTCCCCGGCACCTATACAGTATTGTTTATCAAAACACTGTCTTACTATTAACAGTTTCTCTATTACTAAATAACTTTAATGGTGGGTGGATTCTTGATGATTTTACCTTATTGATCCTTTTGATCCTTTGCTATTTCTGACCTTGAAAGTCTTCTGCAAGGAAGGGAAGAATGAAGAGGATGGGGTTTTGGAAGACAGTCCAAACACCATCCTCTTGCCCCCCAACCCATCCTCCCCACACAAGGTCAATGGGACATTTCTGATATTACTTATACATCACCCAGGATGCCACATATCCTGTGGGGTGGGTCTGGCATGCAGCATCCACCTACACTATTCCTCTTGTTTCTGGAATGAATGGCAACGTCAATTATAAGAAATGTTGAAGTGTTAAGAAGAGGTGCCACTCTCCAAACACAAGTCCAATATGCTCCTGTGCTTGTCGGCAGCTTGGAACACTGTGGTGAACACCATGCTGGGGTCAGC
>NW_005842016.1:275555-280459 GCF_000455745.1 Alligator sinensis
TGGGAGTTCATGGGGATGGCAGGGAGCACATACAGGACTGGTGGTGGTAGTATGGACACGACCACTAGCAGAGGGTAGTAAAAACCAGTACTTAGAAAGAAATGGAGGACCAACCATTGCCTTCTCAATATATTAAGTATTCTCTGCTACCTAGGGTAAGTTTAGTAGAAATGCCCCCTGAACCATGCCCTGGTCACAGGCAGTCAGCTGTGGTAGCAGGAGGTAGGATGATCAGGAGCCAAATAAAGAAATAACAAGGCACCTACTGGCCAAAGGCCCAAACTACAGAAATAGCATAGTGCCACCTGGTGGCAAAAGAAAGTAATTACAAGTCTTTGAGCCACTTAGTGTTTACACAGCATGAATCCATAGATATGGTGACGTAGGCAGCAGCAACACAAACTAAAACGTGTCCAAGCAGCTTTAGTTTAACATGCCAAAAAGATTTTTAAAGTGGCAGGAAATCCCACTCTTGCAAACACAAACGCAGTTGTGGCGTTGTAAATGGAAAATTGTGTGACGTGTACAAATGCCCCAGTTTCAATTTCTGTCATCTTATGGCAAGGGGCCAGATTTATATTTTTTTGAGCTGGAGCCTGCCTATGGCCAGAAAGGGAAGGGGAGGAGGCAGCTGCCAGTGAGTCAAGTGGCCCCTGAGCTGAAGGGGGCCCTAGTCCTGCTTTGTGCAGTGGTGGCATTCCCTGGGGCCACCTGGGCAGGCTGCTAGTGGGTCAGGTACTGCCCTAGCTTGGAGGCAGCACCTATCCAACCCTATCCAATTCTTTCCCAATGCCAAGCTGGGGCAGTATCTGGCCCATTAGCAGCCTGCCTATAGGGCCCTAGGGGGTGCCACTGCAGTAGAGGGAAGGACTGGGGCCCCCTGCAGTTCAGGGGCCACTCTTCTCTCCAGTAGCTCACCCACCAGTGATGGGGGAGGCAGGTAGGCTCTGCCAAAAAATTGGGCCCCTCACTGCGTCTGCCTCCAGCAAGCTCCTGTGGGCAGCAGGATGCTTGGGACTGCCCGGGAATGGGCTGGCTTGCCCCTGGGGTAGCACAGGAAGGTGGCAGAAAAACAGCTAGGTTTGCTGGCAGCCAGAGAAGGTGGTGGGGATGGTACAAGGGGCATTGGAAGCCCAGGTAGGCTGCTAGCTGTCCAGGTACTGCCCCAGCTTAGAGGTGTCTGATCCAATGCTTCCCCAAGCTCAGCCAGGCTTCCAGCACCCTGTGCACTGTCTATACCACCTTCTCTGGCCACTGAATGAAGTCGCCCTCCTGCCACCTTCTCATGCTGCCCCAGGGGCAAGCCAGACTGTTCCCAGGTGGCCCCAGGCATCCTGCCAGCTGCAGGAGCCTGCTGAAAGCAGAAGTGGTGAGGGGCCCAATCCGCACCCCCCCCCCAATCTTACATCAGGATGTAGTTTAGTTTGCAATGATTCAAACTCATTTAAAGCTCCCAAAATTCTTGCATGTGTACAGTGAAGCCATTAAGCCACACAACGTGACATTTTCATCATGTGTATATGGTAATGGTGTCACGTGTACAAGCACTCAAAGCCTCTAGCCACATGTTTATGGGAACACTGAATTTTTATTCTTCATTGGGGTGCAATCCTATTTTACTTTATATGCCTAAATGGTTTGTACACACCATGGTACACAGCTATGGATTCTAATTCACCCTACACACATACATTTTGGAAGCATGGCAATGACAAAGGATAACCCAGTGGCTAGGCAGTAGGCCTGTGCAAAGCAGCTAGTATTCACTTTGGATTTGGATTCAGCCAATTTGGGGGACAGTGATTCGATTTGGTGATTCAAATCACTGTCTCAATTTGATTCGACTGAAATCTGATTCGGAGATTGGGCTGCTGCTGAATCTCTGAATCAGCCAGGCCAGGCCCATCCCCCACCTGCTCTCCTAGCCCAGCAATGGCTGCCCTGCCTGCCCCAGCTCCCGGCACTTGTTAAAAAAAAAAAAAAAGCCCTAACTCAGAGGGTGCTGCTGGGCAGCAGAGGGCTGTGGGGGGGGAGGTGATCCCTGCTGCTCCACAGTGACCCACACTGAATGGGGGGTTCTGCATGAGCCCCGCTTCTCCCCCAGCCCCACCATGGGTGCCCCGCCTGAACCATCTCCAGCCCTTCAAGAAAAAAAAAAAAAAGAACCCCCCTCCCCCCAACTCATGGCTCCTGCTGGCAGGGGGAAATCCTTGCTGGGGCCTGGGGGTTCAGGAGGTCTGGCAGGGGTCCCCCTCTGGCCCCCTCTCCCGCCCCTAGTACTTACCAGCTCAGAGTCGGCTGCAGCTCCCTGCTGCAGCCACCGGGGACTGCCCAAAACAAAGTTCTCTGAATCTTGTCCTCAGCTGATATTGGGCGGGGGACCCAGAGCTGCCCCTGTCTCACTCCAGCTGGGGGCTGTGAAGAGAATCTGTATGTGGAAAGCAGGGGAAAGCAGTAGGGCTGTGTGAAATTTTGATGGGCGTTTCATTTTGAAGCTGGTTTCAATGTATTTCAAGCTTGAAACAGCAAAATAGAAATGAAATTAAAGGCTTCAAAACAGCTTTGAAATGAAATGAGGGCACTCTAAACATTTTGAGAGTTTCAAAACGTTTTGTGTTTTGAAGCTGGGCTTGCTTGCAGCTAAATAGAAACCAAGGAGAGGGAGGGGGAAGGACTGCTCTGATATTGACACGTGTAGCTGGCCAGGGACTGTGATCCTTCCCTGATGTCCTTTTTAATCCCAGTGCTCTGGAGGAGGGATGGAAAAAAACATCATAAAAAGCATTATTTGAACTGACGTTTCTCTATGACTTGGAGTCCGCTTACTGAGCTGTGTCTTCCAGCACACAGCAGCATCAGAAAGGCTATCACTTCCTACTTGCTAGCCTGTTCCTAGCAAGTGGGATCCAATAACTTTTCTTTTCCTAATACCCTTTATTATTAAATTCATTCCATTCAATTTATTCCTCCCCCAAAAACCTCTTTTAGTTTTTGTTAGTCTATTTTGATTCTTTTCCCGCAGAAAATAAATCTGTGCCTTCTCTCACAGTGTGCATTCATAGTTGGTAGAATTGGAAGGGACCTGAGCAGATCATCAAGTCCAACCCCCTGCCACGGCAGGAAAGAGTACCAACGTCAAATGACCCCAGCAAAGTGTTTATCCAGCCTTCTTTTAAAGCCTCCCCAGGGTAGGAGCCAGCACCATGTCTCTTGGAAGTTGGTTCCAGATCCTAGCCCCCTGACAGTGAAGTAGCGCCTCCTGATATCTAGCCTGTATTTACCCTCTGCCAGCTTGTGACCGTTATTTCTAGTCACTCCTGGTAGTGCTCGTGGGAACAGGGCACTGCTGGTCCCAATGCCTGCTGGTCCCCCCTGACTATTGTAAACAGCCACTAGATCCCCCCTCAGCCTTCTCTTGTGGAGGCTGAACAGGTTCAGGTCCCTTAGCCTCTCCTCGTAGGGCCGGCCTTGCTGCCCCCTGATCATGCAAGTGGACCTCCTCTTGACCCTCCCCATGTTGGCCACATCCCTCCTGAAGTGCAGCGCCCAGAACTGGATGCAGTACTCCAACTGCAGCTTGACTAGTGTCACATAGAGGGGGAAGATCACCTCCTTTGACCTGCTAGAGATGCATCTGTGGATGCATGACAAGGTGTGGTTGGCCTTCCTGACTGCGTCCCCACACTGTTGGCCCATGTTCATTTTGGAATCAATAATGACTCCAAGATCCTTTTCTGCCTCTGCACTGATGCGAATGGAGTTCACTGTGCAGGGAAGCACAGCATATATTGCATATTATAATATACAGTGTATACAGGAACAAATACATGCATTTATATATTTTATTTATTACATAAATATATACATACAATTATCTATGTATATTACCTAAATACAGATTACATTACACAGATTTTCCAGCACACCAAATACACTATGAAGCATGCTAAAAAGGCAGCTGGGAAGACTTCAGGGAGGGCAGAAGAGGGGGTAAGTTCCCAACCCCACCTTCCCAAACAGATGCTGCTTGCTTATTACAACTAGCAGACATGAGGCTTCCAGTTCTACTGGCAGCAAGGAGAGGGGAGCAGTGCCACTGCCTGAGTCTACCTTCCCTCCAATAGTACCAGCCATAACACCCTGCCTCCCCATACCATGACAACAAGCAGCATCAGCATGACAATCTCTTCCATCCCCATTTCACTTCCCAGCCTGAGCCTTCCAGTGCCAGAGGAAGAGCTGGAGCTGG
The DNA here is from genome assembly GCF_000455745.1 of Alligator sinensis. Lineage (NCBI taxonomy): Eukaryota > Metazoa > Chordata > Crocodylia > Alligatoridae > Alligator > Alligator sinensis. The sequence continues at coordinate 279,805 of NW_005842016.1, forward strand.
ATCTGAGTGCCATAGTGAAAGAAATTCTGGGGAAAGAGGGGGAATCATTGCAGTTTGTGTTCTGCACCTCTCAAGTTTCCCCTATAGTCAGGTCTCCTTCCTCAGAAGGCACTTCAGAAGAGGTTGAGGTAGAGGTTGTGGAGACAAGTGGCTCAGCTGAATCTGCTCCTTCTGTTGCTGTGCCTCTGCCTGCTGAGGAGGAGGACAAGGCAGCATCCTAACATGCACCTGTACCCCAGAAATGAGGGGGAAGTGTGATCTGGGATCATTTTGAGCTGGCAGATGATCCCATGTATACTACCTGCCTGCACTGCCAAGCTAAAACCATCCAGGGCAAAGGAATGAAACACATGAGCACCACGGGATGCTGAGGTATCTCTGCACGCACCATCCCCTTGCCCTTGCTCCTCCTCAGTCTGGCACCTCAGCAGGAGTGTGCCCAAAAAGAAGTCCCTCTTTTGCTCCAAAGGTCCTGTCCAGCCAAAACAGAGGCAGGCCACCCTGGAACAGTGGTGGAAAGGCAGGCACACAGGGGGGCGTGTTCAAGGTGAGTGAGGTCACTCAGAGCACTGCGGAGATTGTTGCTGTGGATGGCCAGCCCCTCTCCTTAGTTGAGCAGCCAGGGTTCCGGAGGCTCCTGGCCCTCACGGCCCCC
>NW_005842016.1:280498-299871 GCF_000455745.1 Alligator sinensis
AGGACGGTGGTACCCTCCCTGTATGAGCTATGCAGGGAGTACTTGAGGGAGAAGCTGCACAAGGAAGGTCTGCAGGTGTCCTTGCACTTCATCTCAGACATCTGGAGCAGCCGGGATGGAGATCACGCCTACCTCTCCCTCACAGGGCACTGGTGTGACCAGTCAGGCCATTGGTGGGCTCTCCTTGAAGCCAAGGTTATGGATGAGTCCCATACGGCAACAGAGATCATGGGGGCCATGTACTGCTTGATGCAGGGGTGGCTCATTGAGCAGGGTGAGCTCACCCGTGGGTTCATGGTCACCAACAATGGGGCCATTATGGTCAAGGCAGTGCATGATGCCAACTTTGTTGTCATCTGCTGCATGACACCCCCATTGCAGCCCGAGTCTGCAGAGCCCCAGGGCAGTCCTCACTTCCCACTCAGCCCCTGCTCTCCTCTGGTTGCTGCCAGGCTGGGCCAGCCTTCTGGCATTGCCTCCTGCCATGTCTGCTTCTCCCCACACCTCTCCTGTACTCGCACCACCCCCCATCACAACATGCTTAAAGAAAAGAAAACGCAGGAGGAAAGGAAGTATATGAAGTTTAATTTATTGTGACCGAATTTTGAATTTTTAGAAAACCTGGAATTTACTGTAAAAAATAAATAAATAACCCCCCCCCCTCCCCGAACCCTCCAAACAACATGCAGTGCATCTTGCCATGAACCCTCCACCTGAGTTTTGTTTTCCTGGTGTGCCCACACTCTGGCACCTTACACGTTGAAGTTTTTTTAGCCAAAATTGCTCTGGCAAAAAATGTTGCCTACCCTTAGTTTGCACTGTCTTTTTTCCAATTTACAATCGTTTTCTATGTCTACCTTAACTGATAAAACAATGTTTTATGATTACTAAAATGTTTTGATTTTTTTTTAATACATAGTCTGTTACCTATGTGTATAAAAAGTTGGCTGGTGGTATTTAAGGCTGTATCATTTTAAATTGGTGATAGTCCGTCAGAGTTAGGGAACCCTGTAATATAGGATTTTTCCTTTAATGTGCTCATAACTTGTACTTGTATTCAGATTCTGTGATCCAGCTCCTGAACAGCTCAGTCTAACAGCCTACCATCCAGGAGGCCTACTACACAAGAAATTGCCTCCTACCTTGGGTGCGGCTAGCTGGTCAGAGTGCTACAGGGTGGTAGTTAATAGGCCTGTGTGAAGCGGCTAGTATTTGGCCAAATCTGATATAGCCCATCCCCAACCTGCTCTCCCTGCCTGACAATGGTTGCCCCACCTGTCCCAGCTCCCAGCACTTTGAAAAAACAAAACAAAACTCCCACTCACCGGCTCCTGCCAGGTGGAGGGGTGATCCTTACTGCCCCATGCTGCATGTAAGACTCTACCATGAGCCCCCTGACCCCCCCGCCACAGTCTTTCAGCCCCCCCACCCATGGCTGGCCCACCTGCCCCAGCTCTGACCCTTTAAGAAAAAAACAAACAAACAAACAAACCCCACATTCACCAGTTCCTGCCTAGTGGGGTGTGATCCCCGCTGCCTCCCACTGCCCCACTGCGTTGGGGGGGGGGGTGGCGCTCTTCCACAAATCTCCTCTGAATCAAATTGGCACCCAAAGTTTTGCACAGCCCTACTAGTTAATGCATGGCACGAGTATGGCAAAACAATTTTAGGAGAAACACAGTAATGCATCTCTATCAGATCATTTCAAGAGGCTGTTGCTGGTGCAGATCAACAAAGCTCATCATGCCTACCTAAAATCTTTTTACAAAAAAGCAAAGGGCAGCAATACCACATCTGCTAATTGCTGGCTTCTTGCCCAAGTTATGAGGAGTGTACTAAATCCATGGTCCACCCTAAGAACAGAGGCCATAGTTTTGTAGTATGTGCTTCTATGCACAATCTAATGTTTAGGTTGAAGGAAGAGGAGATGGAGGGTGGGATCTGAGAAGACCACAGAGAAGAGGACTTCCGATTCCTGATCACAGAAGTGGTGATGCAGGCACACCGAAAAGTCCATGAAGTTTATCATTATATGCAACTCTGCCTCCATCTTGGCTGTCTGTCTGGAAACAGGTCATGAATACTCCACATAACCCAAAGAAAATGCTGCTAAACTTGGGGAAAGTGCTAGCACAATTTATAAGAGTCATCTGGGTCACCGTCTTCTTAATGTTTCTTAAACCAAGGGGACACAGATGAGGCAAAGACTGTGCCTGACAATTCCACATAATAGACTCTCTTCTGCTAAGCAGGAAAAGAAAAAGTGTTATATCCTAGTAAGTTTATCAGCCTCATTCCCAAGCTGCCACTACATCATTTCTACCCCAGATGTAGGAAGGAGTGTGTAGGTGTAGCCAAAGGCCCCATACCCAGAGTGCAATAGGCAAAGAATGGTCAGAGCTTGGTTCCCATCCAGAGCAAGACCATTTTCTATAATATATAGCATAAAAATGGTTGATCCCCTGCTCCTCAGACTACAACAGCATCAGCCTTATGTCCATCCCAGAACAAACACTCAGTGCCAGCCCTGGGAGGTACTAGAGCCAGCAAACAGCACAGCATAATTTCATAGTTTCTAGAGTCGGAAGGGACCTGACCAGATCATCAAGTCTGACCCCCTGCCATAAACAAGAAAGAGGGCTGGGATCATAATACCCCAGCCAGATATCTATCCAACCTCCTCTTGAAGATTCCCAAGGTAGGTGAGAGCACCACCTCCCCTGGGAGCCCATTGCAGAGCCTGGAAGCCCTAACCGTAAAATAATGCCTCCCAATATCAAGCCTGAACCTGCTCTCAATCAATTTGTGGCTGTTATTCCTTGTTTTCCCAGGGGGTGCCCAGGGGAACAGAGCCTCACCTATTTTCTGCTGGTCCCCCTGGTGAGTTTGTAAATGGCCACCAGATCCCCTCTCAGTCTTCTCTTGTGGAGGCTGAATAGATTCAGGCCCTTTAGTCTGTCTTTCTAGGGCCTGGCCTGCTGCCCCCTGACCATGCGAGTGGCCCTCCTCTGGACCCTCAAGGTTAGCCATATCCCTCTTGAAGTGTGGTGCTCAGAAGTGGACGCAATACTCCAACTACAGCCTGACCAGTGCTGCATAGGAGGGAAGGATCACCTCCCTGGACCTGCTTGTGATGCATCTGTAGATGCACAACAAGATGTGGTTAGCCTTACTGACCGCTTCCTCGCATTGGCAGCTCACGTCCATCCTGGAGTCAATGATTCCGAGATCCGTTTCTGCCACTGTGTTGTTGAGAAGGATGTTCCCCAACCTATAGGCATGTTGCAGGTTCATTCTCCCTCGATGCAGCACCTTGCACTTGTCTGCATTGAATTTCATCCTATTCTCATCCGCCCACCCCTGTAACCCATCTAGATCTAGTTGTATTCTGTCCCTCCCCTCCAGTGTGTCCACTTCTCCCCACATATTTGTGTCATCAGCGAATTTGGACAGCGTGCTTTCCTCACCCACCTCCAAGTTGCTGATAAAGATGCTGAATAGTACAGGCCCAAGGACCAAGCCCTGGGGAACTCCACTGCCCACATCCCTCCAGGTTGAAAATGACCTGTCCACCACCACTCTCTGGGTGCGACCATCAAGCAAATTTGCCACCCAACTGACTGTGTAGGCAACAATTTCTTTTTATCTCTTCTTCTTCCCCTGTTCTGGGTCCCATAGCAAAACCACCATACTTATCACAGCTCCCTTCAACAGCCTTTTACAGCCACCTGTTCCATTTCAGCTGGGATGCAGCTTATCCCACAGGGTAGGCTGCGTTTCTAAAGTTTGTTCCATGCTGCAACCTTGTCAGGCTAAAAGGCCGGAATTTGTGGCTTTTCTGATTCTTATAAAACAGATATAAATTGCATGAAGTATATAAATCAGACATTGGCTAATTTTCAAAGAATCTCCAGAGTTTTTTTGACCCTTTAGTTTTAACAAGTATAATTACCCTTAGTTTACTTTGCCTGTGTAGCAGGCTTACCTTTCAGAGCTTGGGTTGAGTCCCAGGCTTGAGATCCTGCTGTTTTGATTAGTGGAGCCCATCCACCAGCCAGGAGGCAGCAAGAGAAATAAAGTCCCTTTTCTGAGGGAAGGGGAGAAGAGCTTCTCCAGACCTGATTGAAGACTGCAAACTATCAGGTCCAGAAGACTTCAGGGGTGGAGCCCTGGAGTTTATAAAAGTAGGTGCATGCCCAGCATGAGGGCAGATACAGCGAGGGACTCAAGAAGAGTGGAACCAAGAAAAGCTGGGGAGTTGTAATAGGCCCAAGGCTCCTGAAGCTGCCACTGGAGGAGCAGCCTTGGGAGCGGTGTGAGACCGCTTGGGCTGCTGACAGTGCATGGGGATGGTGCAGGGAGACCTGGCCCTGCGAGCGGTCTGAGACCACTCAGGCCCATCACAGTACACAGTTCAGTGCATGGAGCCCAGGCTTTGGGAGCTGCAAGTGGCTGCTTGAGCCTGCAGCCCCGATAGGGCCAGTGGGCCACAAGGTGCGTGGGGCAGCGCATGGGGCAAGGTCCTTGGGGGCCAGTGAGGCGATGCAGGCCCCATCTCCCAGCAAGCAGCCAGGTCCCATAGTGCACAAGGCAGTGCACGGGCCCGAGCCTTGGGAGCCAGAGAGTAGTGGAGGCTGCTTGGGTTAGCCACCCGGCATGAGTACAGACGACCGGGGCCTGCAGGGCTCCGCCTGTGCTAAAAGAGCCCTCGGGGCTGAACCCAGGGCATGGGGAAATAGTGCTGCAGCATGAGACCCAGCACACAGAAGCCAGCAGTGGTGGTGCAGCAGCAGCTGAGAGGAGCTGAACCCTTGGTGCCCAGAGCGGGTCACGGTGGGGAGGAGCCCAGCGGCGTGGGAGAGGCCTGGAGAGGAGCCCCCATCAAGCTGCGCCCTGACCACCACTACCTGAGGAGTGTGAGTCACTGGGCCCTTGGGTTCTGCAGGGGAAAGACACTGGGGCGGGCAACCCCAGAGAAGGGGCTGGGTGGGCAGCCCCCTGCCTAGTCAAGGCCCTAAGGGGAGGGGCCCCTGGTGCTTCCTGGACACTCCAAGGGACCCCATTGGAAGGAGGACTATCTCTTGCCATGGATCAGGGACTATATTAAGGAATAGATGATATTAAGATTGTTCATGTTTGCACCTTATATTTTGTAATTGAAATGTTGTATTGTGATGCTGCTGCAATTGTTTTATTGTGATGGGTAAATAGTGCTATTTAGGGTTGACCTTGGTTACTGTTCACTGTGTAAATATATGTATATGATATTTACTTTTAGGTTTATGTATATTATAACTATATACAAATGTATTGGAGTTAAGAACTTTGGGCTTGGGCTAACTCTATAGAGGAAAGGGGGATCTGCTTGAAATTCTGGCATCCCTCTCACAGCACCCTCTTTTGCCTATCCATCCCATCCAATTGAGAATAGAGCACACCTTTGGGTGTACCTGGGTTAGACCTGTAAAGAGAGTTCAATGCAGTGATTTACTCCTTCCACTTTACCTTGAAACCCAATGAACCTCCTACAGCCTATGGGACACAAACAGGCACTCCTGAATACATGAGACAGCCAAAATTGTTTACACATGCATACCTGTCTTCACCTGGTACTTCCCTATTCCATGCTGAAGCATTAATTGGGTACGGAGGGATGTGAATTGTATGTTTTGTGCAGAGTCCATATCTATCTATAAAAATCAGATTTACAATAGGATCCTGCATAACTTCGATGGCTCTGGAAAACTGTGTGGTTCTGTGTGTCAACAGGAGGAGTATCTGGGCCAAATCCATTATATGCCACAGCATCCAGCTTTGAGAGAGTCTCTGCAGGTCCCTGAGCAATGGAGTAGGGTAGAATAGGGAAAAGAACAGATGCATTCACCAGCTCTTCTCCACACCCTTGAGAGGCATTAGTACCATTGAATTGGGGCAGCTTCAGCCTTAGGGCTGTACTAGTGCCTGTGGAGTGATTTCACTTCTAAGACAGCTTGGGAAAGAACAACCCTTTCCTCCCAGCCCATGATTAATCCTCTGCGTCTAACCCAGAAATTCAGTCTTGAGGCAATCCCATATTTCTCATGAATGAAGACTCAGTTCTGAATTCCTCTCTTCATCATTTAAATTAGATGACTTGGTTTGCATAGGCACAGGATAGAGCAGCAATGGGACAGAGCCTCCGAGCCAGGGCTTTCATATCCTCTGGAGCTGTTCCGATATCACTCACACCAACTACTGGGAAGCTGCTGTTGTATTAAACATCTGCATGAAATGTGATTGCATCAGCTGTTGCCAGAAGATGATGCAGCATTGGACTTGGATGAAAAATGGCTAAGCACTACCATTTCAAGCCCAGGATGAGCACCAACTACAAATAAGGAAAAAAATAAAAAAATAAAAAAATCACAAGGACTGCAATAATGGCACTACTAGTACCCTTGGGAATATCTACTCATTATGCAACCAGAGTTTCTCCAGTGTTCGTAAGAAAGGACCAGAGAGAGGCCCAATTATTATGGTGGGAGGCTCAGGAAGAGGGGAGTATCTAGCCCTGGCCAGCTAGCCTGTATCCAGGTTAGAGTGTTCCTCATCATGGAGATGGTACAAAATTCTGTTTAAGCAATAGAGCAAAGTGTCTTTACTGTGTTAAATCCTTATGCCCAGGGCCTGGCCCTGAGAACTAGGGGCTTCTATACATGTGCGGGGAGCCTGCTCCAATACACTGGAAATCTAGCATATTAGAGCAGACTTGATTAATTGAGTCTGCTGGAGCCTGGAAATTAAAGTGTTCCAGCAGACTCTAGTGTCACATGCATAAGTGTCTCCATGCTGAAACATGGTGGCAGGGTGCTTTTAACTAAAGCCCATTCAGTGAGCTTGAGTTCAAAGCATGTTGCTGCCATTTTCAGCTCAGGGGCACTGATGAACTTGATGCTCAGGCACTATTAATTAGTGTGGCTTGCTAATTAAAGCATTTCCCCCACACCTTCCAGAGCACGTATAAAAGAGCCCAGAACTTTCTGCATCCAGGCTCTGACTAAACATTGGCTTAGATTACACATGCCTGGAATGGATGGAGCTGCTGTACAGCCCAGGAAGGGATAATACCCTTCAGGCACAAGTTACACTTTGTACACAACGAAACAGTTCAACATGAGCTCCATATATGAACCTAGTATTTTCTTTTGACTAAGGGTCTTTGGCAATGACCAGAGGCCTTTCCCCTCTCATTTCTTTTCCCTCCCCCATTCTGGGACCTGTAGCAAAATCACCATACTTCTCACAGCTCCTTTCTTCCATAGCCTTTTACAATCACCTGATCCATCTCAGCTGGGTTGCAGCTGCTCCCATAGGTGAGGCTGAGGCTGCCCAGCTGCTATTACAGGACCAGCTGTCCAGAGCTGATCTGCAGTTACCTTTGGGTTAATTACCCTGCCAAATGCATCCACTTGGAGAGTATATAGACCAGCTCCTCTTCACTGAGGACTGCCTTGTCAGGCTATAGCTCTAACTGCAAACACTAGTCCTTGTGCCCTCTGTCATTGACAAGTTCCATGCAGTTAGTTAGAAAAAGTTATTCTGCACTGTCAAATATGGAGCTCAGAGCCTGTACTTCCATTTCATTTTTGTGCAATGGATTCATCAATTGTGCCCTGTCCCCATATGCAGAGTTAAGAAAGCTCAGTGCAAATTGTCTGAAGAGTTACACAGACATATGCACATATGTTTATACTCATGTACATGCATGTACGTGCACACACGCATACTCTCTCTCTCTCATGGAAACTTAATTTCTGTTATTTTTTTTTTTATTTGTCAGCCTCTTAATCTAAAATGTCATCCAGAGTGAAAATATCTGTTTCCTCTTTGTGAATGAAGAAATTTAACACAGATGGTACATTAACTAGAAACATCTTTTGTTCCAGTATGTTTGCAGATTCCTGGGATTTTAATGCTAGAACACACCATTGTTATCATCTAGTCCAATGTCTCAGCTTTTTGAAGCTGGCAACCTCTTATTTGAGATAGTAGGAAAGTAATGTTCTATATATAAAATGTAAGAATAAAAACATATTAGTAATGATACAGTTAAAATCATAAGGTATAATAGATACACTAATACAATATCTATTAATATTTTAATAGAACTAATATATATTGCAGTAGTCTAGACTTGAAGTTATGAAGGCATGCATAATGGTGTCCAGTTCTGCATTTGAAAGAAAGGGTAATAGTCCTTGAACCAGATGGAGTTTGTGAAAGGCACTCCTAGCCTCTGCCACCACCTAAAGATCCAGGTACAGTAAAGCAGCCAGAGGCACCTCAAGGCTGTGAACCCAAGTGATAAAGGAACACTAATATCATAGACACACTAACACAAGACAAGACAGGTGATGGTAGTCAGTCTGTGTGACATGCCCCCCCACCCCATCACAGTTAGGGTTCAGCCTCCCCTTGTTTGTGAATTATAAAGAGAGTGATTATAGGGAGGCTAGAGCTGGGCTTTTCTCTGTGGCTGTAGGGGACAAGAGTAGAAGCAATGGCCTCAAGATTCAGCAGAGGAAATAGGTTGGAGACTAGGTGGAACTTTGAGTAGGAGGGTGGGCAGGCATTGGGGCAGGCTACCTAGAGACGCTGTGGAATCTCCACTTTGGATATTTTCAAGAGCAGGTTGGACAGACACTAGGCTGGGTTGGTCTAGTCAGTGATGATCAAGGATCCTGGTTTTCTCTGCTTTAAAAATAATCCCCAATTTTTGGTTAAAAAAAAAAAATATATACATATATATATATACAAGTAACCCCAAATCCATTTTTCCATTATTAAAATGAAACAGCACTACATATTAGTAGTGTTTCATTTAAATCGCGGAAATATGTGGATTTGGGGTTACTTTAACTAATAATTAAGGATTTTTTTTTTTTTTTTTTTTAAATCAGAAGTTAGTCAATGGACAATGTCCTGCTGGTGATCCTACCTTGAGCAGGGGACTGGATTAGATGACCTAGAAAGGACCTTTCCAGTCAGCCCTACCTTCCTATGATCTTACACTATTGACATTTACAGAATGAAACTGTTCTGTTTTTTCCTGTTTTGATACTCTTGTTTTTTAAGTTGTTCTGCTGTCTTCTGTAAACTGCCCTTGTTGGGAATATAAATATAAATCTAATGCATACATACTTTTTTGTGCATATTTTTGCACATAAGTTGTGTACATTTACAGGCCATTTGAGGTCCATTAGGGTAGTGGAAACAGCTCCACTGTTTTTGTAACCTTGGCATGAGAAGGAAGTGATGTGGTCAGTACCACCATACACACCATACATACCTCAATGTTTGTTTCAAGAGACTGACAGAAAACTTGACCATGAAGTACTGGAGCACAATGGGAACAAGGAAACAAGATTTTTCATAACCTATCAGTTAAGAATTACTGATGCAACCCGCTGCATTAAATACTTAAAAAAAAAATTAAGCTAAAGCAGATATTTTAAGAATACATGTCTAATTGAAAGATTTTGTAATTGTTTTATTCCACATCCTGGAGAATCTGTATGTTCTACTAGTTAAATCACCTCCAATATTAAGCATCTATGCTTTATTTCTAGTCCTTATTTGTCCAGCTTATATTCCCAACAATTGGATCTTGGCATACCTTTCCTAGAATCACTCACTATCAGAAAACAAAGCAAAACAAACATCGTCTTACATTGAACATAGGAGTTGCCATATGAGATCAGGACTGTGTCTTGGACCCCGTCTAGCTGAGGCTAGTTGTAGATGCTTCAGGCAAAAGTGAAAGATTCCCGAGATGGGAAACTATGGAATAATAAGCCAATAGGGGAATTCCTTTTACCCCAGTTAGAGGTTTGCTGAAGCTGGAAAGTTTCCAGACTCAAGTATAAACATGGATGTACAAGTTTTATAATGTGGTTTCCATGTAATATTTTTATGGATAAAGAGAATATAAGTCCTCCTTGAATACTGCTAAATTCTTAGCTTCAATGAGATCTTATGGCAATGTGTTTCAGAGGCTGACTTTTCATCGCACAAAATAAGTGCTACCAAAAGGTCATAGAAATGTGCGTAGGATGCTTTTTAATTTTGATCTTAAAACTATTTCTTCTTATATTGCAAATCAGATCCCAATAAGCAGCAACATGTTTCCAAATACATTTCAGCAGGTTTGATTTGGAAGTGGAACATGAATGGACTCTTTGCTTTATATTATTCATGGTGGTCTGTCTATACAACAATGGTCACAGCAAGAAGTAGTAAAGCCCATCTTGGAATCCTCAGAACAAAGTGCAATGAAATGACAAAATATGCAGTCATTAAACCAACATGGAAAGAGTCACATATGCAAATAGCAGGAAATGTCAATGCAAACTGTATGCAGAGACACTGGTGCTCTTATTCATTTAGATCCAACAGAGAGAAAGGAAAGCTTATAACCACTTACATACTTTGTATATGTAACCACAGACCTGGTTACAAGGGAAAGAAACTGGATAAAAGCCTAAATACTGACTGCTAAATCTTACATAAGGAGGTGCAGAGAAGACAATGTAAGGAGACTCAGAGCCAAATTGTATTTTGCCTTCTAGATAGGTAGCTCTGAGAAGTCCTGGCATACATGACCAGAATCAGGGAGACATTCTATTTTACTTGTGTAGTGATACAGGGGCAGAATTCTATCACCTGTTGTGCAACTAAACCAAATTTTAGAGCTGCATAAGTAGCATTTTGGCACATTCATGTAGGTTCTGATTTTATTATTCCTGCACAGTGCACATATGAGTATGCACAGTAGGGTACATACTGGCCAAGCAGGTATGTAGTCAGTTGAGTGGTTAAGGCATTTAGCCAGGAAGCCTGGATTTTAAGCCCCTGTCCCTCAAGAGAAGATTTGAATCTCCAGCTTCAACTATAGTGCTTTAACTACTGTGCTGTAGGTTAGGCATTATGTAGTCCTCTCTGCCAATGTCCTTACATTCTGGAAGAGGATGACCATTTCAGGGTACCCGCAGTTGACAAACAGACAGCCCCCCAGCCTCAAATAGTATCTCTCAAACAGATGAATGAACTCCCATCCTCACTGAGGTACCAGGCCTTGCAAGGGTGCTAATGCCTGCTGTGCCTCCACATCAATACAGACCACATCATTGCTGGATTAATAACAAGGAGTACAACAACATCTAGGGTTCATTCACCTGCAACTCTACTAACATCATATGTGCCATCATCCACTTACAATGCCCTTCTGCTTCCTGCATTAGGCAGAAAGGACAATCTCTACACGTAAGAAAGAATGAACACCAACCTGACATCAGCTGCAGAAAGACGAAAACCTGTGGCAGTATACTTCACCTTCCTTGCACACTTGATCACTTACTTCAGAGTTGCTGTTCTCAGGTAGGAATTTTTTTTATGAGCCAGTTTGAACAGGAAATTGTAGAACAAAAAGTCTACAAACTAGACTGGGTTAAGTGTGGTTTAAAGAAGGACATGTGATTCTTATTTCATTACCTACATTAGCTTTTCTGACCCCTTTGTTTCTGTGGATTTAATGTTTGTTTCTCCTAGCACTACCCCCCTTACCCTACATCTTTCTCCACATGTTGTCTGTTGTATTCTAATTTCTTTCTTACACTCTGCTTTCTCCACATCCTTTTATAGCATCTGATTCAGCAAGCTTCAGGCCATGAAAGCTTGTGCTCTCTCTCTATATATATGATTTAGTTACTCTGTACAGATGTGTAGCAGGTTCAGGGTTAATTAGTTCCTGAAACAGTACTCTCACAGCCTCTGTTTATTGTCCTTAGTCCTCCATGGAAAGCTCCCTCATGGCAGGAGTTAATCAACATATACCATACACAGTGTCTAAGGTACTCACAGTCTCTCCATACCCCTTGGTCATCTTCATAATCACAGTCCAACTCTCAAGATAACAGTACTCCAGGCATGGTCCCTGGGTCCACCATGAGCTGACCCACCAGCTCTCTCCCTTTAAGGTCAGGGTCTCAGCTTTCTGTCTGCCTCTAGCTCCACTCCCCAGGAACCTAACTCACACCCCTCTGTTTCTTTCCCCCTGAAGTCTTTTCCCTAGCTCCCCTTCCTGGGAGCTTTTATCTTCATGCCAGGTAATTATCCCTCCCAGTTGGCCTAGGCATCCTGCAATCACCTCTACTGCTTACAGCTGAGCAAGCCTGCAGACTGCCCCCAGGTTCCTCAAGCTGGTAGGCTGCTACACTGTTACAGACACATATTTATCCTCCCTTTTGATTTTCATTTAATAGTCATTGGATAACATGGATGAAGATCAGAATAGTGAGGAAGTTTCTGCCTCATTGGAAGAAAGGCTGCAGGCATGAACCCAGGTTCTGGTCTCTTTTAAAACAGCAGCCATCTTACTGGAACCACATCCTATAGCTTTTGTTCTTGGTCCTGACCCACATGTATTCCCCTCTTGGTTGCCCAGGGTATGGTAGAGGGGCAACTGGATAATGCCTAACCTGTGGCATGTTGATTAGAATACTTTTTATATTAACAAATTTTTAGGGATTCACTCAGGGTTTCATAGTTCCATAGTAGCTAGGGTCAGGAGAACCTGAACAGATCATCTAGCCTGACCCCCTGCCACAGGCAGGAATGAATGCTGGGTTCACAAGACCCCAGACAGGTGATCGTCCAACCTCCTCTTGAATATGCCCAAGGTAGGGGTGAGGACCACTTCCCTGGGAAGTTGGTTCCAGATTTTGGCCACCCTAACTGTAAAATATTGCCTTCTGATCTCCAACCTAAACATTCTCCATCAGCTTATTACCATTGTTCCTTGTCACCCCAGGTGGTGCTGGGGAGAAAAGAGCTCTGCCTATTTGCTGTTGATTCCCCTTGATGAGCTTGTAGGCAGCCACCAGGTCCCCCCTCAGCCTCCTCTTGCTGAGGCTGAACAGGTTCAGGTCCCTCAGTCTCTCCTCATAGGGCCTGTCCTGCTGCCCTCTCATCAAGCGGGTGGCCTTCCTCTGAACCCTCTCCAGGCTGGCCACATCACTTTCGAAGTGCGGAGCCCAGTACTGGATGCAGTACTCCAACTGCGGCCTGACCAAAGTCGCATAGAGGGGGAGCATCACCTCTCTGGACCGGTGAAGGTTGAAAAGATCATGCCTAATATGCGGGATAGAATCTGGCTCATAGTTCTGTATTTTGTCATGTGCCCTATGGAGATGAGTTCTGCTTTACCCTGCAGAATCACACAAATCTTCCATTCATTTTAATGGATCTAACTTAGATGCCTCCAGATGTGGATCTTTAGATAACCTGCAGATGTGTTACCCTTTATTAATCCTACTGCAGAATTCTAACCTTAGCTAAAAAGGATCAACAAACTTTAAAAATGGATTCTCCTTTAAAGGAGAAAAACATGGGAAACTGTGAATTTTCCCTTGCAGGCTGGTGGAGTTCCAGCCTGCAAAGGGCTGCTTGAGGCCCCCCCTGCCCCATACACCCACCGCCTCCCCCACACAATGTGGGGGATGGGGCTTGTGGGCAGGGGGCAGATGGTTGGGAGTGAGGGGTACTGGGTTGGACTGGCCATTGATGTTTACAAATGGGTTGTAAAAAGGTAGAGAAAAGGTTGTACCCACAATGGGTACAAAAAAAGGTTGAGAACCACTGAGCTAGATGACTTCCTGATATCCCTTACATGCTAAAATGTTCTGTTCTATTATTTTTTTATTTTGCTTATACACCACCCTTCTCAACAAGGCTCAGGGCAACTTAAAAAAATAACAATAGAATATGATTCTGTGATCCTACCCTACAGGGACAGGTCATGGTCAACATAACAACACCTGCATCAAAGAAGTCAACCTGCGGCTCTGGAGTTGGCGTCATCAAGCAGGTTTTGGCTTCTTCAACCGACATCCACACTTCCATGAAAGGGGCATCCTGGGATGTGATGGTCTTCATCTCTCTTCAAAAGGTAAGAGTCTATTCTCTTGCAGGTTGGCTGATCTGCTACACAGGGCTTTAAACTAGGTTCATCATGGAATGGGGATGCAGACAACAGAGAGAACCTAGGATCAATGAACCATGAGCCATGCACTGGAACAACCCACGTAAGTATTAAGGGGCCCAAAGGGCATCAGGACAGGGTTGCACCAAGGGCCCCCATCGGGGGGGCTTAAATGTCTTTATACTAATGCTAGGAGCATGGGGAATAAGGAGGAGGAACTCACACTCCTGCTTGCAGACAAGAACTTCAATTTAGTTGGGCTAACTGAAACTTGGTGGGACCCTACCCATGATTGGGCAGTAAGCATTGAGAGCTATAGGCTGTACAAACATGATAGAGTAGGGGGGGTGTTGCTCTCTATGTGAAAGAGCAATATACATCTTCCATAATCAAGATGGGACCAAAAGAGGGGCAAATTGAGGTATTGTGGGTCAGAATGCAAGAGGGGCAGGGGGAAAGGCACTTGGTAGTGGGGGTCTACTATAGGCTGCCACATCAGGAGGATGAGTAGGACCTGGAATTCTCCAGACAGCTCTCAGAGGCCATACGGTCAAGGGACATGGTTTTCATGGATGATCTAAACTACCCTGACATGTACTGAGAGGAGCAGTCAGCTAGGTCTAACCATTCACATAGCTTCTTAACCTGCATACAGGACCTTCACCTAACACAGGAGGTATACGGTTCCACTAGGGGAAATGCCTTACTGGACTTGGTCTTGGCTACAGGGGATGACTTGGTGGGGGATCTACTGACACAAGGTAACCTAGGGGACAGTGACCATCACTTGATTGAATTCACTATCCAGCATACGGCAGGAAAGATAACCAGTAGAGAAGAAGTGCTAGACTTCAGACAGAATAACTTCAGTGTGTTCAGGAGATTGGTTAGTGAGGCACTAAAGTACAGGAGAATTGGTGAGATAGGAGTCCAGGAAGGGTGGTCATTCCTAAAGGGAGCATTCCTACAGGTGCAGAAGGAGACAATCCCATTGCACAGGAAAGGGGGCAAACGGCAGGAAAGATAACCAGTAGAGAAGAAGTGCTAGACTTCAGACAGAATAACTTCAGTGTGTTCAGGAGATTGGTTAGTGAGGCACTAAAGTACAGGAGAATTGGTGAGATAGGAGTCCAGGAAGGGTGGTCATTCCTAAAGGGAGCATTCCTACAGGTGCAGAAGGAGACAATCCCATTGCACAGGAAAGGGGGCAAAGGGGCCAAGAAACCCTGTTGGATGAACAGGGAAATACAGGAAAGCCTAGGGGTAAAAAAGAGGCATATAGGCTGTGGAAGCAGGGGGTAGCTACCAAGGTGGAGTATACCTACTTGGCCCACACTTGCAGGGAGGCAGTCAGAAAGGCCAAATCAGAAATGGAACTTAGTCTGGCAACAAAAAATTAAAGACAACAAAAAGATTTCTTCAGGTATATAGAGAGCAAAAAGAAGGTGCAGGGTAGCATAGGACCCCTACAGGACAAACTAGGGCAATTAGTGACAGATAGCAGGGACAAGGCTGAGCTCTTCAATGAGTTTTTTGCCTCTGTATTCCTGAACTCAGATCAGGGCAAGTCTCCCAATTGCATCATAGACAGGCACAGAAGGGGAAACCAGCCCACCAACTGTTACCACTGACTTAGTGAAGAGACACTTGGAGGGGCTGGATGTGTTTAAGTTAGCAGGCCTAGACAATTTTCTTCCAAGGGTGCTGAAAGAATTGGCCAGTGTCATAGCTGAGCCACTGGCATGGCTGTTTGAGCAATCTTGGCGCACAGGTCAGGTCCCAGAGGACTGGAAAAGGGCCAATGTGGTCCCCATTTTCAAGAAGGATCTAGGTAACTATAGACTGGTTAGTTTCACCCCTATCCTCAGGAAAACCTTTGTAAAAAATTATTAAGGATCATATTTGTGGGAGTCCAGTGGGAAAAGCAATGCTAAAGGGCAACCAGCATGGATTCATAGCAAGTAGATCCTGCCTGACTAACCTTGTTTCTTTTTATGACCAGGTTGCAAAATACTTAGATGCAGGAACTGAGGTAGATGTCATTTACTTGGATTTTAAGAAGGCCTTTGATACAGTATCTCATACTATTCTCACAGATAAACTGAGCAGCTGTGATGTAGATGATTACATGGTCAGGGGGGTGGCAAATTGGCTTGGGGGGTAAACCCAGAGAGCGGTGGTGGTCGGTGGTAGTTGGTATCAACCTGGAAAGATGTGGGTAGTGGAGTCCCACAAGGCTCAGTCTGTGACAACTAAAATTATGTCTGTGTGATAAAGGTGCTTGCTGAAGGCTCTATGAAGATTAGACCAAGTGTTTTTCTGTATTTGTTTAGATATTAAGCTATATGTTGTTGCTAAAAGCCTAATTAAAGTTTAAAATGCAGTGAGGCCTTGTATAAAGTAAGGCCTAGTAAATTTAGCAAAGCCTTAAAGTAGTAAGGCCCTATGGCGTAGTTAAAATTACCTTATCAAAGGAATGCAAGGCTTGTACTGCTATTGGTCAGTCTAAGGATAGTTGAAGTAAAAGGAATCTGAGTGGTTGTATGTTATCAGAACCATTCAAAAGCTATAAATGAGCTGAAATATCTGGAAACCATTCAGAAGGAAGATACAGCTCTGTGAAAAGGATTAGTTAGCTGTTGCCTGGATCAGTGGGCCCGTGGACCTCGAGGAGCCCGAGGACTGCATTCCAAGGTCCTTCACGGTAGCCTTTGCATAGTGCTGTTCAGGGACGCCTGACTTCGCTGAACTTTGTGGAAAGAGAAGCTTGCTGTGTATTAGGCATCAGAGGGGACTGCCAATAAGTTGCCGATGCAAAGTGCTTTTGTCTGTCATTGTTTGTCTTATTACTAAGCATAGTTGTGTTTTTATTAAGTCAATAAACCTTTCTTACCTTTCTACCCCCAACCATACTCTCAATCCCGAACCCTCCTCAGGCGGCTGGGACATCAGTTCTTGGACCAGTTCTGTTCAATGTCTTCATCAGTGACTTGGATGAAGGTGTAGAAAGCACTCTGTCCAAATTTGCAGATAATACCAAATTATGTGGTAAAGTTAACACACTAGAGGGTAGGGAACGAATCCAGGTGGACCTGGACAGGTTGGAAAAGTGGGCAGAACAGAATAGGATGCAGTTCAACTAAGACAAGTGCACAGTGCTGCACCTAGGGAGAAGGAATCACCAGCATGCTTACAGGCTGGGAGAGGACCTTCTCAGCAGTATAGCAGCACAAAGGGATCTTGGAGTCATTGTTGACACCAAGATGAACATGAGTCATCAATGTGACAAAGCGATCAGTAAAGGTAACCACACGTTATCATGCATTAGCAGGTGCATGACAAACAGGTCCAGGGAGGTGATACTTCCCCTCTATGTGGCATTGGTCAGGCCGCAGTTGGAGTACTGCATCCAGTTTTGGGCGCCACATTTCAGGAGGGATGTGGACAACCTCAAGAGAGTTCAGAGGGGGGCCACTTATATGGTCAGGGGCCTGCAGGCAAAGCACTACAAGGAGAGATTGAGGGCCCTGGATCTCTTCAGTCTCCTCAAGAGAAGGTTGAGAGATGGTCTTGTGGCCACCTACATATTCATTGGGGAGTGCGGGGGGGAAGCCACAAGGAATAGGAGATGCTCTGTTTACCAGGGCACCCCTTGGAGTAACCAGGAACATAGGTCACAAACTGACGGAGAGCAGATTTAGGTTAGACATCAAGAAGAACTTATTTATGGCAAGTTTGCCAGAATCTGGAATGGACTTCCAAGGCAGGTGGTGCTTTCCCTTACCTTGGGGGTTTTTAAGAGGCTAGACATGCACCTGGCTGGGGTCATCTGACCCCAGCGCTCTTTCCTGCCCAGGGAAGGGTGTCGGACTCGATGATCTGCTAAGGTCCCTTCTGACCCAAACATTTATGAATCTATGAATTATAAGTTCTGCTGGCCTCTGCTCCCAATGACACTTTAATATCAAATGCATCTTATATACCAGTACAACCTTTTTGGCAGTCATGCTACCCTTAGTCTTCACCCTTCCTAAGTGCCACTCCAATCTCCTTCCCTCACCCAATCTACTGCTATGCTTTCTGCCATGTGCTCCCTGCCCAATCTTCTGCTCTGCCTTCTGCATCATTTGCTTCTGCACTGCCAGTCGTCTCCCCATTCTACCACATGCTACACATAGAGGCTACCTGCGTTGCATGTGGCATGTGTGCCACAGGTTGGCCACCCTGTTCTACACTTATGTTTACCAGAAGTCATGGCACTATTGCATTTTCATGGTGGAGGCTGTGGTGGTCCAGTAGGGGGTGCTCTTGCACTGAGCCACCCACCTCACTGTGCCCAACCACCAGCTACCAAGCTCTGAGTGCCTCCCCGGGGGTGCCTCACTTCCTGGAGCACACCTGCAAGCTTGGGGTCACCACTGCCACTACCCAGGGGTCTGTACTGTTTCTGGGGCCTGTGCCCCCTGGGGTACACAGGCCTTATAGACCTTGAGGGTGCTTGACTCACTGCGAAAACTCGGGGTGCTTCCTTTAGCCTGAAGCACAAAAAGTTGCCTCCCTTAGTCAGCTGAACCAAGGGGGCAGCCAGGCATGTCCCTCTCCCTCTCCCAGCCATTTCACAATGCTTAATACTGTTGGTTTAATAAAAGATATCAGATTCACCCAAAGAACCTTGTCTGCCTATGTCCTTAGACCAGCACGGCTACAACCTACACCCCTAGTACTATGGAGAACTTTTTTGGTTACAGAGGGAAGGCTTAGGGAAGGGTACAGGATCAAGAGGTACCACAGAATAACCTTAGAGCTAACTGTGGGGCTACGTAGCCTTTGATCACACATCACCTTTACAGCAAGCTATTTATCTAGATAGGTTTCAAGTAGTTTACTCACAAGTAATTGTCGCCTTGGGTCCTCCACGATCCACTGGCTGGAAAATTGGCTCCGGGGTCGGACCCAGAGGGTAGTAATTGATGGAAGTCGCTCATCGTGGTGTCCTGTGACCAGTGGGGTCCCCCAAGGCTCTGTCCTTGGACCCATACTGTTCAACATCTTCATTAATGATGTGGACACTGGAGTCAGAAGCGGACTGGCCAAGTTCGCCGATGACACCAAACTTGGGGGCAAAGCATCCACACCAGAAGACAGGCAGGTGATCCAGGCTGACCTGGACAGGCTCAGCAAGTGGGCGGACGAGAAGCTGATGATGTTCAACGCCGATAAATGCAAGGTTCTCCACCTTGGGAAAAAAAACCCGCAGCATCCTTATAGGCTCGGCAGTGCTATGTTGGCTAGCACTATGGAAGAAAGAGACTTGGGGGTCATCATTGACCACAAGATGAACATGAGCCTGCAATGC
>NW_005842016.1:300133-343195 GCF_000455745.1 Alligator sinensis
CCCAAGGGATGACGACTAGGTCGAATGGTCATAAACTACTACAAGACCGTTTCAGGCTGGACATAAGGAAGAATTTCTTTACTGTCCGAGCCCCCAAGGTCTGGAACAGCCTGCCACTGGAGGTGGTTCAAGCGCCTACATTGAACACCTTCAAGAGCAAGCTGGATGCTTATCTTGCTGGGATCCTATGACCCCAGCTAACTTCCTGCCCTTTGGGCAGGGGGCTGGACTCAATGATCTTCCGAGGTCCCTTCCAGCCCTAATGTCTATGAAATCTATGAAAGTATCATCCGGAGGCTGGGTGAGGTTTCCCTCTGGAGGCAGGCAGTTCATTGCATGTCAGAGAGTTCCCAGAGAGATCCCCATCTCTCTGCCTAGTCAGTTGCTCACATGTTCCCCAAGATGACTTTCACTGCTCATCTGGAACCCAGCAGAGCCCCAGAAACTATGAGCTTATTCCATGCTTTCCAAAATGGCTCTCTCCCTCCTTCTTCATGGGGACCCCTTTTATCCCCTATCGTGACCTTATCACTGAGGTCCCACCAGGAGCAGCCCTATTGGTTGCTGACCAGTGTTTTCAGATGACTGAAGACTGACCAGGTGTGAGAGCTAATCACCTGACCTGCAAGGGCAGGAAACTTGAGACAAAGGAAGCAGGTTCTCCCTCCCTCAGGAATGCTCCCAACCCAGGTCACCTGCCCTTAGACGCTAGGCAGAGTTGGCTGCCTAGCAATCAGAGTGATAGATGCATGAGGGTGATGGCTGGGCAGGATAGACTAGCCCCAGGGTGAGGAGGATGCTGTAGCAGGGGTTCATCACAGAGATCTAACATCAATGCAACTGGGAGAAGATTCTGCTCTGCAGTGCACATGGAATCTGAAAACAACCAGTCACTAAATCTTCATATGTCCATAGATCACACATTTGAAAGAGCCACCCAGTTACCACGTAAAGAACTGCTGCAGTACAGAAGAAACCCCCCCCACAAATTGTACACCACTGGTTATGACATATCAACCCTCCTTCAAACCCATATGGAAAATCCTCGAACAATTGCAACCCATACTAGAGAGAGACCCTATTCTTAAATAGATCTTCCCAGAGCCACCCATCCTAGCTTTCAAACAAGCACTGAACCTCGCCAACCTTATCACTAGAAGCAAACTTCCTCAGACCCAGAACACACCAAATGGATCCAGACCATGCCATGACAAGAAATGCAAAGCCTGCCAACACATCTCCACCACCCCCACTATCACTACACCCCACAACAGAGCCATCAGCATTCCTGGATCATACAGCTGCACCTCCAGAAATGTAATATATCTCATCCAGTGCACCAAGTGCCCAAATGGAAAATACATAAGTGAGA
This sequence comes from Alligator sinensis, assembly GCF_000455745.1. Lineage (NCBI taxonomy): Eukaryota > Metazoa > Chordata > Crocodylia > Alligatoridae > Alligator > Alligator sinensis. The sequence goes on from NW_005842016.1 coordinate 301,506, forward strand.
CCAAACAACAACTGCGTACCAGAATGAATGTACACTGGAAATCTATCAAAGACAGGAATACCCAATTACATGTGAGGGCCCATTTCTCACAAGAAAACCACTCTCTCTCCAATCTCTCAGTCCTAATCCTCAAAGGGAACTTACAAAACACTTCCCAAAGACGAGCCTATGAACTCCACTTCATCAGCCTTCTGGACACTAAAAATCATGGACTAAATATAGACATTGGATTTATGACACATTATAACCTGCCTGACAGCTGACTTCCCAGGTATGTCTCAACTATTCATCCCCCTTCTCTCTCCCCCACCCAGCCAGTCTCTCACCCATTGACTCCTCAATCTACATTTTTACTGACTGCCTGTCTTGTATGCAGACCAGCCCAGCCTTTGGCTTCTTTACTTTTCATTCCATCCAGGAAGAGCATGCACCAGCTGCTGAAACTTCCTTAGCCTGACAAAGGGTTTTTGAACCCAAAAGCTTGCTTAAAAATTGTTCTCCAACTATTTAGTTGTTCTAATAAAAGATATCAGATTCACCCAAAAAACCTTGTCTACCTATGTCTTCCATGAGGCCTTTCCAGCCTGGAGAAACACTGTACTGAGGACTGTCATTTGAAGACTTTCCAAATAGTGCAGTCTGTCTATTTATGCCACCCCATGGAGAGGGAACTTCAAACAAGTGGAGCACCCTGTAAAGAAGCCTGCTTTCTGTTCCCAATGCCATTTTGCAATTTTTTCCAATGACTGCAGTGGAAGCAAGGGCTCACTCCCTTGATGCTAGGCCACCATCCACCTCTCTCAGCTGCAGAGTCAGGCTCCCTCTGGTTTGTTTTCTTTCTGGCCTCAGGATGTTTTCTAGTTTGGCTGCACAGGAGCCAGACTTCACCAGGAATGCAAGTGTATTCAATCCTGACAGACCTGTTAATTTGTGATTAAGAGGCTGTTCTGTGATGGGAGAGGTCAGTGTTCAAATTCCCCATGGGAGGGGCCTAGAATCTAAGACTTTCAAGCCACACCTATATTCTGGCTGGTGAGTAAAAGTTGGGCACCACCCCTATGCTTGCCTCAGTTCACCAGCAAATGCTTACTAATTTGTGGTTTTTTGGTCATTTATGGGAGGAAGAAGCTCAAATTTGGAAGGGCCAGAAAGGCACAGGACAACAATAAGGGATGCAAGAAAGAAATTAGTACGTCAAACTTCATTTACTGTATGTATACAAATACAAGGAATATGGAGAAAAAACAAGATAAGCTAGAAGCCGCAGTCTGCAAAGAAAACTATTATCTGACTGGTATCATGAAGACCTAGTAGGACCACTCCTACAACTGGATCATTGACACTAAAGGGTATGTTTTGATTTGGAAGGGCACGGGTTGGAGAAACAGTGGGGGTAGTATCTTATATGTCAAAACTATACACTTGTTCCCTATTTCAGGATAAAGAAGGATATGGAGCCAAGTGTATTTGGGTGAAGATAAAAGCTGTAAGTCCCAGAAGAAGCTATTCTGACACAATGATAGCACAAGAATAGCAAAAGGCCAATGTGTTTCAAAAGGAGCTTCTAGGATTCCTCAAAAGCAAAACAAAAGCATGCTAGCAATAGAAGGATGGCCAAGCCACCAAGGAAACATACCAGCAAATAGCACAAATGTTCAGGGACAAAATCAAGGAGGGGAGGCAGAAGTAAAAAATGAGTTTCACCTAGTGGGGGAAGTTAAAGACAACAAGAAAAGGTTATATAAATATTTTGTCCGAAAAGAAATACCAAAGAACCCATGAGTCCATTGTAAAATAGCCAGGATGATCTCTTATCAGAAGATACAAAGAAGGTGGAGCTGCTCAACAGCTACTCTGCCTCAGTCTCACAAAAAGGAAAAAAAAAACTTGCAAAGGATTATTTGGATAAGGAAGGTGAGGGTTGAGATAATTAGGGAGACAGAGAGCCTTCTTGCTGCACTGCATATTTTCACCGTGGAGTCAAAATTAGATACCAGGAAATCCTGGTAAGTAAAAAAAAAAATGTGGCGAAAAAGCAGGGTAGCAGGTGTGGTTACAGCATGCGCCACCCAAACCCAGAGCCTGGCCAGCCAAAGTCATGCTCTGGCTGCTGGCCAGGCTCCCCATGCCTGGATCGCCACTGCTGGAGTCTCAGGAGGCCCCCAGGACCTCAGGTACCAGGAGCTGGCCCCAGCTTCCCCTACCTCGCCCAGGGCGATCTGCAGCATGACGTAGCATGCATGCAGGAGCATTCCATGGACACAAGTAGTAGCAGCTTAAGTGTGTGCCACTGCTATTTGTCCCTAGGGAAACACGTGCACATTTGTGGGGGGCACACCCTCAGAAGGGATTTTGGAGCCCTTGGCAATAATACTTTCCAAGTCATAGAAAACAGGCAAGATACTAGAGAACTGGAAAAGGGACAACCTACCACTGCCCCTTTAAAAAAAAAAGGCAAAGTGGAGGATCAGTTTATAGACCAATTAAGCCTGACCTCAATATCTGAGAAATTACTGGAGCATATCATGAGAAAGTCAATTTGCAAGCTTCTGAATGAGGCAAGGGCTGATCCTGAGCAGCCAGCATGAATTTGTCAAGAAAAAATCATTTCAAACAAATTAGATCTCCTCCTTAGACAGAGTAACTGTCTGGGTAAATGAAGGGAATGCAGTGGATATAGGGTATCTGGACTTCCCTGAGGCTTTTGACATGACCTTCTCATAAGCAAACTGAAGAAATGCAGACAGCACAAAACTGGAGCCCCCTACACATGGATCACTGGGGGCGCTTGTACACATGACGGGGGTTTAGTACTTCAGGGTTGCATTCTATGCCTCCTGAATTAAAATGGTGGATTTTATTTTTCTGTCATTGTGTACATGTGATTGCTCTGAACTGTCATAAAATTCCCAGTGCTCTTTTCAGAGTAAATTACTGCAGGGGGTGCCGCATAACAATCTACCCCACTGATCTCTTTGTACTAAATTACAGCAGGGGGCACCTATAGCACACAGCACACTGATATGTACAGATGACCAAAAGTGTTGCGGTTTCATTCATTTAGATAATTTACTTAAGTGTCATTTCATTACTTTCATTAATTTAATTAATTTTGTACACATATTTTTCAACATTATTTTTATTTTTTAAATTCTATTCATCAATATTTTAAAAATATTCTTATTTTACTTTTATTTTTATTTTATTCTTTTCATTCCTCTTTATTTTTATTCTTACCTTATTTTTTATTTTCCTATTTCTATGTCATCAGCTAAACTTTATTTCATGTGCAAATCCACTTGTTGGTTTTTTTTATTTCACTTGAACAACCACCCCTTCGAACAGGGTGCTGACATTCTCCCATTGCTTACAAAATGCGCACAAATCTTCACCCCTTCAATTTCTTACGTATATCTTCCCACACATGAGGAAGCGCTTTCTATGTGTTTTAGTTCAAAAGCACACAGCTGCCATTTTTTCAGTGCTGACATGCGTTTTGCCTCTTATACAACTGCAAGCGATGCAGCACTTGTACATGTAAAAATGCCCATTAATAGTAATCAATATTCAATCCATATTAATATTAATTCAACATTAATTAATAATGATTCAACATTAATTAATATTAAAATATCCATGTTAATATTAATTAATATTACACCCAAGGTACAGCACGAAACCAGCATGGGCTCGTCACAGGTAGATCCTGCCTGACAAACCTTATAGCCTTTTATGACCAGGTCACACACTGCCTTGACACAAGAGCTGAGGCCGATGTCATCTACCTGGATTTTAGGAAGGCCTTCGACACAGTTTCACATCCTATTCTCTTAGGGAAGCTAATGGGCTGTGCAGTGGATGCCTACACAGTCAGGTGGGTGGCCAACTGGCTTAAGGACCATACACAGAGAGTGGTGGTTGACGGGTCATTCTCGGCTTGGAACGAGGTGGGCAGTGGGGCCCCACAGGGTTCAGTCCTTGGGCCGGTGTTATTTAATATCTTCATCAGCGATTTGGATGAGGGTGTGGTGAGCATCCTCTCCAAGTTCACAGATGATACCAAATTATGGGGCCAAGTTAATACACCAGAGGGCAGGGAGCAGATACAGGCTGACCTGGACAGGTTGGATCAATGGGTGGAACGAAATAGGATACAATTCAACAAAGATAAATGTATGGTACTCCACCTAGGAAGGAGGAATCCCCAGTACACCTACAAGTTGGGGGATGTCCTCCTCATCAGCTCAGAGGCTGAGAGAGATCTTGGAGTCATAGTTGACTCCAAGATGAACATGAGCCAGCAGTGTAACAAGGCCATTAACAAAGCCAATCGCACCTTGTCATGTGTTAGCAGATGCATAACCAACAGATCAAGGGAGGTGATGCTCCCCCTCTATGCGGCATTGGTCCGGCTGCAATTGGAGTACTGTGTCCAGTTTTGGGCGCTGCACTTTAAAAGGGATACGGAGAATCTGGAGAGGGTCCAGAGGAGGGCCACTCTCATGATTAGTGGTCTCCGTGAAAGACCCTATGAGGAGAGGTTGAGAGATCTGGATCTCTTCAGCCTATACAAAAGACGGCTGAGGGGTGACCTTGTAGCCGCCTATAAATTTATCAGGGGAGGACAGCAGGGAATTGGGGATACACTGCTTACAAGAGTGCCCCAGGGAGTAACTAGGAATAATGGGTGCAAACTAGTAGAGAGTAGATTTAGGTTAGACATTAGCAAGAACTTTTTCACAGTAAGGGTGGCCAGAATCTAGAATGGGCTTCCAAGAGAGGTGGTACTATCACCTAACTTGGAGGTCTTCAAGAGGAGGCTTGATAGTCACCTGGCTGGGGTCATCTGACTTCAGTCCTCTTTCCTGCCAGGGGCAGGGGGTCAGACATGATGATCCATTGCGGTCCCTTCTGACTCTATAATCTATGAATCTATGAACAGGCCAGACTCAAGAAGGGCTCCTCTAGGAGGATCTGGACATGGCCTTGCTTGTAAGAAGCAGGTTCAAACCTTGCTTGGGTGAGAGGGGCCAAGAACAGGAGCTCTCCTGGTCCCTGTGGAATTGTCTTCACTGGGAACTCCTTCTTTTCTGGCATTAGTCACAAGTTTTCATCCAGTGAAAATTTTGGGACTTAGCTTTATGAAAGTACTTGGGCAATCTTCTCATGTGATCAGAAAGAGTGAGAGAAGGAAACAGAAAGCCAGGGTTAGCCACAGATGCTCTTGCAGTGTGACTCAGAGAGAGAGAGAGAATGATATTTTAGGGCATAATGTTTGCTGAACAGGATACTTGGAATATTAATGAGGAAAATATGTCATGTTTTAAGGGAAGCAGGAATTTGTACATTCACTGTAAACAAAACAGGAATATAACAAAGAAAAAGCAGCTCTGTTGTCAATGATATGCCAGTGTAGACCATAAATATTTCCATCAGAGGCAACATAATTACAAAGGTGAAACATGAATGAAGTGACATCAGCATCTGCTCATAAACTCACTTCAGTTCCCCTTTGCACAACTGCTACACGCTGCTGCTCCTCCTTGGGGAGGGACCCACTGCACTGCACCACATCCAGCTTCTGCAATTCTGTTCTGGCCTGCTGCCCAGCCCGCTGCCAAGCCATGGTTGGGGGACAGCCTGGGGAGCGAGCCTGCACTGCCTGTCGTCCCCTCCTCCCTCACCATCTTTGCCAGAGCCTAAAGGTGCCTTGCCAGCCCCAGCTGCCTTGGCAGGCCAACCCTCACCTTCACCTCCACTTTCACCAGAAGCACACCCTGAGTAGCTAAACTGGACAGCTCCTACCGTTACTGTTACTGCTGCTGCACCCTCTCAGGAGAGGGGGATTCCCTCCTGCACTACCTGACACCACACCTGCACTGGATTACTTCCTAATTGACTGACTGCTGCCCTCCCCCACAACTACCTAACTGCATCTGATCCTACTTTGTCTTCCTGCCTTGCTTCTGAGCACTTGGCTGGAGGCCTGAGGGGCTTCTGGACAGATCTTCAACAAACAAAGCCCCTCCACTGCTCCAGTCATCTTTTACATCTGCCTCAGCAGCTTTCCCTGTGTGTTCTTGCCCTTGTGTGGTAAGTCCTGTGGTCCACTCCCCCTGCCCTGGTGTTTGTTTTGTGGCTGAGTAAGCCAGCTCAGGGTGTGCGTGTATTCCCCTTCCCCCACATTATCAAAGCATAGCCCTTCTGGTTTTTTTCCTGTGGGGCTGTAGTTCAGTGAGCTTCCACCCCCTTCCTCCCTACCTCACTTCTCCCCCACAACCTGACCACAGCCTGACCAACCTCCTCCTGGCGTAGAGAAGCCTGCAACCTCTGCAGGGGCAGGTAGGATTCCAGTAGGGAGCCAACATGACCAGGAGGTCTGTCCTGGCCAGTCGCCTCCCGAGGGGCTCCCAAGCCCCTCTCCTGTCATCAGGGACCAAGGGCAAGGGCAGTGGGAAGGGCTCCTCTTCAGCCTCCTCCACAGCTGGGGTTGGGAAGGGCAAGGGCCCTGCCCCCAAGCCTAGGCTACCAGCAGCTGAGGGGACCAGGTGCACTACACCAGCCAGCACACCCACTCAGTCCGTCCCTGGCCCTAGCCCCGGCCCCAACACTGTGGCCCACCAGAGGGGGAACCTCAGCTATGCACACGCAGCTGCCTGGGAGACCCAAAGCCAGGGGGCCTGGACTCTCTACCACTGCCCCTTTCCGGCACTCACCCACAGGCATGGGGTGATGTACCAACTGCCCAAGCAGGAGAACCTGCACTTTGAGACCTGGGTGCAGGTCCTGGCTCAGGTAGCGGGGGCCCCCAAGATTGTGGTGGCCTCCGGCTTTCATGGCAAGGTGGTCTTTTTCCTTTCCTGGGAGGCTGCCACACAAAAGGTGGTGGAGAGAGGGCTCATGGTGGAGGGAGAATACACCCCCCTAGAGTCTGTAGAAGAGGTGGGTCCGGGGTGGTCCTCAGTTCCATCGCATCCTATATCTCCAATTGGGCCCTGCTCCCCCAGCTCCAAACCCTGGGGAGAGTTGTCTCCCCAGTGGTGGCTCTCTCACTGGGTTGCCAAGACCCTGGCCTCTGCCATGTGTGCTCTTTCTGTCGCCAGGTTATGATCCAGCTGGCAACAGGAGTGCAGCTGGAGGCTGAGGGGTGCCTGGTAATTCCTTATCAGGGGGCCCTGGTGAGGATGTTCTATACATTGTGCCATGTCCTGGGGCACTTGCATCATGAGTGCCCCATGAGCCAGGTGGGGAGGGCATCCACGGGTCCCACTGGCAATAGGGGTGCCCTTACCACCAGCACCCATCCCCCTCAGACCCCCCCGGCATGCCAGCCACAACTACGAGGCCCCCCACCATGAGCTTAAGGGACCCCAACCAAGTTTGGTGGAGTCCTGGAGAGGGCAGCAGAAACCAGGGGGAGATGGGGAGCAGGGCTCCTTTGCCCCTAGTCATGCCCCTGTCATGGATGCCCCCAACACTCACCTTCTCCTACTGGAGCTTGTACATCTGAGGACCACCCCATGGCTGAGTGGGTGCAGTTCTCCCCCTGGCACAAAGGCAAGAGAAAGGCCCGGGTGCAGCTGGAGCCCTGTGACATGGAGGACTCCTCTCCCCCTTCCAAGACCACCACATGGGGGGAAGGAACAGCTCATCATCTGGGGGCCTCCCCAGCTGTGCCTAACGCTCCACCCCTGGGAAAGATCAAATTGGTGATCCCTGTGGAAGAGGTTCTGGGGCTGCTAGATAGTCCTAAACAGGAGCCCATGGAGGAAGCCCCTCATTCTGCTGACCAGGGCCCACCCCCTGAAAACATGGGCACCGAGGCTCAGGCCTTGGTCTACCCAAAGGAAGGCCCAGCAATGGAGCCTCCTCCCTCTGATGATCTGGGGGATACAGAGGCCCTGGGGCTCACCGCGGTGAGTCCTGAAGGAGGAGGTCCCCTCTCCCAGGACCCTGATGCAGACACTGAAGCCACCATGGTGCCTGATGGGTCTCTTTCCTCCCTCTCCCGGAAAAACCTCACCTCCAGCCTGCCTCATAGTCCTGCACCAGAGGGGGTCATGGTGGGGTGCCCTAATCAACGGGTCAATTTTGTTGGGTATCCTGCACAGACACCCCTGGGGCTCCAGCTCTACCCCACCATCTTGTGAAGGAACCTCACCCCAACCCTTACCCCCACCCCGTCCCAAGGGGCTGCAGAGCTCTCCCAATCCCAACCAGAGTCCAAAGTCTTAGCAGACTGGGGGGTTCAGATGATGCCTAGGGAGCCCACTGAGCCCCAGGACCAAGAGGAGGATGCCTGAGAACCAGCAGGCTCCATGGATCCTGCAGACCTCTTGGTCCCAGAGGTCCCCAGGGATGAGCTACTTGCATTTATTGACCATGACTACACCCACCAGTCCACCAGCAAGGTACAGCTGGCCTTGGACCACTGGGGAGATTTTGACAGCGTCCTTGCCACTGTGAGGGAGCTGGTGGGGGAAGACAAGGGGCCCCAAATCTGTAACACCCAGATCTATAGGTGGGCCCACAGTTTCATAGACACCCTCTATATATATGGGAGGGTGCTATGCAAGCCGGCAGGCCCCACACTGGGCATTGAGATGTGCAAGGCCCCTGATGAAACATCTACTCCACCCCCCATCCATGAGGTCATTTAATATCACAGCCCTCAATGTCCACGGCTGCAGGAAGGGTCTCCAGAGGTTCAGGAGGGAGGGTACCCATGGTATTCTTGCAGGAAATCCTGATGACTCCAGCTAATGATCCTAATTGGCACCTGGAGTGGGGAAGCAGGGTCTTTTTTAGTCACCTCTTGGCCACCTCTTGTGGGGTGGCAACCCTGTTCTCTGTCTGGGTCCAGGCGTGTCTGGGGTTGGCCTACCATCATTTCAGTGCCAATCTTCTGGAGGATGTGGGCTTCAGGGAGGCCTTCTGGGAGTTCTGGCTGGCTTGGTGGGAGCAGTGGTCAGCTTTCCCCTTGGCTCAGAGATGGTGCCAGTCATATTGGAACCCCCAGAGGTGGTGGAGGAAAACGCACCCCATGTGGCCCCATGCCACTTGTCTACTGACACCTTCTAGCAGTCACTGCAGGGCCTGAAGGAAAGCCAGGACCTGGCCACACAGGCAAACCAGGCCCTGGCTGCCCTCCTGCAAGGGGAGCTCAGGACCTCTGCAGCGACCCAGTGCTGTCCTGGCCAGAAAACCCAGCACTTGTCTCTGGAGTCCAGCCAGGACCTCAGGGGGCACAGGCAGGGTGTGTAAGTGGTGTCAGAGCATGGACAGGACCAGCTGGTTCAGCACCAGCACTCTCCCACACAGGGAGAGACATCTCAGGAGCACTGCCCATGCCCATGCACTGCAGATGCTGGGGAGCAGGAGAGAGAAGAGGCAGAGACTTGTGGGGAGTTAGAGGGGAAGAGGCAGAGACTGAGGGGAGGGACAGAAGGCTACAGGGGGAGAAGTAGGCAGAGCAGAGGGCAAGGGGACCACCTGACTCCCCATCTTAGCCTCTGCTTTCCCTGTTTTAGCAGTGGGAGTGGTAGGGAACTCAAGACAACCCTCCAATACTTAGTTATAATTGTCCAAGTTTAGAATCTAATTTATACATTTCCCATATATATAATATCTAATTTTTTTTGGGGGGGGGGTCATATATTTAGGGTCATCTTATTTTGAAGTAAACACAGTTCTAATATAATAAAGGACTTAGTCCATCTGTCTGTCAGTAATGCTGTTGGATATCTCTGATTGGTTACTGGGGTGGTGGTGGCAGTGCGGGGTGCTGGTGGAAAAAGACAGAGGGGATGGTGGGACAAGCTCCCTCCCACCACACATACTCCTGAGAGATGGTGGTGGTGTGTGTGTGTGTGTGTGTGGTGGGGTGGTTAGGGTTAGCAAGATGCTTTGGACACTGAAGCAGCACGTCTGAATCGAAGCGCTGGCTTCTTTAGGCATCCCTGCATTTTTCACCCTGCTGTGGCTTAACACACACAGGATCATTTATGTCATGAGTTTTGCTTGTCTGCAGCTTGAGGTACAGTTTCCCCCCAAACCCCTGGACCTAACTCCTTGAAACTTGGCAGGCTTTCTGGCCTCTGCAGGGGCTACCATCCCTGCAGTTTTTACCCCACTGTAGCTTAACACACACGTGACATGAGTTTTGCTTTCAAGAATTTGGGGAGAAGTTTCTTCCAAACCCCTATACCTATCTTCTTGAAACATGACAGACCTCATGCCCTCATCAAAAGCTACCAGCCCTGTAAGTTTCATCCAAATCAGGCAAAAAACAACAAAGTTATAAATATTTCCTTGATTCTCCATTTTACCCCATGGCCAGACTTCCGAAGCGGCTCCAAAGCTTCAGAGCTGCTTCGGCCATATCAAAGCAGAAAACCAATCTGGAGATCTGAATTGGATCACTGGCATCCAAATTGGCTGGATCCAAAGCTGAATCGAATAGCTGCCTCTTCGCACAGGCCTATTAGGAACTGTCATACACTCAGAGCATAGTGGCACAGAGCTCCATCTTAATTTATAATAAATTCATTATTACTTATGAAGTCTAGCATTGTGTACTCTAGTTATCATAAAGACTTTAATAAATGTACTTTTAAATGCCGTTTATAGATTGTTACTATCATACCTACAACCTAAGTTATTAAAGTTTAAAAATGCACAAGGACTTTATGAAGACCCTGTATATCCCAGGGCTTGTAGAACCCTTACATCTTAATGTTATTTTGTACACCATTTTGCTTCTGGCTTTCATCTGAACATGATCTAACCAAGTGAAATGGATCAGCTACCCAAGGCCAAGTGAAATTTATTGTGAGCAAATGAAAGAAACAATTTCAATTACATATGCAACTTACTGGGTTCTAAATTAACTACATCAACTAGCAGTAACATTCTGAGGCTCACTGCGGACAGTTCAAAGGCCACCTTTGGTCATTGTGAAGCAAAAATAGTATAATACATAAGGCCATATGGGACAAAATTACTGAAAATATTATAATGTCATTATATAAACTAATAGTTTATCCACATCTTGAACAATGAGTTAAGGTTCAGTTCACTCCATCTCAGAAAGGATAACAGAAACAGAGAAGCTTAGAGAGGAATAATGAAAATAACTAAAGGCCTGTGAACTCTTCTACATAAAGGTGCACCAAAAAGATCATAATTGTTTACTTCACAGAGGGAATGAGCCAGAGAGTGCATCATACAATATAACAAATGGATTCAATCAGGGGTGGCCAACCTGCCCACAAGTGGCATGGGCAGCCTCCATGTGTGGCATGGTAGACTGAGAAGGGCACAGGCAGCACAGTGGCAGATTGGACAGGGAGTAGAAAGCAGAACAGCAAACCAGGCAGGGAGCACAGAGTAGGAAGCAGATATTGCTGAGACATTTCTAGTTAGTTACCCTCTTTCTGTACAAGCGGAAAGTGAGATATGATGTGGTTGTCTACAATAGCAGAGAACTGGATTCAGTGATCCAGGAGGTCCCTTCCTATATTTCTATCACATTGAAACAACTGAATAACGACACACTTAAAACACTAAAAATAAACACTTGGAACAATATACAGTTGTTTTGTGGAACTTGTTGCCACAACATTGATGCTAAGACCATGGCAAGTTTCAGAAAAGGATTGGACCTTTATATCAGTTGTATTAAAAGGGCTTAAAAAAGAAAGGAAACAAAATTCTGGAAAGCACATAAAAAACTCCTGACCTAAAGCCCCTGTTCTTGTCTGCTGTTGGCAACAGATAAATAGGCTAAATGCCCCCTGCTTGCTCTGCATGTCAGGCCTCGTGTTCCTAAGACTTTGTTGTACAGAACCTGTATGGCTAGTGGTGATATGTGAGAAGAGAAGAACTGAACTTGACTCTCAGCCCAGAAGGAGTCTTCAGTCTATTAGAAAAAAAAGCAGTTTTTCTTGTGAGCTGAGTTTATTATACACTGGGGATTGCTCACTAGTTGTATGTGCTGCTCACACATTCCAAAACACTTTCTGAAGGCCTCTTTAATCAGTATTAATTATCAGACAGTTATTTGTGGTGGTGGAAGACAACTGCCCATTCAAATATATGAGAAACTTAGAAGGACATTTTGAGGAAAAGAAACACAACAAAACACATTTTGGGACATTTTTTCCATCATAAGGAAGCAAGAAGAGGCTTAAATCCAGTTTATTCTCCTCATAGGCTGTATGTGGCAACACTGGGCATGAAATGCAAAGAAATGCGTCTCAGTCCTCAAAATAAATCCTATCTTCACTAGGCATCTGTAGAGAGAGGGGTCTGAACAGTTTTGGGGTTCACAGAGTAACTCCATCTGCAGGAGAAGGTGAAGAGTGTAATGAAGAACCCAACTGATTCCCCTGAGCATTAAAATCCTCATTGACATATCTGAAAACAGAACAACAAGATCAGGGTTAGGTCAAGGTTGATTTGGATTCTTTCTTCGCTGCCACAGTTGCTTTAATAATCTATTCAAAAGCATTTGAAACTTTCAGTCAGGTGGTTTGAACTCCTGTCTGGATGTGATTAAGAGAAAATGTACTAGAAAATAAATGAACCTCTTAATGGGTTAGCAGGCAGGAGGTGTACACGGTGCCTGTACAAATGAGGCTCAGTTCAGAGTTCTGTTATGGAAATTTTGTTCTGTGATAAATATGTTATGAATGACTCGACTTGATAATATGCCAACATGCATGTGCTGCTATCACAACATTCGATGACTTTAACTTACTGTGAGCGTTCTTGTGATAAATCATGGAAAAACTTACTTGGGCTATCTTTAGTCACTGCAACGTTTCACTCTCACAAGTCACTCACAGCTCTAAAAATATAGTTTATATCATTGGATTCTTGGAATTCTTTTAGTTCTTACATCCTGATTTCAGTGGCATTAAGGCCAGGCTCTAAGGTTCAGTGCTGCAGGCTGATATTTCACTGGGGATTAGCCTTCATCTGGATTCAATACAATATTTATAATATTTATTTGATTTGGATTCAAAGCTGACTTGGAAAATCTTCCTGTTGATACACCTTTTACCTGGCTATCTGAAGCAAAGGCTGGAATGGACTTGAGACAAGATAGTAATTTAATAACCACTCCAATATAGATTTAAACTGAAACACATGCTCACCAGGTCAGTGAAGACATTTGGGGGTCTCAGCTTGCCCCTCAAAGTCCATTGAAACCAGGTCCCTTTCTGCCCTACAGTGTTGTTCTGTGCTGAGTTTTGAGGTCAAACAACTCACTATTTTGTTATTATGTTTCACTTACAGGACTTTCTTAGAAATTATTGATTCTGCACACCATGAACAAGAAACCCCTGACCTCACACCGGCCTGCACTTTCTGGATTTGATTACCAGCTCTCCAGTGCTTGATAGCTTGAATGGAATTTAATGCTTTCTAATTTTCCTTGATAGGGACCACAAAGCACGTTGTGTTCTTTATCCCAACTGGCAGCTCAACAAAGCTCAGCAATAAAAAGCTCCATTTGTATAATAAACTGTTGTACAATCTACTACTTATGAACAAGGTCTCTGAAAATGTGCAACCTTTCTGCACATTACATTACATTAAACACAAACCAGATGGGCATTTCTAAATCCTCCTCTTTCTTGCAGAGGGCTGAAAGAGCTGGTAGTCAGAGGATCTATTTTACTAGACAAATAAACAGAAGAGTATGACTACATTTCTTTCCAAATTTTGCAATAAGAAATCTGCACAGACATTATATTCAATTAGTAAACATCGTTCTGAGCTTGTGAAAGAGCTCGCAGTCTTCCTGAAAAGGAAAAGGCAAGGTAAAAGGAAAATCAAATCTGCACTGGAGACTGTGCCTTCCTTTTATCATATTATATAAGATTAAACATTTGCATAACGGCTCATGTGCTGAGCATACACAGTAGGTGCTGAGAGCGTTTATAAAAGCTTTTGGGTGTGATTCATCACTTACAGGTCCAAAGAGCTCTTGAGTTCTTGTGATATGAAAGGTGGAATGAAATCATCATGAGGTGATAATGCTGAGCTGGCTGTGTCCACACTGAGGGAGGTGCACATATAGTGTTGTTCATAGAATCAATGGGCATTTTTACTTGTGCTTAGGGGGGTGCTTTAATTAGAGTGGCTTTTGGAGATAGCACCCAGAGCATCTCATGTATCAATGTTCCCACACTTAAAAGTGGCAGCAGAGGCGCTTTATCCTAAAGCTCATCCATTTTGAAGGGCAGGGACACTGAGACGTGAGATGTGGAGGTTGGCTGGAGTGCAGTAACTACAATGCTTCAGCAATCTGCTTCTGTGTTAGGCACTTTAGGCAACTAATTAGGTACCTAGGAGCCATTTAGTGAATGGGGAGAATTAGGAACCTCCAAAGGCTGGTCTGGGTCACCCAGGCATTAAGCAGGGAGGAACTTGGAATAATTTAGCAAACTTAAGGCACAGGGGTATGCCTGCAAGTTTGCCTCAGTGGTGCACTTTTGGTTCCATCTCCGGATCCAGAGTACACAAACTAGCCATTGGAACAGCACTGGAAGCAGGGTCAGAACCCAGGATCCCTTACTCTCAGAGCCTCTACCTGGGCTGGAACATCATTATTCCCCCTGCTTGCCCTCCTCCTGGCCCCATGACACTTGCATCACTTTCTGCCCAATGACCTAACTTTAATAGGAGGTACAAAGGATACATTGAGCCCTGCATAGTCCATCACTTGATAGCACTTTTTTGACAGGTAAGAATTGTGGCTCCAACCCCCAACAGGTTAAGTTGGGCCTAAAATCCAAGTCTCCCACTTCCTGGGCAACTGCCTTAACCACTTGATTATTGGGCAATACACAGGTCAATTCTTCTTGCTGGTTTTTGTGACTTAGGCACTTAAAGGTAAGGTGAATGCTCATAAAAATTTTCCAATTTAACAGTTTTTCACAATTCCAGAAGACTGGACTAGGATGACAATTAAAGACTTAGACACCTAAAAGTTTCCTAAGTGCCACTCAGGTACTTAATAGGTAGAATAACATCTGGCTCTTAAGGCACTCTCTTTCATCTATGGCCCTGTGATTATGCAGATTCCCACATCCTTCACTGGGGTTCTGTGCTGTTACAGGGATCTCTCTACATGGAGCCCCTTGCATTGTTGGAAGATGGGGATGTTTTAATGATGTTGTACAAAGATAAAAGGGGATAGGATTGCTGTTAAAAAATACATCAGAGGGTAAATGCCACAGAGAGAGACAGAGTGTGTGCCTGAAAGCTTGCAGAAGAAGATGAATTTTTTTGCAATTTCTTAGTTGGTCTAATAAAAGGTATAATCTCTGAACCAAGAATTCTAGACTTTTGCATTTCTTTACAGAGAGAGAGAGAAGCTTTTTAAGCTAAATAACAACACTGGCACAAAAACAAATGGGGACCAAAAGCCACAAATAAACTTAGGCTAAAATCTGGTGGTTTCTTTCTGTCAGAGAAGTGAGGATCTGGAACAGTTTTGCAATAGGAGTAATGGGAGAAAAGTTATCTGGTTTTCATCTCAAGCCTGATAAACTTATTAAAGATAACTATGTGGCATGGTTGCCTTCATTAGAAGGGGACTGGACTTATCTCAAAAGGTCCCTTCCATTCTTAAGTCCTATGTTGCTATCACTGGACACATCTACATGAGCCATGGACTAATTAGCTCCACAGTGAATGTTTTGGTATCTGTATACGCAATGTTTTTAGGCTGGAGTAAACGAATTAACTTTGCAGCAGGGTAGTACTTGTAAATAAAAGCTGCTTGCACATGTTAAACATCCCCCTCCCCCCCACAAACCAAGCTTTACTTTAAATTCTGCATGTTCCCGCGCTGAGCCCAGCATACGCCCAGAAGAGGCAGCATGTTAGATGGACCCGGCTCACCCAACTTCTGTATAAATTGGGTGCTTTAGTGGGGATTTTTTGGTGCTTTTATCTAATAGATGATTGGATCAGCTTTAGCTAAAAGCACCAAAAAGCCCCACTGAAGCGCCTGATCTATACAAATGCTATGGAGCCACTTGAAGTAACGCACTGCTTCTTCCCGTACAGCTTGTTTTTTGTTTTTTTTAACATCTGCAAGCAGCCACAAGTAGTATCCTGCTGCGGAGTTTTTTTTCTTACAGAAGTCCATGTGTAGATGCTGACACAGCTGGCTGGGGCATGAGGGTTCTTCAGTGTGGGGGCTGCCTGCTGGCTAGCCTCACACTGAAGCACACTCTTACCCCAGCCATCCCCTCTGCAGCACACTGAGCTGGGTCAGAGCAAGCCCTGGCTGGCAGGCTCATGCTCCGGAGCTTCCTGCCAACTGGGGCTGCTCCGACTTGGTTCAATGTGCTATGATCCCAGGCACATATGTAACATGGTGCCCGGGAGCAATAAACTCTAATGTGATAAGCACCAGAGAGTTCACTGCATCGCATTAATAGCCACATGTAGATGTACCCACTGGGAGCTATATTTGAACCTCATGCTGTGCAATGGGGTTCCAACCTTGACTGAATCCTTAATATTTTGCTGTAGGAGTAGAAATAATAATAATAATAAAAAATAAATATCATGCAGGCAATGTGGCCACTCAGAGGCCATGATTACCAAGTTGCAAAGAATAGTCAAAGTGAGCAGTTAATTCACAGATAATCTGTAGTTCGAGAATTGTTTGCATAAAATAAATGAGAAAGTTGTTTAAATATTGATTAAATCTGTTACTGTCATATTTAATTTAATAGTCAACAAATGTACAGGCTTTAAAATATCCGCAACATGAATACATGTGCATAAATATTTGCAAATGGA
This sequence comes from Alligator sinensis, assembly GCF_000455745.1. NCBI lineage: Eukaryota > Metazoa > Chordata > Crocodylia > Alligatoridae > Alligator > Alligator sinensis. The sequence goes on from NW_005842016.1 coordinate 318,336, forward strand.
TATTTAATAATAATAGTACCCTATCACTTACTCTTATCTTTTTTTCTTGTACTTAAGCCCCAGGCTTTTCTCCCCACTGAATGCCATATAGGTACAAGCTACACTCTCTGACAAATTCCCAGTCTCCTATAAGTTGTGCCATTTTTAAATCCCTGGTGAAAATGTCCAGGGGATCTTGTAGGACCTGAGTACTTCAGGACTGGATTGGGCTCATGGATTTTTCACTGCTTGTCCAAAGCAAAGTATTAAAAACAAACAAACATGTTGTGATGTCATGTCTTATTTCTGTGGAAGTAACACCAGCCTCACTAATTATGTCTCCAAAATTCTGTCTGTAATTGTGCCTACACTTTAGCTGCTACTACACAGATAGTTATGGTGCAGGCATTCTAGTTTTAGTGTATTTTGTAGCTACAGGCTCTCTTTTTTGATATATACATATTTCTTGATGATGTAGTAGATGCAGTTCACATCTAGAGATGAGTATTTTTCATTCTAGTGCCTGGTCAAAGGTCTTTTATTTTTACACCTGTGAATAAACTATGTTCAGCCATATTTGACTCAGAGAAAAGTGTAAAAGGAGAATTTTCCTATTTAAAATTATTCCAGTGATGCTCTTTTTATTAAATCATAGTTAAGTTAAATGATTCCTGGGCAGGGAAGGGGGAAAAGGGTTTCCTAGTGCCAAGCATGGAGACAGCATGGAGCCCAGGGAGGCATGTTTCCCTGGGGTCCATGTTGTCACTGCAGTTAAGCCCTGATAGCTCTGTGCTGGGACTGGAGCCATGGGACAGTGACAGTGTGAAGTCCAGGGAGGTATGTTTCCCTAGGCTTCATGCTCTTGTCACGGTTAACCCCCAGCTGGTTCCATTCTAAGAGGAAGGATAGGGTCTTGCCCCTGGCCACACCCCTGCTCACCAAGCCCTGTAGTGGCAAAGTTGTGCAGGTATGAGACAGTAGGGCTATGCGAAACGGCACCATTCCATTTTGACTTGCATTTCGATGTTTCAACAGAACAGTGTTTCATTTCAAATTTTGTTTTGATCCAAAGCCACTGTTCCATTTCATTTAGTTGAAACAGTTTCACTGTTTTGACACTGTTTCGCCATTTCGCCCATAGGCTATAATGGGGAAGCTCAAAAACTATAGCTTTGAGCTATAGTTGACAATGACAAAGCCTATAACCTTGTCATTTACATCCTGATTTGGATGAAACTTGCAGGAACGGTAGATCCTTCTGAAGCCATGAAGTCTGCCAAGTTTCAAGGAGATAGATGCAGGGGTTTCAGAGAAACTGCACCTCAAAGTCTTGAAAGCAAAACTCATGTCACATGTATGTGTTAAGCCACAGTGGTGTCAAAACCACAGGTGTGCTAGCCCCTGCTGGAGCCACAAAGCCTGCCATGTTTCAACGAGATAGGTGCAAGGGTTTGGGGGAAACTGCACCTCAAGCTGCTGACAAGCAAAACTCGTGACATGGGTGACACTGTGTGTGTTAAGGCACAGCAGGGTGAAAACTGCAGGGATGGTAGCCCCTGCTGCAGCCACAAAGCCTGCCAGCTGTCAAGGAGATTGGTGCAGGGGGTCTGGGGTCTGGATCCCTGCACCTCTGGCTGCTGACAGGCAAAACTCATGACATGGATGGGTGATACTGTGTGTGTTAAAGTATGCCCTCACTCAGCTGACACCAAGGCAGAAAGCAGGGAAGTTCTAACAATGCTGCTTTTTATGCAGTTTTTCCATCCCTCCCCGAGAGCACTGGGATTGAAAGGGACCTCAGGAAAGGATGACAGTCACTGGCCAGCTACACAATCAATAATGAGAGCACTCCTCTCCCCCCCACCCCCGCCTTCCCCATCACTCTCCTTACTTTAGTTTCTGTTTCCCTGCAGGCAAACCTAGCTTGAGCTTCAAATCTCAAAACATTTAGAAAATTTCAAAATGTTTTGAATTGCGTCATTTTATTTCGAGGCTGTCTTGAAGCTCTCCTTTTCATTTCGATTTCACTGCTTCACGCTCAAAATGAGTTGAAACGGTGTCGAAACTAAACTGCTGGCAAAATTTTGCACAGCCCTATGAGAGTATTAAGCCTTAACTTGTAACTGCTCTGAAACTGTTCTATCTTTAACACTGCCTAATATTCCACAGATATAGAATAGTTTAAAGATAAGTTATAACAGCACCATAAGTCCTTTTGTGATGAGCCAATACAGGAGATTTTCTTGGTGTTGGGAGATACTCATGTAGTCTCTGTAGAAACCGCATATTATGGGAAACCAGTTTTCATGATTTACAAAATCCCAACCAGACAAAGGTCAGTGGAAATGGAATATGACCTACAAGGTAGAGCTGGTTGGGAGCACTCTACATTTTTTCTTTAGAAAATATAGATTTATTGAAAGAGAATTTTTCCATAGGAAAGTGTATTTTTAAATTTTTTTTCAGCTTTTAAAAAGATTAATTTTAAAATTATGTGAGCATTCAACATTTTATAAATTTGAAAAATCCCTTTTAAAGTATTCAAAATGATTTGTTTTGAAATTTCAAGTTCAGTTATAGCAAAATAATATAAAAAGGCTCTAAACACAATTTTTGTACATTGAATGTTTCAGATGTTCAGCTCACAGAGATTTTCAAATATTGCCATTTGTTTCAGGATAGGAAAATATTTGAAATTTAAAAATTTTTGGAGGACATAAAAAATATTTCCCATCAAAATTTCTGTTGTCAATACTAAGGCTAGGATCAGATGTTGCATTTATCCCTGGACATGTTGTCCTTGTGTGTGTCCTGGAACAGAAATATCCAGGGATCCATGTGTACCTACATTACCCTTCTAATTGCTATTTCATAGATTAATAGATGTTAGGGGCTGGAAGGGACCTCACCAGATCATCAGGTCCAGCTCTCCTGTGCTTGGGCAGAAAAGATGCTGGGGTCAGATGATCCCAGCAAGGTGAATGTCCAGATTTTTTTTTGAAGATTTCCAGAGTAGGTGCATGTACCACCTTGGTGAAAGTCTGTTTCAGACCCTGGATAGTCAAAACGTAAGGAAATTTTTTCTTATGTCCAATCTAAAGCGATCCTCTAGCAATTTGTGATCATTATTCCCTGTCTTCCCCTGGGGGGCCTTGATGAACAAATGCTCCCCCAGGCCCTGATGTGCACCCATTATATACTTACTAGCAAATATACTGTCAAGAATGATGGGGGGGCGGGGACGGAGCACCACCACACACCACCGCGCCACTGCTGCTGCCTCCCAGGAGTGGGAGGTGGGGAGGAAGCTTGCATGTGGTGGCCGCTGGCAGCACCCACTGCCCCATGCTGCCACCTCTCTGAGTCTGGCCACGTACCACTCCCCTTGCTCTGCACCTGGCTCCATTCCCTCCCCACTGCTCCGTGTCTGGCCCCTGCCCCCCCCCCCCCCCCCGCCCCCCACCCCGCCTTCCCTGCCTCTCTACCCTGCACCCCCTGCTGGCTCCCAGAAACATGGGGGGCAGGGAGCTTGCACTAAACAGAAGCCACCAAAACCCAGCTGCATGAAACATGCGCTCCCTGCCTCTCTCGCTCTCTGCCGCCGCCTCCTCTCTGCCTGCTGCTGTCTGGGCTGGGTGGAGGCAGCAGCAGAGGCATAGGACATAGTGGTGAGGCGGGCGCTGCCACCAGAAACCCGCCTTTCCCCTTCCCCTCTCTCCCCCCCTCGCCGCTGTCTCCCCCTCCCTGCCAGCTGTTATTGGGGAGCAGAGGGGCAGTGCGGCGGCTCCCGCGCACCCTTTGTCCACAACGCTCCAGGCCCTCACATCTATCCTTGTGCCACCTTCCCTCCTGCTCTGCATCTGCCTCTGCACCACCCCTTCCCTGCTCTGTGTTTGTTTGGCCTGCTCTGCTGGAGCCCCATCCTGCTTGTCATTCTTGATGGGCATTCTTGATGCATTACTGGCTGAAGCCACCCCTACAAAAGCATAACAGACAGACAGACACACAGACAGCTGGACTAAGCCCTTTATATATATAGAATAAGCAGCCACCAAGTCCCCTCTAAATCTTCTCTTCTCCAGGCTGAACAGTCCCATATCTCAGCCTCTCTTCATATGGCCTGCTCTCCAGACCTCTAATCATACATGTAGCCCTCCTTTGGACTCTCTCTAGCTTCTCCAAATCCTTCCTGAAGTGCAGCACCCAGAACTGGATGCAGTACTCCAGCTGTGATCTCACCAAAGTTGAGTAGAGCAGGAGGATGACATTCTTAGTTTTGCTTGAGATGCATGCCAGTGTCTTATTTTCTTTGCCAGCTATGGCATTACATTGGTAGCTTGTATTCATTATATGGTCTATCATGACCCCCAGGTCTCTTTCAGTTGTGGTGCTAGCAAGTGTAGCACCATCAAGCCTGTAAGTGTGTTGTGAGTTTAGTGAGTGACTGAATACATTGCCACTTCTCTGTTATTGATTCAATGATGCAATCCCACACTAACCATTCAAATGCATGTTGGGATGTCCCAGGACTGTTAACCTGTTCTTGTCCTGTGAACTTTTTTAGGATTTATCCTGGGACAATGGACATAGATGTTTGAAAGATTGTACTTTGTCCTGAGATGGTTTAAAAATATTTGTTCCATGGTTTTTCATGGGACAAATGTGACATCTGTTTGTAGCCTAAGAAGATCAGGCCAATGAAGACCATTTAAGGCTAGAATGTCAAATCTGGTACATCATCATGTCTTACTATAGGCAGAAATTCAACTTTTAAAAAGCACCTAAATGATGTAGAAGCCCATATCCCGTTTTCAAGAGTACCTATAGATGACATTCCTAGAAGTGCCAAAAGATGCAGAAGAGTACCTTGTGTATAGATCCCAATGACTTCAATTTGGATTTTTTAAAATATTAATTCTTTTAATTTTTAAGGACACATCATTTAGCCAACAGCCACTGTCCTGTGCTTTGGAATACATTATAACATTTTAAAAATATCACAAAGAAAGATACTTCACTCTAATCCCAGTCATGGCAGGATAGCTCTGTGACACCTGATCAGTTCCATCATCCCATGATTACTAGCTAGTTCCCTCTCTCTGAGTAATGCAGGTTCTGAAGAGCAAAATGAACCAAAGTGCAGTAAAAACTTACTTTACTTTCGAAGTCAGCAAAAGTGACTCAAGTGTACATAGGGGAGCAGGTGTCAGGTATTTAGATAGGGCAATTTAGTTACTTTCAGCAGTAGACCTCTTACATGGTAATTTTGGGCATCTGACGGAGCTCTTCACTCAGGATGGGAAAAATACAGCCTGCAGGCCAGATCTGTCCTGCCAACTGATTGGATCTGGTCATGGGCAGGTGGCCACTAATTGATTGGAACTGGCCTGTGACTACCTCCATGATGCTCCATCTGGGGCCAAGCCCTGCCTGCTCCCACCCAGGGCAGCCCATGCTGCACTCCCACCTTTGCCCACTGGCCCCAGCTCTGTTCCCAGCCCCAGCCCTGGCCAGCATGCACAGCTTCCCAGCGGGGCTGCTCCTGATGCAGCTGCAGCCACCTGGGTACTGTGTAGCTCCCCCTGCATTTGGCGGCTCCTCCTCCTGCCCCTGCTGTGATGCTCCAGATTCAGTGGGGAGGAATGAACCTCTCCCTGCTTGCTCCCTGGGACAGACAGCACAGACATCCACAAGTAAGTAATGTCCCAGGATGATGGGAGGAACTTCAAAGGGGTTGGATGGGAGAATCAGGTGAGCCCCAGGAGGGAAGCCCAGAAGGGGTAGGGGAGATTCTTACCAGATTCCTGTTGGCCTGAATGCGTGACTGCTCCAAACTCAAGCTAGCACTAACACTCATCAACAGTTGTACAGCTCAGAGTGTAAGGTGTTACAAAGCCCCTACATTTAGGGATGAACAGGCTCATCTCATCATTGCCAAGATTGGTGCAATTTTCAGCTTAATACTTCCTTCAGAAAGTCACTTACCTCCTCCAGTGGTTATTTCAATGTAAAATGGCTAAAACTGGTTGCAGATAAATTAGACTGAAAATTAGAACAATATTTGTAGGCTGAAATTTTGAAGAGTTCCTCCAAGCAAAGTGGTAGTGGCAAGGAACCCACTTCTCTCTAAGAATGGACTGGATAAAATTATGGAAGGTATGTTATGACAGGACAAGGCATTCTAGCTCATCAAACAGTTTGCGTGATTGAGAAGATGTGCTTGTGGTCCCTAGATTGGAGCATAAAGGTTGCTTTTTTAGTGTGGAAGGCAGATGTGCATGCAGAGTGGTACAGTTGAACATTTCTTTGATTCCTGCTCCACCCAAACTTTAAGACCAGCTATCTGGGAAAGGCAGCAGCATTTCTATTCAGACAGTACTGGAAGAGTCATTCAAGTTATCCTTTCCTCTGTAATTTTGCTGTCTGTTATCCAATCCTAGTAATGCCCTTTCTTTTATTTCACAAACCTGTAGACTGTTTTTAGACCTAGCTAAAGCCTTATCCAGGGGTGGCAATATTACCTCAGGTGTAGAAATGACTGACAGTGAAGACTTTAAGCAGTGAAGTGTCAAGACACTTAGTGGGATAGATTTGGCTGTATGAATCTGAAAAAAAGATGTGCATTTACCTATAATGACTGCAGGACTAATGACACAATATCTTTTGACTATTCTGGCTATTTGTTGCCTAGCTGTTTGCAATTTTAAGACTATATATATAATCTAGCAAATTAGTGCTCATTCCAAAAGTTACATTTATTTTTACTTTGATCTTTGACAAATGAATTGTACAGTGTTAGGCCCCTAATGTATTAGTAAAGCATCTAATTTCTCTTTTACTGGAGAAAAATGTGTTAATGTGCCAAACTATCTGCAACCCTCTTTTCAAAACCCTAGATAATCCAGGGAGGGGTCATGTGGTAACTTTTCTAGGATCTTCTGAGCATAAATTAGCCAGCTACTAACCTGCTGTTACAGTAGCAGGGCATTGGCAGTGCCCTCGTCTCCCTGATTTTTATCTGTGGTATATGAAAGCATATTGTTGCTGTTTTCAGTATTGTGCCTTCTAGTTATGCGTGAGGGTTTGAAGTGGCAATATAGGGGGCTACATTGGTTAACAACTGCCTGCAAATGCAGGAGAATAGATTCAATGGGCCAGGAGGACCCTTCCTGTCTAATGTTCATGTATAGCCCCTAGGCATTGCGCATGTGTATGCGCATGCAAATTACAAGGGGTATTAGTGATGTTCTCCAGCTAGACCAATGGTGGCAGGCTGGAATCAGTTTGAGTCCAAGATGGGATAGTGCTAGGACCCGGCTGCCACTGCCATCACCACCACCACTGCTGCTGTTTCTCCCTGTTGCTTGGCTGCAACATGGGCAAATCTCCCTACTGCTCAGGCACAACATGTCATAGATAAATCCCCTCTCCAACTGAAGCCCTCTGCCACCCTGCTGTGGTGCAGTGCAGTTGGTTTTGGAAAGACCTAAATAGTAAGTAGGGGTTAGATAGAAGCTTGGCCCTGGAGAGACAGCGAAATGGAAATCAAGAACACTGAAATGCAGGGTCTTGGGTGATTGGTTGAGGTAGGAAGCAGTCTGGAAGGCTAGGAATTCTGACTACTTTAGAGTTGTGTCTTTCCTCACTGCAGACAGAACATGTCTTGTTGGCCTTAGTGGGACTGGGAAGATGAATCAGAAGCAGCTACCCCACAGAGAGAGCACACTGATGCAGAGAGGAGCAGCCACCCCTCCTCTTCCCCTCTAGCTATCAGGCTCTTTCATCAGCTATGCATGAGATCACAACTGCTACCCAGGAGGGTCATTATACATAAAAATCAAGAGGAAATTCATGAACGCCACACAAGATGCAGAACACTTGGCAGCTCTGCCAACTCAACTGAAGACAATGTGAAATGAAGGGGCTCAGCTGCTCCAGAGTTGGAGAATCAGGCCCTTAAGATGATCTAAGATATTACACTGGTTTAAACTGTGAAAAAAATAAAGGGAGAAGGACCATTAGGAAGACAGCAAATACTGGAGGGTTGCCCAGAGTATGGGAGACGCTTACTCTCACTTCATGATTTCTTAAATGACCCAGCCAAAAGGGGCCATGAGTATGGAGTTGTATTCCTAGAATGTTAGGATAATGCAAGGAAGCATGCAGCACAAGTGCCTAGATAAACAGATTAGAGAGAAGGCTGATGCTCACTTTGTGAACACGATCAGCTAGCGCACAGAGGTCCACCAGTTAATTAGTGTATACTTTAACAATGACTTTGGTGTGAATCCAGTGGCTTTGGCATAAGTGCCTGTTAGTTATGCGCCTGAGGATTTTTATGTCTTTTAAAAATAAAACTTGAGAAATTAACTGCATAAAAATTAAGGAGGTTGCCCAGAAAATATGAATTCTGAATATTAAATATCAACTTTACATGGGTGCATTGTTTTTAAGCATATGACAACATTACCTTATGCTTAGTTATTGGTGCTAGTAGAAAGAAGTGTTACATGACTTCTGAATCTGTCCAGGTTTTCAGCATGATTCAGCACCGTGTCAGCCCATTTTGATTCCAGTACATTGATTATGATGACATCTTGAAATGCACAGCCCTACTGTATAGTGTAAAACAGCATCATTTTGTTTAGACTTCCATTTCACTGTTTCAATGGGACAGCGTTTCATTTTGAGTTCCATTTCATTTTGTCAAAACTGTTTTGCTGTTTCAATGCTGTTCGATGTTCTGCCCATAGGCTAATGGGGAAGCACAAAACTGCTTATAACTTTGTTATTTCTTGCCTGATTCAGATGAAACTTGCAGGGATGGTATCCCCTTCTGAGACCATAAATTTCAGTATGTTTTACGGAGATAGGTGCAGGGGTTTCTGGTAAACTGCACCTCAAATTCTTGAAAGCAACACTTGTGTTGCGTGTGTGTGTTAAGGCACAGTGGGTGCAAGCATGGTAGCCCCTGCTGAGGCCATGAATCCTGCAAGGTTTCAAGGAGATAGGTACAGGGGTTTCTGGGAAACTTCATATCAAGCTGCTGACAAGCAAAGCTCATGACATGTGCGATTTGGTGTGTGTTAAGGCATGCCCTCACTGGCACTGGGGCCTCTCCACGACATGGTAGTGTACCCCAATGAGGGTTCCTCCTCCCCTACAGCCTCAGTCTGGTCCAGCACTTTAAATGAAAATCAATAATAATAACTTAGTAAGCAGCACAGTAGCATCAGAAGCATCTCAGGCAGCCAAACTGTCACAGAGTCTCTCTTTCCTTTCCTGCAGGAGCTTCTTCTCTGGCATGTGTGTTAAGGCACACCCTTACTGATGCTGGGGCCTCTACCCAACATGGTAGTGTGCCTCAATGAGGCCTCCTTCTCCCCTATAGTCTTAGCCTGGTCCTCCGCTTTAAATAACAACAGGTAAGTAAGCAGCACAGTATCACTAGCATCTCAGGCAGCCAAACTGTCACAGAGCCTTTTCCCCCCCCTCTCCTGCAGGAGCTTCTTCTCCCACAGCTGCCAGAGAACTCTCCCTGCCAGCCCCAGCCCTGGGGCTTAGATGTGCCCAGGGCTCTGTGTCCTTCCAGTCAGGTGCCAGGGGTGTTGGTTTAAGGACATGGTACTGGCAGACAACGTCCCTTGGATCAATCTAATCTGGTATATTTTAGCAGACCAACTAAATTGTTACAAAAATTAGCAAGCTTTCAGGTTGAAAAACCCTTCATCAGGCTGAGAAAGCACCTGCAGTTGGTGTGTGTGCTGTTCCTGTATGGAAGGAATAAAGAAGCCAGAGGCTGGTATGCAATTCAAGAAAGAAAGCCAGTCAGTGAAAATGGAAATGGAGGCATCAGGGGGTGAGAGACAGGCTGGAGTGGGGGAAGGGGGATGTAGGAGTTCAGATAATAGTGGAGAGGTACCTGGGGAGTCAGATGTCCGGCAGGTTGTATTGTGTCAGAATTCCAATGTCTATATTGAGTCCATGAGTTTCTGTACCTAGGTGGTTGATGAAGTGCAGTTCATAGGCTTGTCTGTCAAAAGTGGTTTGTAAATTTAAACAAGCACTGAACCTCACTACCCTCATCACCAGAAGCCAACTTCCTACAGCCCAAAACACACTGAATGGATCTAGGCCATGCCATGACAAGACATACAAAACCTGCCAAAAATATCTCCAGCATGGAGATATCTTCATAATACAATACATATCTCCATCAGGGCACCAAGCACCCTGATGAAAAATACATGGAGACACCAAGGAACAACTGTGCACCAGAATGAGCGCACATGGAAAATCTATCAAAGGTAACAACAGAACACCACCTTTCTCCAGTCTCTCAGGCCTGATGCTCAAAGGGAATTGACAAACCACTTTTCACAGATGGGTGAAAGGCTCTCTGTGGCCTTGAGGAAGGGCTTGAGGACCACCAAGATCTGAGAGATGGTATCCCACTCAGCTCTGTTGTTAAGGGGGGCGCTGATCCCAATACATTCAATTTAAAATGTCTGTGCATTCCTATATAAATTCGATAGTATAATATCCAATATAATTATGAAATTGAAAAGAATAAATCAGTGAGTATAATAATAAAATGAAAGGGTCTAGAAATAAAAGGAAAAGGTATTGCAGAATCCCACTTTTTATGCTATCAAGTAGGAAATCATATCAATGGTAGTAGTAGCTTTTGTTGTTTAACTCTTCTGAGGTTCTGGAAGATAGCTCAGTGTAACAGGTCGCTCTCCCCAGAGCCATCTTCCTGGTAATCCGCACCTTACGTGGGGTGCCCTTGGAGCCTTCTTTGGGGTTCTTATGTCCCCCCCTATACTCGTCTGCCATGTCTTGATGGAAATTATGATGATGTTCTTGTGAGTGAGAGACTGCTTATTGTATTGTGTATGTTGGGGCCTTTCACCTATGCGGGCCTGACCCCTGTTTTTCCTCTAGCTAGGCCTCCCCATCTAAACACACTAACCAGGGTTTGACTCCAAGGCTCTAGCCTTTTCTGGTGTCTTGAGGCTTGTGGCCTCCTTTCCTACTCCAATCTGGAGCCTGCCCGCCCCCGGCCCAGAGGCCTGGGCACCAGCCCCACAGCCAGGGGGCTGCAAGTTCAAAACTAGGGGATGACCCTGAACTTGTACCCTCTCAGTCGAAAATAAATAAATAAATAAATAAAAATTGCACCCCAGGTGCACCAGACCTCCCTGGCCTTTTTAAGATTGCGCCTTCAGGCGCTGGAGTCTGTACCCTCCAAAAGCCATGCCCTCACTGGCACTGGGGTCTGTACCCTCCAAAAGCCATGCCTTTGCTGGTGCCAGGGTCCCCACTCCATAGTGGGTCCCCAAAATGAGGCCTCCTCCTTCCCCTAATAGCCTCACCTAAACCGCCAGTCTATTCAATAATCAAAAAACAAAAACAAAAAACTGTCACCAACCAATATGATCAAGGAAAGCAGCAGGTCAGTTTACATTCACAGAGTTCATGCCTCAGCTCCCTTCCGTTGGCTACAGTCCTTGCTGTGGTGCAGCTGCTGTCTTCCCATGGCTTCCATAGTTTCTGCCTTTGGACTGCTCACCCAGCTTCTCTGTGGAGCTTTCGGAGGTGCTACTGTCCCCCCAAACTGCCTCTCTGCCCAGGGTTTTTATAGTCCTGCCCCTTCCAGTCAGCTGACTAGCTGGCCAGGCTCAACATTTAACCCATTCTTTCACAGCATTCTGTGCCCAGAAAGTTCTGGCCTTAAAGGGGTGGACGTGCCTTCTGGTAACAGGGCTAGGGTCCCCTGTTACACTCAGTAACTGAACTCAAGGCGGAAAGCAGGCCAGTTCAAACAATGCTGCCTTTTATGCTGTTTTTCCATCCTTCTCCCAGAGCACTAGAAGTGGAAGGGACCTCAGGGAAGGATGACAGTCACTGGCCAGCTACACAGTCAATATCAGAGCAGTCCTTCCCCACTTTTCCTGCTCCCTCTCCTTACTTTCTGTTTCCCTGCAGGCAAGCCCAGCTTCAGCTTCAAAACTCAAAACATTTAGAAACATTTCAAATGTTTCAAAGTCCTTTATTTTATTTCAATTTCATTGTTTTGAGTTTGAGATGAGTTTGAGAGCAGGTCAAGGTTACATACCTAGAGCAGGCCCCTGGCCAGGGAAGTTTGCCTAACCACAGCGGTGTGGCTATGCTCCAACAGGAGCTCCCGACTTCCCTCGGCACTGCTTTATCAGCTCACCAGGTGAAGCAGATTGGGCTCATTAAGCAGCCCAGGATTATTTCTGGTCCCAGGAGATGGGACAACGGGGGATGGTGAGAGAGAGAGGGCATGCAGATAGTGCGAGTGCCTGTCTGCTGCCCAGAACTGAAGTCCCTGGGAACAGGGCAAGAGACCTGCATGGTCTTGAGAGCTCGGAGGAACTCTCATACCCAGGGGAAACCAATGCTCCTGTATTAATTGGCTGCCATACGTGGCCAATTGAGCTGGCGTGGCATCAATTAGTGAAGAAAGAAAAAAAAAAAAAAAAAAGAGAGGAAACGTTTGACCACAGCTTCGGTGATCAAGCATTCAGGGATTAAGGAACCTGGGGAGTGAGAGGCTGCATCTGAGTCCCCTGCAGCTGGGAAAAGCACCACCGGATGGATAGCAAGTTGCCTGTAATTTTACTTCCTATGCCAAGAAGTTTTGTTTTGTTGAGTATACCTGGTCAGGCACCAGGCAAGTGAAGGCCAACACTGGGTCGGGGAGTCATCACCCCTCCCCCCATTAATTAGGTCATCAAAGTCATGGCAGGAGAGATAATTGAGAGGAAGACCGACCCAATTGAATTGACTGGCATTGGCCTTGGAAGAGGGAAGCCAGTGAATGTCAATATGACGTAAAGTCCACGTCCATACTCAGTAATATTCCAACAGAGTTGAAACAGCATTGAAACGAAACAGCCGGTGAAATTTTGCATGGCCCTAGTATACAGGTTTTCCTTGCTTTATGCTATAAATGCATTCCTTGAAAATTATATATAATTCAAATTCACATAAAAGGGACCCCACTTTTCAATGCAACAAATAGGGATACGTTCCAAATTGACTGTACTGACCCCCAGACCCATTTCTACCACTTCTATAAGACAATTTTGGTACTCACCAACAGCAGACAGTACACATAAGCAAAGGGCACTATCATAATGGGGATGACATCTACAAAAACATGTGTCACAGACAACAAACTAGGAGCCCAGATCCACATAGGAGATATTTTGGTGCATGTCACTCCCACAGTGCACCACACAAAGCAGCTGACTGCAGGCTTCCACCACACCAATCACATAAGATTGAATTTACCTCAGATATAACAAGTTTTTGGTATAAAAAGGGTCATTGTATAAGAGCAAATTCTCACAAACATAACCAACATAAAGCAAGGGTAGGTAACCTGTACTCAGTTTCAGTGCATTTTTATTTTTTTTTTAATCCCAAAACAGACTATGGACCTACTGAGAATATGCACTTGGGAGAACTTATTGTAAACAGTGTTCAATAACCAGTGTGGCAGGTTCTGGCCTCTAAGGAGAGCCATGACCTGGTGACTGCTCAGCTCCTGCACCCCATTCCAGCTCCTTGGGGTACCCTCCCTTCTTGCTTTCCTGCCACACCTTGATGCAATCGTTCTTGGTGTGAAAGGGAAACTGCCTTCCTGAGTGAGCCCAGCCCAGTTCCACCTTGCCTTTGGGATACTCAGTTGTGGCCCCTCGGCCCTATTCGTGGCCTTTGTCCATCCCTATAGCTATGCCTATGCCGCAGATGTTACTTTAAAATTTGCCTACTAGGCCTAATGGCACCTCTGTTAACCAAATGTAACTTGGGCGGTACTCCAAGAGGTACCCCCTCTCCAATTGAAGGGATCAAAGCAGGTGCACAAGCGCTGTGGGAGGTATAGGGACTCTCCTCTCCCTATAGAGCAGAGCCAGACCACCACTGGGGACTTAACCGTATACCTTTTAATGAGAGAACAGTATTGGGAACATAACAGGCATGAACTAGGGGGTATAGGGGACACTACAACACCCCAAGGGGACAGGATTCAACAAGGGTTAGACACTTACAATCATAGACATATTCATCCAGTTGACAAAAAAGACAGGGTTAACCAAAATATAAAACACAAACAGCAGAACAAACAATACTGGTTGGTGAAATATAAAAGGCACAAAATACAAAATGTCAAATGACAAGGAGCATAGGGCCTAGGTACCTGGAAAGGGAAAAAAAAAAAAAACAATGGGCCCTTTCTACTACAAAAATAGTTTTCCCCTGTTACTTCACTCACCACAAGTCATCCCAGCTGGGACTTAAACTGGGAGCTCCCACATGGTAGGCAGAAACTCTACCGCACAGCCACCAGTAGTAGTGCTACTCTGAGCTGCCAGAGGTCTTGACCTTCCAGGAGCCCCTGCCTCACATGAAGCTTCCTGGCCTCTTGCTGGAGGAGCTGGAAGCAGAGCCGGGAACCTCTCAGGTACCTCTCCTGCTGGCCACAGCCTCTGGTAGGCGATCCTGGAGCCCAGGGGGGAGCCTCTCCTGCCTGCCGCACACCACGCTGCTGCGGGCCCAACTGCTGCCTGCAAGTCCCACTCCTTGAGGTGCTTCTGGGGCAACTGCTCCCGCCCCACTGGCCCAACTCTTGCCAGCTCTTTGAAACTCCTTCCTTGTCCCTCACTGGTCTCTCCTGAGTCAGCTGCGCTGCCCCTTTTATCCCCCTCCAGGTGACCCAAGGGGCCAATCAGGGGACATGGAGGGTGAGTCTCTGGGGCCTGATTGGTGAGGAAAGGGAATCCCAAGTCCTCCAATCATCTTTTACCCCTTCGAAACCCCTGGGCTAAATCACTACCAGCTAGCCCATCACACAAATCAATCCACTTATCCTGCAGAGCCCTTGACCCTGGCAAGACTCCCTTCTCCTTAGCCCTAATCTGCTTTCCACCCATCTTACACTTCAGCCCCTTTCTGGCTTCAGCCTTCCTACTGTGACCTTAGCAGTTTTCTCTTTGGACCCCTGGCCCCAATACAGTTTCTTTGTCTCTATCCTAGCCCCGAGCCAACTGGGTCCTTGACCCTAGGTGCACTGTCTCCCACTACATTGGTCTCTTGCCCTCAGGAGGTGGCTAGTCCACACCACTATCATTAGCTTTGGCTCTCCCAGTATTGGCCTGAATCAGGCTGCAGCCTTCTCAGTCCCTGAACCTCAGGCCGAGCTGTCTGACAATCAGTACCCTGCCAGGCACCACTCCCTGGGCTTCATACTTACCCTGTAACTACAACTGTCCTCCAGTTAAGTTAAAGTAAGCAATGCCAGCCCAATGTTTGAAATAGCCAAGTCGTTGCCAAAACCCCTTCCCCAGTCTCCAGCTGTCTCTGAACCCCTGGGGTACCTGCTCTGACCTGCTGCTCTTCCCCCCCCCACCTACCTACACAGGCAGGAACTCTTCTTCATGCAGAGTTCAAGACTGCACTACCCTTCTGCATCAGGAACTCAGGCTTATAGCTCCTGAGTTGCTCCTCCTCTGGTCAGGTGCTCTCCTGATCAGTCACAGACTTGCTCTCTCAGCTTGATGGACAGTTTACTGCACCTAGGCTACAGTTGCTGCCTTGCTATCTTCCCTCTTGCAGCTAATCCCTGTTCAGCTGCTTGGGGCCCTTTCTGCTGTAGTCTCCTTCCTAAAGTAATAGGAGTCCCTGGCTCCCTGTTACAGAGGAATGCCTAAGTTTTTTCCACCTTATTACATAAAAACATATACACATTAATGCTTTTAACTTTGTTTCTTTGAGCATTTTATGTTTCCTGAAATTGAGAAAACCTATACAGTGAGTTCAGCTGTAGAAGCCTTGAAACTGAGTCAGTTTAATAAACTATGCAGTTAAAGGGACTACAGTTATATTACAAAGTAATCAGCAGGACTAGAGTTCATATGGATGTATGGGTTATGTATGGGCTATTCAGAAAACCAAAGTTTGCTACAATGTAAACAAAAGGCAAAACACTTGGAGTCAGCTTCACATTATCCAGTTAAGCAAATCATAAATGTATTCAGTATGCACATAAGCAGAGCACACAGTGTGTTGTTCTCAAAAGACCAAGGAGTTAAGCTTATAGAATAATAATGTGTGTTTATTCAGAGAGCAGTTCCCTGACTACAGTTCTGCTGTTCCCCCCTGCAATCCCCCAGCCAATGTAACAACTTATACATAACACTCTTAAAGGTATCCACACATTTTCCCCCTCTCCATGTAACATATCCCCATATAATACTAATATTGGCAGTTTAGTTCAACCCATAGTTAAGACACATTTTAACAAGTCTGTATTAGTCTTTGTGTTGGCTTTTTAGCTCTAGGGGTGTGTGTAGATGACACAGGCATTAATATAGACCGCCTGATGTGGAGGGCCAGTAGGGGGTGCTCCTGCATTGAGCCACCCTCCTCACCGCACCCGACCACCTTCCAGGCTCTGAGTGCCTCCCTGGGGGCACCTTACGTCTGGCCGATCCCCTTCCTGGAGCACACCTGCTAGCCTGGGGGTAGAGCTGTCACCACTCAGGGATGGGCTTGAGTCTAGCACAATGTCCCCTGGAAAACACAGGCCTAGTAGCCCTCGACGGTACTTAACTCACTTCAAGAACTTGGGGTGCTTCCCTCAGTTGGAAGCACAAGTAGCGGTCTCCCTTTGACATCTGAACCAAGGGGACCCCAAGGCATGATCTAGACCCACTCCCAATAAGTCTCTCACACTAGGTACAAAGGAGAACTTTATTGGTTACAAGGAGTAGGTTTAGTATAGGGTACAAGATAGAGCAATATCAGAGAAATCCCATAGAGCAAACATGGTGACTGGAGTAGCCTTTGATCACGCATCTGAGTTACTGCAAGTTATAGATCTAGTTAGATCTCAGGTAGCTTACTCACAAGTGTCATCCAGAGGCAGGTGGAGATTCCCTCTGGAGGCAGGCAGTTCATTGATCATAAGTTTTGAGAGAGGGAGCAAGTTTCAGATGGTCCAGCTCCTCTCTCTCTCTGATTTTTCCTCATGGCTGCTGCCCCCTCCTCCTGGGCAGTCCTTATATAGCACTTGTGACCTCATTTACCTGGTCCAACGGAGGCCAGCACCTGTTGGCTGTCAGCCAACCAATTTGAAATGAATCACTGGTTGCTGGGCAGACTGGCAGTGTTTAGCCTACCAGGGAGCCCAAGCCCCTCACCCAGGTATGTGATGCCAGTCACATAGGCAGAGGGAGCCGGTTTCACCCTGTACTCAGGAATGTATCCAACTCAGGTTACCTAAAGAGATAGGGTAAGGTGTGTATCCCCTGCTGGGCCCATCCTAACCAAATTGTCACAGAGCAGAGTTTTTGGGGAGAAACAGAGGTGGCATTCTGCCACACCTGAAAATTTTAACGCAGCTTTTTTTTTGGTGGGGTGTTTTTGTTTGCAAGACAGAGCCCTCATGTTCGCATGAACGGCACTTTTGAGCAAGTTATACTTCGTGTGTCATTCCCCGCAGATTTCAGTGGGGGGGGGGGGGGGGGGCAACAAATACCAATTTACCCCCTGTAATGTCTTTCCCAATGTACTACAGCAAGAGGTGCATGTAAACCACCCAGGCTCCCAGTGCCTGCCCCTGGACTCTCACTGGGCAGTCCTGACTCTCACTGGGAGTCTCCCCTGGGCACGGGCATGGTCACCCCAAAATCCTTGTCACTTGCACCTGCCTATGCTTGGTCAGTCTGGTCTCTCTCCATCAGTACACAATCCCAAAGACCCCATCCCAACCCCGAAGACAAGCCGCTTGAATCCTCCCCTCCCATTACTTTCCCTTCCCATCCCACCATGTTACAAATATATGTGTTTTTTATTTTATTTGCTATAACTGCTATAATAACTGCTATGATACCATAAAATATTCAGGGTTTAGAGTAGCAGGTGGGTGGGTGGGTGGGTATATGTTGCTTGCCAGTTGATTCACAGTTGCTGTTGATGTTGGTGATGGTGGCGAGCTCTTCTGGCTTTTTTTTTTCCTGGGTTTTTTTTTTTTGGACTATATTTCCCAGCATTCCCAAGCTGCTATAACTGCTATAATAACTGCTATGATACCATAAAATATTCAGGGTTTAGAGTAGCAGGTGGGTGGGTGGGTGGGTATATGTTGCTTGCCAGTTGATTCACAGTTGCTGTTGATGTTGGTGATGGTGGCGAGCTCTTCTGGCTTTTTTTTTTCCTGGGTTTTTTTTTTTTGGACTATATTTCCCAGCATTCCCAAGCTCATTGATCTTTGTGCGGTTTCTAATGGGGGTTCCCTCTCTCCCCACAATGGGGGAACCCTCCTGTTCCCTGCCAGGTACACTGTCAATCTGTTTGTGTAGTGCCACATACAGCTTTTGGAGGTGTGTTGTGAATTGTTTTATAAATGTTTTCAGAATGTTTTTGAAAATGTGGGTTGCTGTTCAGCTTGGTCCCCCCACCCACCTAGCCCACTCAGAGTTATAACTAACTATAATAGTTAACCTTCTCACCCATGGTGGGGAGCGGCTTTTTCAGATGTGGGTGACCGTGCCTGACTCCCTCCCTCTCACCCTTCCACCATGCAGCCGTCCATCGATCTATATCATATCAAGGGATTACTCAAGGGCCCTTGGGAGCATATTGTGAATTGTTGTTTTACCCTATTGTATTGTGTTTGCTGGCAATGACTGTATTGTAAAAAAATGTATTAACTAGTTGACTACCAACACCATTGTTGAGTAAAAAAAAAGCCTATACTGTTTTAGCTTTATTGTGATTTCTCAGTTGAATTTATTGCAATTCAATTTATTGTGAAAAAGATGAGGAATAAAAAATACTGATTTGTACTTGCTCCTGCTTGATTTCAAGGCATGGACCTGGGAGCAGGGGAGTGGTTTGCAGCTGGCCAGGGGCAGGAGTGAAGTAGCTTCACAGGCTGAACACAAAGATGGTCAGGGCCCGTATTTCAGATTGGTTGACTTCCCCTCCAGGCACCTCAGTAATAAGTCTGGAGATAGCCCTCTGCTACATAACACTTCTGGCCTCTCTATAGGGAGCAGAGTGCTTTTTGAAACCCTGGCCTTGGCTAATTAGCAGCTGCCTGCCTAGCTGAGACCCATCAGATGAGGACATACCAATACCTAGTATAGGAGAAGGAGGTATTACACATTTCTTGAATTTGGATGAAAAGAAGTTCTCCCACAATGATGCTTTCTTTCAATACACTTGATTCTGCAGAGGCCTAGAGGTAGCTGAAGAGATTACCCTGGGCTGCCTTGGGAGTGCTGCTCCTCATTTCCCTCACCTTCTCCATGTCCTTTGAGAAGGCTGAGAGGAGAGATATGGCAAGGGAGGACAAAGCTATCCTGAACAAAATATGATGATCTCTCTCCAGTGGGGGGAGCGGGTTGCAGTTGACAGGGGGTGGGGGGGGTCCTGCAAACCCGGCTCCAGAAGGTGCTGCATGCAGGGTTTTGAAAGGAAAACATTGCATTGCAAAGAAAGCATTGAAAAAAAATCATTTTTGCATCACAGCTCCCATAACAGTACAGCCTGCAAAGAAAAAACTCAGAAAAAACGCTATTTGGAGCTGTGGCAGCAGGCATTAACCCCAACCCCCCACCGCCCTTGGCGACTGTGCATATGAAATATATTATAATGCATTAAAGACTTACTAAAGTCTTTAAAGACTTGCTAAAGGCCAAAGGCCCTGGGAGGTCCATGCATGGAGATGTTATGCAGATTGTTTGCTTGCTGCTGGGGGTGGGTGGGGTTGTTTAGTCTTTTTTCTTACAAGACATGCTGGCTGCACCACACCCTAGCTAGCAGTTAACAAGCATTTAACCTTCCTACCTCCAATAACAGTCCACTTTGCAACTCTTTGCAACTTTTTGCAAATCTTGCCAGTAATGCCATGACTCCATAACCCCCATCCCCCCAATCACAGCATCCCCACAATGAGGTGGGCAGTCTCTGAAAACCAACCCAACCCAACCACGCACCCACCCCAGAGAAAACATGACACATATAGAGAGCAAAAATAAAACACTTTACTGAAAATGTTGGAGCCTTATCAATAACTATATACAATTTAACAATATACAATATATACAAAATGTAAGAAAATGTAAAACCCCTTGAAGATATTTCACTGTACTTTCCTCTTCACTATTTTCATTCACTACTGGGCTGTGGGCTGGTTGCCAGCCTCAGCAAGTTCCACCCACAAAAGTTTTCTGCGAGGAGGGGGAAAAAGGAAGAAGAGGAAGAAGAGGGTGGGGGTTGGCACACAGTCAAAAAAACGGACTCCCCCCCGCCCACATACAGACACAAGGTCGGTGGGACATATTACTTAAATATCACTCGAGACACTGCATATCCTGGGTGTTGGGTCTGGCAGGCAGCATCCTGCCCCTGGACTTTTGGTCACGGTTCTGAAATGGAATGTGATGAAGTTCAGAAGGTTTGCAATACTGAAGGAAGTCATGTAACCACTCACTCCAAAGTTTCAAACTACTTGCAAAAAACTTACCATTGCAGTGATGCTGCAGCTGTCGTTGGGCACTATGTCCACTGCATTGGCAGCATACGACAGGGAGTGCAGAGGTCGCAGGTGGAGGGAACATGGGGGTGGTGGGAGGACAGAAGGGTACATGGGTGAGGGGGAAGACATACACTATAGGCAGTGAAGGAAGAAGAACTAAGAGGGGAGAGAAAATTAAAGGATTATTTGTGTCCCCCATTATAAAATAATAATTGTTCTGAGCAGACCTGTCCTGACCTGAACTGCATGCTGTGAGGGAGGAGGGAGGGGTGAGGAGGGTAAAAAAAGAACACCCAGTGGTACCTACTGGCTAAAGGCTGGAACACAGCACCCCCTCTTGGCAAAGGGGATTAATTAGAAGTCTTTGGAGTCTCTGGCTGTTTGCACAAACAAATCCACAGTTGGAGTGGCATAACTGGAGAGTGCAGCAAATTAACACATCTCTGAGTAGTGTTAGTTTAAGGTGCTTAATGGGCTTTGGTGTGGTGGGAAATCCCAGGTTGTGCAAACACAAATGCAGTTGCATTAACGTAAATGGGAAATACTATTTCATCTACACATGTTCTAAGTGATCTTCTCAGTTTCTCTTTATTCTCAATCCTTATCGGTTCAGTTTTTGTTTGGTTTCCTTGTTCAGATGTCTCTACTTCTGTGTCATTTTCAATCTCCTCTGTTGTTTCTTGTTGCTTTGATGTAAGCTCTGTTTTCTTTGGTGAATCACCTGACCCTGTACTTTTCTCATGTTAATGAGCTGCAAGTGTCATCAGTTCCTTCTAAACACCTGTCCTTCGTGTGTGACTACTGTATAGGATCCTGGAGTTACTTGATGGGAAACTAGTGTTTTTTGTTTCCATGTTTGTCCATCTGAAATAAGCATCGTATCTTTGTTGTGCAGTTGTGGTAATTCCCTGGAACGCCTGTAATAGTACCATTCCTGTTTGAGTTTGTTGAATTTTTTTAATGTTTTCATGTCTTGTTTTTCATTCTGATGAGCATCATCTACAAGATGTAGCAGTCTGGTTTTGAGTTTCCTGTTAAAAAGGATTTCTGTTGGGGACAATCCATGTTTCATGGCCAGGTCCCTCCTGGAGAAGTTCCCAAACCCCCTTCCCGACCATTAAGGGCCAGTGGCAAGCGCAGTGGGAAGGGGTCCATAGCTGGGGATGGGAAGGGCAAGGGCCATGCCCCCAAGCCTAGACCACCAGCACCTGAGGGGACCAGGTATGCCACGCCAACTGGCACACCCACTCAGCCTGTACCTGACCCTAGCCCCAGCCCCACCAATGCAGCCCCACAGCAGGGGAACCACAACTATGCACAGGTGGCTACAGGGTAAATTACAGCTGTGGGGCCTGAACCCTCCAACACTGGCCCTTCCGGCTCAGGCAGCAGGGCCCCCTTTCTGGCACCCCATAGGCATGGGGTGAAGTGCCAACTGCCCAGATGGGAGACCCTGCATTTTGAGACCTAGGTGCAGGCCCTGGCTCAGGTAGTGGGGGGCCCCAAGATTGTGGTGGTCTCTTGCTTTCATGGCAAGGGGGTCTTTTTCCTTGCTTTGGAGGCCACTGTACAAAGGCAGTGCAGAGGGGGATTGTGGTGGAGGGTGAGTATGTCCCCCTTGAGCCCCTAGAAGAGTTGGGGATTAGAGTGGTCCTTAGCTCTGTCCCACCTTATATCCCCAATTAGGCCTTGCTCCCCCATCTCCAAACCCTGGGGATAGTTATCTCTCTGGTGGTGGCCCTCTTACTTGGGTGCTAAGACCCCAGCCTCTGCCATGTGCGCTCATGCCATCATCAGGTCATAATCCAGCTGGTGGTGGGAACACAGCTGGAGGTCAAGGGCAGCCTCATAATTACTTTTCAGGGGACCCTATTGAAGACTTTCTATACACTGGGGGACCCAAGGTGCTTGTGGTGCTGTGCCCTGGGGCACTTGCATCATGAATGCCCCATGGGTCAGCTGGGAAGAGGGTCCAAAGGTCCCACTGGCAAAAGGGGTGCCCCTACCCCCAGCTTCCCCCCCCGCACTGTAACTACCCCACCTCCCCAACCCTGACCTTCTACTGGAGCCTGTCCACCTGAGGACTTCCCCATGGCTGAGTGGGTGCTGGTCCCCTCCAGGTGCAAAGCCAAGAGAAAGGCTCGGGCACAGCTGGAGCCCTCTGATATAGAGGACCCCCCCCCCCCCCCCCAACCCCCTACACACCCCCACGCCCACGAACCCCCAGGGAAGATTAAATAGACTATCCCAGTAAAGGAGGCTTCAGGACTGCTGGACACTCCCAAACAGGAGCCCATGCAGGAAGTCCCTCACTCCACTGGCCAGGGCCTACCCTCTGAGACCATGGGTGCTGAGGTTGACCCAGAAGAATGTATGGCAGCAGAGCCCTCCCCCTCTGATGACCTGGGGGAGACAGGGGCCCTGGGGCTCACCCTGGTGGGCCCTGAACATGGAGGTCCCCTTTCCCAGGACCCTGAGGCAGACACCAAAACCACCATGGTGCCTGATGGGTCTCCTCCCTCATGCTCCCACAAAAACCTCAAGTCCAGCCTGTCTGATGGTCCTGCACCAGGGGTGTAGGGTTGGGTCCCCTGATCAACAAGTGGTTCTTGTTGGGGACCCTGCACAGACCCCCCTGGAAATCCAGCTCTACCCCACCATGTTGTCAAGAAGCCCCACCCCCATCTTTACCCCCACCCTTGTCCCAAGGGACTGCAGAGCTCTCCCAATCCCAACCAGAGTCCAGAGTCTTAGTGGACCGAGGGATTCAGATGGTACCTAAGGAGCCCTCTGAGCCCCAGCACCAGGAGAAGGATGCTCAAGAACCAGCAGGCTCCATGGAGCCTGCAGACCTCTCAGTCAAGCAGTCCCCAGCGATGAGCTACTTGCATTTCTTGACCGTGACTACACCCTGCTTATGAATTGCAAATTCTCTGATAAGAAACCTCAATTCTCTCATTAAAATACCCAAAATAGTGTTCCTCTGCTATTGAAATGAAACACCATTACATATAGAGAGGGCAATTTTTATTGATATATTTGGGCAATGTTGGGCAATTTAATATTGATAAATTTACAAGTATAAAGCAATTTGGAGAGAGGTTGGGGAGTTTTGGGTTGGTGTAGGATTTGTGGAGGTGAGGTTAGGGGGGCATGGGCCTGGTGCAGAGGTTTGTGGTTTGTGGCTGGGTATATGGGTGAGGGGTTTGTGGAGGTGGCTTGAGGATGTGGGTGTTATGGGTGGATTGGGGGGGACTGTGGGTGTGGGGGGCTGTGTGGGGAGGGCTACCCAGGAGGGGTGGGTCCCCTTC
Organism: Alligator sinensis; assembly: GCF_000455745.1. Lineage (NCBI taxonomy): Eukaryota > Metazoa > Chordata > Crocodylia > Alligatoridae > Alligator > Alligator sinensis. The sequence continues at coordinate 342,207 of NW_005842016.1, forward strand.
TCCCCCACAGGGAGAAGCCCCCGCTCACAGCACACAGACTACCCCCCCTGCAGGGCCGAAAGCTTCCCCACAGGACCCACATACACCCCCACAGGGTCATCATGCACCCCACAGGGCCCACATGCACTTCAACATGGCCCCATCCCTTCCCTGCAGGGTCCCAGCCCCCTCCCCTGCAGGGCCTACAACTCACCCCTGCAGCAGCAGTGGCCATGGGGCACTTAGAGTCCACTGCAGGTAGAGCCCCCAGTGGCGTGGCATGGCCCTGATGGGCTCAAAGCCAGCACTGCTTGTGCTGCCTGTCTCAGGATCAGCCTGGCTTGGTGCGATGTCATGTGGGGCCGTGCCACTTCAGGCAGCACCGGGGCTGCTCAGGTTGTCACCCATGGCCCTGTACCACTTGTGGGGACTGGGTATCTTGCTGGGCCAGGTCCTGCCTCTAGCAGCAGCACTGCCAGACACATGGTGAGTGCAAGTAGACAGCGCATGGTGGGACCCGGCCTGGCACGGCATGCTAGCATGACTTTGCACAAGAGCAGAAGGCACAACTCCAGGACATGCAGCTCCTGTGCAAAGACATGTTAGCTGCACAGCCCTGGCCGGGCTGGCGGGGCCCATTTTCCATGAGGCTTAGGTGGTGATGCACCATGGCCTGTTGTAGACACAGTGCGGCAGCCCTGTATTGCTGCCTGAGCCTCATGGAAAATGCCCTGCTGGCCCGACCAGACTTGACCTGACTCAGGCTGTGCAGCTAGCTCGCCTTTACACAGGAGCCGTGTGTCTGGGAGCTGCGCCTTCTGTTCCTGTGCAAAGGCATGCTAGTGTGCTGCTCTGTGCTGGGCCAGGTTTGGTCCCACCACACGCTTTGAATGGACCCGGCCTGGCCTGCTAGCACATGTTCAGCATGTACAGAGCCCAGGTTACACAGCTCCACATCGCCGCTGGCTATGCCTGCAGCCAGGCCACAGCTATTCTGGCTGCTGCCAATG
>NW_005842016.1:343307-346865 GCF_000455745.1 Alligator sinensis
CCACCACAGGGGGTGGGGGGAGCGGTTGTGGGCCACCCTCCACTTCAGCCCCTCCACAAACCCACCCACAGACTGCACATCCCCTCCCACAACTCTCCATACCCTCTGACATCCCCCTGCCACTCCCCATATCCCCCGACACTCCTCACCCCCCCACCTCCATGACACCCCTAACACCCACCCACACCCATAAACCCCTCTATTCCCCTCTCCCTAATTTACCCATGACAGTGCCCGGGACAGCAGGAGCACCATAGAGAAACCCTGGCCAGAAACCAGAGCATCTCTCTGGAGGACTGACCCCAGGTTGCCTGAGAGCATGGTTGGGAACTGTGCCCTGCCCCACTTTTTTCACCTAGGTTTTATTTTGGTACGTAGATCACCAGGTACCAAATTTTGAGCCCGCACTGCAAATATGCAATGCAGGGAACATTTTTTGTTCCCAGCATGCATCTTGTGGTATCTCAAACTCCTTTGAGATGCCACAAGAAGCATGTGCAGGCTTGCTTGTATGTGCCCAACTAGCTGAAAATTTCCATTCTGAGGTAATTAAGGGCACACACATGTAGATGCACACCCTTAATGCACTTTAAACTGGGCGAATGTGCATTAAATACGCATGTGTAGACACACCCAAATTGTTGTGATGCAATCCATAATTGTTTGAAAACTTTAAACTCAAGACAGTTGAATTGAGGTCTGTTATCTGTGCTCACAGTTTGTGGAATCCCATGTCTAGCAAAAATCGATTTGATGCAAGTTATGGCATGGTTTGCTGTTGTGCTTTTGAGCAATGCAATTTCAGGATAGTGAGAATAATAATCCAGCACTACAACATATTTTTCCTGAATGTATAAACAAGTCAATACCCACTTGATACCATGGAGCTACGGGCTCCTCTATGACCCTCATGGACTCTTTTCTTTGTGCTGATATGTATTTTAGGCACATAGAAGATGCTGTAAAGGCTGTACAATGTCATTATTCATGTTGGGCCAATATGGAGTAACCCTTGCTCTCCTGCATTTTTCAGTGCCTAGATTCTCCTCATGTATTCTGTTTAACATGTCTTTCTTTAGCACTGCTGGAACAAGAAGTTGTGAGCCTTTGAACAAAATGCCATCCAGTACTGACAGCTCTTCTTTGAACTGAGAGTAGGGGCTAGGTGTATGTTTTCCAGGCCAACCAGCACAAAATGGTTTCCTGGCATGTACTGTATGTCTAGATCATACATTTATAGTTGAAATGAAAGTCTCTGTAATCTGTGTGGCATGTCTGATAACCCTTTATTTGCTATAGTTACCAAAGTTTTTTGATCAGTTTCAGCTATCACAGGCTTCCCGTAGATGAATGTATGAAATTTCGTACAGCCACATACCAGAGCTAAACTTTCTTTCTCAATTTGTGCATATAGACATTCTGACTTGGTGAGTGCCCTAGATGCATATGCTACTGGTCTCCAACTATCCCCACATTTTTGAAGCAAAGCTGCTCCAATGCCTTGTTTAGAAGCAGCCGTTGACATTTAATGGGTCTTTTAGGGTCATAGTATTTTAGTATTGGAGTTTTCACTATTTTTCCTTCAAGTTTTTAAATTCAGCTTCATGTTCACGTTCCCATATCCTCTGAGGATTCTTTTGTAGGAGCAATCTAAGGTGTTTGGTTTTCTTTGCTAAGTTGGGTAGATATCTCCCTACAAAATTGATCATTCCCTTTACACTCCTTCCTTATCTGTAGGGGGTGGCATGTTTGTAATGGCTTTAACTTTTGTAGGATCAATTTGTACCCCTTTATCAGAGAGCTGTTCTCTCAGATGTTATTTCTTTGATCCTGAATTTGCATTTTTGTTTGTTCAGTTTCAAACCTGCTTTGTAAGCTCTTCCCAGTGCCTTTCTTAGCCTCGTCATGTTCTTCTATAGTATTTCCCCAAACTAGTACATCATCAGTATAAACCGTAGTTCCATCAAGACCTTCAAAAATTGGTTGCACCTTTCTGTGAAATACTTCAGATGCAGAATACTGTCCAAAAGGAAGCCTATGAAAGCAATACCTTCCAAAGGGCGTATTCAAGGTACATAATCTTAGTGCTACTCTTTTCTAGGGGAACTGGCTAAAGCCCAGAAGACGCATTCAAAGTGGAGAAAGATTTAGCTTCTATCACATTGCCAAAAAGCTCTTTCCTGGTGCGAATAGAAAAATGGTGCCTTTTGATGTACCAGTTCATTTTCTTAGGAATTAGACATCATCTCAAGGATCCATCTGTTTTTTCCTATTATGACCGATGAATAAATGCAAGTAGTTGGTTGCTCTACTTTTTCTATTATGTCCTTGTTAACTAATCTAATTCATTTTTCAGTTTCTCCCTTAGTACAAGGGGAACATTTCTTGAAGCATGTATAGGGAGAGTGTTTGGCTGTCTTAATTCTGTCTTGTACTCAGTTGACAGTTTCCCTATGACTTGAAACACATCATAAAACTCTTCTCCTATGTTCTTGCTTTCCAGTCCCTCAGTGGCATCCATTCTCTTAATCAAACCTAAGGTTTTACATGTTCACAACCCAATAATTGACACTAGCTTTCCTGGGACTGTTACAAACTGAATTTTTACTTTATGACCTTTGTGTCTAACATGCAGTGCACATGTACCCTTGGTTTCAATTATGTTCCCATTATATGTTTTAAGATTCACTTTCTTATTCTCGTAGTACACAGGTTTAGTTATAATTTTTTGAATAATGTATTCTGGTATTGCATTGACCTGTTTCCCTGTATCTAATTTAGAAGTTATCATTAGTTTATTGCTGTCCAGGGTGATTGTCCAATCCTCAGAAGAATGAACTTCTTGCATTGTGCCAATGAAGTATTCTTCCTTTTCCTCATTGCATAGAGCATGCAGCTGCTGCTTCTTGTGTGTTGCATCCTGCTCCTTTCTGTAAACTCTTGCAAAGTTATTGAATCTTTTTCATTTGTTGTAATGCTTACCAAATGCAGGGCATTGCATGGGTTTGTGGTAACCCCCACAGCATCTGCAGCTGACAATTGTTTCTTCAAGCAATTCTCTTTGGCCTCTGCTTGCCTGCTTCATAGTGAGGTCCTCCTTTCTGTATCATTTTTGTTTTGTCTTAGGTTTTTGCAGTCTTGTAATCCTGTCTAGTTCAGCTTGTTCTTTTTCCTCCAGACGCTGCAGCCTGGCATTTGTTATCTCAGCCACTTGGCACAGTTTAACTGCTTTTTCCAAATTAAGATCAGGATCCTGTAGCACAGCAGTTCCCAAACTCTGACAGACTGCATACCATCAGTTTAAAATGATACAGCCTTAAGTACCACCAGCAATTTTTTCATATGCGGTAGCCATATAAAACAATTAAAATTAAAAAAAAATAATTGCATTAGTTGCAATTTTCATTGCACAGCTAAAAACTCAAAATTATGCACAGAAAAAGTGAAAATTATGCAGGTACTTGTATGGTTGTGGGGTGGGAGTGGGGTTTTGTGTGTGGGGGGATTTTGTGAAGGTGGGGAGGGTGCTGTTTGTGTGTGTGTGTAGTGTTTGGGGCC
>NW_005842016.1:346875-355640 GCF_000455745.1 Alligator sinensis
GGGGGGGGGGGGGGGTCCCCACATGCCCTGGCAAGATGCCGGGTCCTGTGGGTCAGGAGTGAGGGACAGCAGCCGGGCTGGTGCCGGGGGGCTGGGGGGGGCTATAGCTTGGGAGGGGTGACAGACAGACACAGACAGATGCACACACAGACACACAGGCACAGACACAGACAGACACATGCATAGACACACACAATGCCCAGAAGGTAAGTCTGTAGGGGGAGGGGTGGGGGGAGAGGGAAAGGGTTGGGGGGCAGATCAAGGCCCCCAAGGTCAGGGAGGGAGTGGGGCAGGGGCTGGGGTGAATGGGACCATGGGGCTGTGGCAGGCCATGGGATGGAGCCATGGGCAGCTTATCCAGGGGCACTGGGGTGGGGCATAGCTACCTGCTATTGTGAGCACCCCGCTGCCTCTGGAGATGTGTGCACCACCATGTGCCTGATGCCACCAGGCAGGCAGGTGACATGGTGCAGTCAGTGCACAGGAGGCACATTGCATCATGTGCCATTCCCAAAGCAATGGCAATGGGGTGCAGAACCCAGCCTGCAGTGGCAGCCCACCTCTGCCCTGAGCACAAATCTGGGGGTTATGTGCCCCCCATGCCCCCCCTGGGGTGCATGTAGCAGTGGGAGCGCCCCCATGGCCCTAAATGAGCCACCTGGGCTCTGACCATCCTACCACCTACCCCAGGGCCCCATTCACCCCAGAACCTGCCCCTGCCCCACTCCCTTCCTCACTGTAGGGGCCTCAGTCTTTCCCCTTCCCTCCTACATATCCCTTCCCCACAACACACTTACCTGATAAGTGCTGCTCCATATGCGGCTGGGATGAATTGTGCTGCATCTGAGTGTCTGTGTATGTATGCTCCTCCCCTCAGCCTTCCACATACTACTCATAGGTTGTCTGCATATCACTGGTGTTATGTATACCATAGTTTGGGAATCACTACTCTAGAAGTCATTTCCTGAGGCTCGCATCCCTTATACCCAATACTATTTGGTCTCTGATCATGGACTCTTTTAGGTCTCCCAAGTTGCATGTCTGGCTCAGCAGTCTGCGGTCTTTGACAAACTCCTCTATTGTCTCACATTCTTTCTGCTATCCCATGTGGAAACTATACCATTTAAAGGTTTCATTTTGTTTAGGTATACAATATTCCTCAAACCTTGTAATTACTGTGCCATAGCTTTTATGTTCTGCTTCTGACAGTTGTAGACTATTATAAAGAGATGGAGCTTCTGGGCATGCTGTATTTAATAAACAAAACAAACAAACAAAAAACCCTTTAGTGAATCTTCCTTTTCTGTAGCTCCACTGACTGTCATATATATGGTGAAGCTCTGCTTAATTTTTTTCCAGTTTTCTGCTGCATTGCTGGACAGCTTTAACTCTTCTGAAATTCTGATATGCTCCATTTTTATGTCTTTCTTTGCACCCCACTCCTGGTACCATGTGTTGTTCTCAAAAGACCAAGGAGTTAAGCTTATAGAATAATAAAGCTTGTTCATTCAGAGAGCAGTGCCTTGCCTACACTTCTGCTGTTCCTTCCTGCAATCTCTGAGGAAATGTAACAACTTACATACAACACTCTTAAAGGTATCCACACATAGAGTACTCCTGATTTATAATGTTTGGGAACTGTTGGGCCTTCTTTGATAATGCTGACAATCAAAGGAGCAAAGAAAGAATAGTATATTTGAGGTTCGGTTTTCCATATTGTGACTTTTTGTGAACTTAACATTGAAATCTTTATACAGCATTAAAGATTTTTTTCTTGTTTAATGTACTCTGCAATTACTGACTGTTTTATGCTGCCTGAAGAAATAGAAAACAATCATAGAATCATAGAAAGGTAGGGTTGTATGGCAGGGCACTGGTAGTGACTGCCACTTTAAGAACTGGGCCAGGGAGGGGCAGGTGCCTGATGAGGGTGGCCATTTTAAGGCCCAGCTCTCTGAGCTGAGGGAAGTTCATGATCAGCCAGCAGAGTAGAAACACTTCTCTGCTGAGTTCTGCCAGGAACACCTGGAAGGTAATGGTTAGGCTATGGGGATGGCTTGGACGCCTCATTGGTCCTGAGCATAACCTAAAACTGCACCCTACCCGGGCAGGAAGGCCTGGTGGGGCAATTGGTGGCACAGCAGTCCCCATGTAAATACCTGGAGTGAGCACCTCCCAGGCGTAAGGCAAGTCAGGGCACCTTAACCTTAGTCCCCACCTTCAGGTAGGTTATATAATGCAGGGAAGGCCAGGTAAGCTTCTTAAAGCATTTTAGCCTGCTGGGGTGAGTTATCCCATGGGACCAGGCATGCTTTGCAAAGCACCTGCACTGGGAATTGGGGAACCCTGAACTCTGTACACAGGCATGCAGCTTAGACCTGACCTGAAGTAACTGACTAGCCCCTGCTGGTGCCAGGGCCCAGAGAGGTGTCAGAAGGGCCAGGGGCCCACCGCGAGGGATGCCCACAGAGAAAAGAAACTCAGGGTCCTGACTGGCCTGAGATGGGGCCAGGGCTTAAGGGGGAGCCAAAGGTCCCAGAAAGGGGACCACAGCTAATGGGTGAAGGGAATGGCTGAGTTTAGCAGCCTGGGATACCATCTGCGAGGCTTGGGCTGCAGTGTAGGGGTGGAATGGAGCTGCAGATAACCCCCTAAATATCAGGGTTCAAGATGGGCAGCCTCCCACCTAGTTAACACCTCAATACCATTACATCAAGGTGTGGCAGAAAAGTGAGGTGTGTGGCTGGTCCATAGACAGGAGGCAGGCTGCTGCTTGCATCCAATGTGAAAGCTTGCTCCTGTCAGAGGTTGGAAGGTACCTCAGGAGATCATCTAGTCCAACCACCTACTCAAAGTGGGACCATTCCCATCTAGATCATCCCAGCCAAGACTCTGTCTACCTGGGTCTTAAAAATGTCCAAGGATTGAGATTTCATAACCTCCCTGGGTCCATTGTTTTACTACCTTCCTACTGAGAGACTTTTTCCTCATATATAACCTAAGCTTCCCTTGCTGCAACTACAGAACATTGCTCCTTGTTCTGTCATCTGCCACCACTGAGAACAGTCTAGCTCCATCCTCTATAGAACCACTCTTCAGGTACTTGAAGGCTGCTATTAAATCCCCCATCAGTATTCTCCTCTCCAGAATAAATAAGCCCTGTTCCCTCAGTCTCTCTTCAGAAGTCATGTGCTTCTGGCTTCTAACCATTTTCAATGCCCTCTGAGGGACTCTCTCCAATTTACCCACATCCTTTTTGTAGTGGGGGGCCCAAAACTGGACACAGTACTCCAGATGTGGCCTCACCAGTGCTGAATGGAGGGGGAGAATCACTGTCCTTGATCTGCTGGCAACGCTCTTACTCATGCAGCCCAGTATGATGTTAGCCTTCTTCTTAACAAGGACACACTGTTGACTCATATTCAACTTACTGTTCACTGTAACCCCCAAGTCCTTTTCTGCAGACCTGTCAATCCAGCAGTCCCAGCCAGTGAATCCCCAGCCTGTACTGGTGCAACCCAGCAGTCATTGCTTGGATTGGGTCTTATTCTTTTCTCACTGCAGTAGTTTTCCACTGATGTAACTCCATTCAGTTTTGTGGTGTTACACCTGGTTTATGCCAAGGTCAGTGAAGTGAGTGAAAATCTGACCTGTGTTCTTTGGGGTACCTGTATATGTGTGGGGTGGTTGCTTCAGTGCACTGTAATTACAACACTTTGGAGCAGACTTGATTCATGGAGTCTGCTGGAGCATGTTAATTAGTGCACTCCAGCAGCCTTCACATCTCGTGTATCAGCATTCCTGTGCTTTAAAATGGCAGTGGGAGCACATTAGCTAAAGCTTGTTCTATGAACTTTAGTTAAAGCACACCTGCCATCACTTTGAAGTTCAGGGATGCTGATACACGAGACACTGACAGCATTTTAGAGTTCTCTCAGAGATGCTCTAATAAAAACACCCTTGATTACAAGTGTTTTGTGTGTGTTGTGATTTACAAGTGTATTGGCATGCACACTGTACAATTCCTGCAGTGTCCAAGACCAAATTCAGCTCTCAGTTATATTGGAATTAATCTGAAGTACCTCTGCTGAAGTCAACAGAATTATACTCATTTTACATTTGTATAAATGAAAGTAGTATTGATCTATAATGTATTTACAGTCATAAAATTCCTCCCATCTCTCTCCAAGGATAGAATTGGTATTTTAACTCCCCAGGAAATTCCATAATCATGATCAGGACCCCAAAATCTATGTACACTTCAGTATGAATGTCAAATTTTGGATTTAAGTGGACCAGATGTTTGGATTCCTACAAATATGTCAGCAGCCTCAAGCCTGATGGTAGGATTTAACTTGAAGAAAGAAGCACTGAATTTAGGAACAATTTCCATCCTACTGTTTACTTGCACTATTTTAAAACCCTCCTGGCAGAATTCTGTTTCCCTTCATGCTTCTAAATGACAGATTTCTAGTCACATACCAAAGTGTTTTTGTTTTGGTCTCTATGTTGTGGACACATAATTGTGAACAAGGTCAGTTAGCTATGAACTGACCAGGCACATATCTGAGCACAAGTCCAGGGAAAGGAGGACCCTTCCATGGTTTTAGCCCTAATAGCTGACTCACTTAGGAAGCCAGAAACCCAGGTTCTAGGCCCTTACAGCCAGGGAGGGCTTGAAGGAGCAGCGGTCTGACTTTGTTTTTTTTAACCTCCACACCTAGTTTAAGCATTATGAAGACTCCTCTCCAGCACTCCTTCGGAGCCTGAGCCACTGCTCCTTGAATGTAATAGTCACTGGATAAAATGGATAGAGAACAGTGTAGAAACCCCTATTCCTTTAGGAGCAAAGGTCCATGCCTGTTCCTTTGCAAAACAATAGTCATCTCATTGGGTATGTCGACATAAGACACTTACTATGCGGTAGCCTAATAACAGTGTGCAGTAGCATATTAGCTTGGTTTTTGACCAGCACACCAAATGAATGTACTACTGCACAGTGTTATTAGGCTACTGCACAGTGAGTATCACTAACAAAACATGTGCTGGTGCTACTGCTCAGTAGCATGAGTTAATGTGCATTGAATTAGTCCTTGGTTAACCAAGTACTAAACTTAATGTGCAGTAACTAGGGCACATTAATGAATGTGTAGACATGCCCACTTAGCAAAACATACTCTATCTGGTTTGCTTTCTCTTCACTCCACAGATCTTCCTCTCTTGGCTGCGTAGCAGGCCAGCTTAAAAAAAAGCACTGGAGAAGCCTGAGCTAATGTTTTATCTGTGGTATGGTGGGCGGGCTGTTATGCTAGGGAGGCAGAGAAACACAGGCTCAAGCCTCTTCTGGTTGTCTAACACCTGTTAATCATAGAAATCATAGGGCACTACACACATGACAGAGCTCTGCTCTGATGCATGCTAATCAGCACACATCAGAGCATACTTAATTAACTGAGTCTGCTGAGAGTTTGCTGGAGCATGCTAATTAGTGCACTCCAGCACTCTCTGTGTCACATGTATTCAGTGCCCCCCCACCCCAATTTTAAAATGGCAACAGGGTTGCTTTAACTAAAGCTTGTAGAATGAGCTTTACTTAAAGCACCCCCTGCCACCATTTTGAAGCACGAGACACTGAATGCACGTGATCCTGCAGGCGCTTTAATTAGAGTGACTGAAAGCCACTCTAATTAAAGCACCCCCTCTCCACCCCAGAGCACATGTATAGACACCCGTAGAAATCATGGGATTTTGGTTGGCCATAACTTTATGACTTATACAGCTAGAATGGGCACATGTATTTAGCTGCATAGTTTCCCAGCCAGTGTGTAACCAACTGTTCATGCTTAGTCTATGTGTACACATTTATGTCTCCATGGTACAGGGAAATAGAATCATAACCTGTGCATAAATGCCAAAATGCCACTTACTCAGCTAGAAAGTTTTCATTAGGATGCAAAGTGAAGCAGTATTCTGTCCTATGGCACTTCATAGGTATGTAAGTAGACTTTTGTGCCTAAATACAAGTGTAATCCACCTTGCTCAAATCTCTGCAAAACAGTTAATGAAACAAGATAGTGGGTCCTCCTCCTTCTTTAGTGGCTCAGTCTAAATAGAAGGCAGGGTAGATTCAGACCTTATGGACTAACCACAGTGTGTGTGTGTGTGTGTAGTTGGATAGATAGCTTCATCAGTTGCAGTGATGACGGTGCGCTACAAAAGTACATGCAGTGTTGGATTTTCAGGACTTGAACAGGGTAGAATAAAATCTTACTTAAGTGCCTAAGTATACTTAGATACCTTAGATATGAATGGTAGCATTAGAGTGAAGTTGTAGAGGTGGTTGTCCAAGAATTATGCAAGAGTCAAGGATTTCCTAGGGTGATACCTATTCAACCAGCTTCATATCACCCAAGAAACCCTTGCCTATCAAATAAGAAGTGGATAGAATTTAGCTTTATGTTCAATAACATCTTTCAATGTACAGATGATATGAAAATATTATAGTGCCTATTACCTCAATCCTGCCTCTGTTCTAGCTCATTTGTAAGCTCTCACATACTGCTCTGTGCTCCAGCAGTTCTCCTTTTTTTAAGTTGCACTGGAAAAGGAACTCACCATTCTTCCTCTCTACAAACAGATGTGACTGGAGGCTGATCTGTATGGTTTTGCTTCTTGCTTCATCGGCAGCAGTGTCCTTGTGTGTCTCCTTTTTTGTTCCCATTTGCTGCACTTTTCTGCTCTGAAGGCTCTTGTTTGATCACACCATTCATCACCATGCTTGAATGGTTGGTTGTTGTTTGACTTTGAAATATAAAGCTCCTGAAGGCCAATATTCCAAAGCAAGTTCTGGAAATAAATGGAAACAAACAATTCCTAAATTGCCTGAGATATCACTGGGAAAATGAAAAATTATATTTGCAATATAATGAGATAACAGACATTTGTTCCATTCATTCCCCACCCATTAGAGACTTTCAGGCCAAATACATGTCTGGTGTTTCACTGTTATATTCGTGAAGTTACGGCCACTGAGTATTATATTTGGCCCTTCTGTTCTATTTATCCTGCTTAGGTTCACCAATAAATATTATGTCAACTGTACTTTCCCATGCCTTACACCTGTGCATTGAGTCCGTGTGGTGTTTTCTGGCTTTGCCGTTGCTTTAAGGAAGAAACAGTCTTGCTAATGAATCGGACCTTGGTCAGTATCCCAGGGGAGTCTTTGCTGGAAAATTAATTTACTGGGAAGGAAGATGGTCTATCCTGTCCCTCCTTGTATCTTCCTTCAGTCGTTCCGGTAGTCCTTCCTGCTCGGGGCTCCATCTCCCCTACACCCCACCTAACTCCAACTAAAGATGTTGTTGCCTGAGCCACCAGAGTTGGTATTACATGCACTTTGGCATCTTGACCCTTTGGATTTATGACGGTGGGACTGGGATGTTATTTGACCCAATTATTCCCTACCACTCCTTGCCTTATTTATGTGTCTTGTTGATCCCAGACTGTCCTGTCCCTTGGCGTCCCTCTCCTGACTCAAGTTTTATACCTGCCATGGGTCAGTTGTTCATTGGTCCTTTCCCCATCTGGTCCAGCTGAGATACAATGTCCATGGAGTCTCTTCTAGTAAGTTATGGAGCCGTCTCTGGCTCTGACTATTCAAACAAACCCCTTCCTGGGGCAGCCACCATGTCCATGAGCTGGGGCTGTGTTCAGGATCTGGCCCCTCCAGGCCAGTTGGGGACCTCACTTCTGGTCCTCCCTGCTGATTGTCTGCCAGGCTTTTTATCCCAGCTTCAGGGTTCCGGGCAGCCAATCAGCCCCGGCATGATGCTATAAAGCGTGCCGACACCAATGTGGAAGCTAGTCCTGGCTTCTTCTGACTCAGCAGTTGTTTTTTTTTCTTTCTTCACTGCGGCATTTCTGTCCACCATGGTTTCACTTTCACTGCGCTCCATTTCTGGTGCGATGTCCTGCCAGCGTCTCTCCTCGTCTGACTGAGGTAAATCTTTTCCGCATCAACCAATTAATCCATGCAGGTTAAGGGGTCACCAGAAAAAAACTCTACAGCAAAGTCAGACTAAGTCCTAGAGAGCTGTGAGACAAAAAGCAAACTGAGCTAAAGCTTTCATAGTACTTCAAAGCAAACCCACACTACTACTTCCATGAGGTGCAAAGAAACCTGGTCAGCCTCAGAACTGGACAAATATAGTACTGCTAATCAAAAGTTTATGAATATTCTTATAAATAAAACATGTTTATGGCTTTTCTTATATCAGTAGTATTGATGACAATACCTTTGAGGGCAGTGCATTGTGAAGCTCATGTAGTAGCGATGTAACTGCAATTTTTGGCACTTATGCATAGCTTGAGATTGTATAGAAATCTCTCAAAAAATAGGATCAGCTTGTGCATCCACTTGATATAAGTCAAATGGAAGAAGAAGTCCTTCTACCCCTCAATCCAATACTTAGGGCACATGTTCAGGGAGTGGAAGACCTGGATTCTGGGGAAAGGAGTCTGAACATGTGTCACCTGCTTCCTACTAAAGTACTCAAGCCAGTAGGCCATGCATCTAATATTTATTGGATAAAAAAGGCTAAATAGCTTTAGGATAGTTTCTGCCTGGTTGAAAGCAGACTAGAACTTAGGGTCCCCTCCTTTCAAGGGCAGCATCCAGGTAACAAAGCCACCCTCCCTCCAGCTTAATCTTTTCCTGTCCCCACATGTCTTCCTATCTTGTAGGGAAGATGTAGGCCAGCTTCAGC
>NW_005842016.1:355671-384214 GCF_000455745.1 Alligator sinensis
TTCTGGGTAATACCTGGCTTGTGGTCTGGTGACTGGAACATTTTTCTGTAAAACAGGAGACATGGTTCAAACTTGTGAGAAGGACCTAGAATGCAGATCTTCTGCTCCTCAGACAAGTGCCCTAACCATGAGGCTATTGGGCTAAAACACAGGAGGTTCCTCATCTAGCATCTAACACCTGCTAGTCACTGGTTTGTTGCAGTTAAAGTTTCTGGACTTCTCTGACATTTCATATATGCCTTGGCAATTTTATTCTCCCAGGCAGTTACACAGCCAGAGTGTAGCTTACTAAGCATAAGTCCCATGCAGGGCAAATGTAGTTTTCCTGAATCTCAACTGTGACTAAGCACCAAAACCTGCAGGTATTCAGCTATGTAAGCTTGAAGGGAAATAAGTGTATGGACACAAGGGATTGGTGAACACCATAATGTCTGCTGTACCTATATCCATTATTATTTGTCTGGGTGGATTTTTACCCATAAACAAGAAATATTTGTGAAAAAAGAGCTCTCTAAATACTTAGGTGAACACATATCTCTGAAAGTATCCACACAAATGATTAATTCATGAGGTAGGCACAAGGAAGAAATCTGTGAACTTTTCCTCTTGGTAAAGCTGAGGTTATTCAAGCCAACCAGATAACAGAAACAGCCCCTGGTGACATACAGTTGGCTTCCAATTGCAGGGCATAAATACAGAACTATGAATACAAAACAGAAATTGCAACCAGTGTGTCAGCCATAAAATGCTCATGCAGGAACTATTCCTTGACATTGACAGATAATATATTATCCCTGATGAAAAGTTTGACCTGGTCTAGTTAATCTGTGATTTTGATGTGCTTATTTTGTTTATGTTATAATCCTCATGTTCAGTATTCAGATAGGACTAGAGAGAGCTTGCTTTTAGGAGGCACCGAGACCAACTCTTCAAGATTCAGATAGTTCAGACAAGGCTTCAATATGCATCTGATTTTGTGGGTGCTCCTCTGAACTGAAGCTCTAAACCTTTTGAGATTCATCCCTCATTCCTGAGCCTGGGATGGGAAGAATTATGTTCACATAAGATGACTTTGTTTGATGAAGGCATATGAATCTGGAGGCAGAGCTGATATTAAGCACAGCAGCAAAAAGCTGCAAGGACATTTCAACAAAACGTTGTCCAAAAAATCCCAAGATGGTAAGTGAAAGTGAATGCCTGCAAGAATCAGCAGCAGTTCTTAATAAGTCCCATCAGGAAAGAGCTGAGGAAAGCTAAAAAAGGTCATTTCTGGAGAACAAGAATAGAAAAGTGTAAGATTGATTCAGTGATAAAAGCTGATTTAATGCAAAAAAAAACCCCAATTTACTGTATAAGGAAGTAAGAATTATTCCCTGTAAATGACTCAGTCTCTTCCATATCATGCATGCCAGGTCCTCCTCAGACCTGTACCACTACCCCATGTGGCAATGTCTTTTTCCCCTCTTCACCCATCCCTGCCCATTCTTACCGCCTACTTCTACCATCCACTCTGCCCACCTCAATCATCTTTTGCACACAAACAATTAAAATGCTTCAGAAATCTTTTCCCACTCACAATGTAGTAGAGACGTTAGGACAAGTGTTTCTGCTCTGAGCAAAAGCTGTCTCCATGGGTGAATCCATGGCTGGGGGTGTGGTGGTGTCATTGCAGCCTGCCTTTTCCTGTGCTCCACATGTGCAATGAGCTCCCTGAACTGGCTGGTCAATGTGGGCTCCTACTAGAGGTCTGCCGCATCAGGGAACAATCTGAGTTCCTCAGCTGCTCAGCGTAGGCTCTTGCTAAGGCCACTGTTTTCATGTGGCTTCAAGGCCCAGGGAGTGAGAGCCTCCACTGTTCAAACCCCATCCCCTGCCTCATGCCAAATTTGAAGGCAGGAGAAAAGGGGTGTATGAACAGCAGCAGCTCTCACCCTTCAGGCTTTGGAGCCATGTGAAAGCAGTGGCTCCAGCAAAAGCCTGCACCAACCAGGCTCGGCAATCTCCCTGCACTGGCAGGGCTCTGGTAGGAGCCTGCACTGACCCACTGGAAGCCCACAGCTCACTGCACATGGGGTGTCTACACCCCCTTACTCCTCTCCACGATCTGCCTATAGTTACCCCAATAGACAAGTTCATCCAGAACTGCAGCCCTTGAGGAAAGCTACCACCTGCTGAAATGGCCCACCTAGGCAAGCCTGTGACTTCTGTCCAACCATTTTCCCTATTCACTCTACCCTTCTGTTAAGACGTGGCATTGCTCCCCTCTCCACATTATTTCTCAACCCTACCTCATGCATCCCCATTCAATTGCTTCCTTCAAACACTGCCCACTCCTGATAAATCTGAAATTCCCAGTAATGCAGCAGACTTATAATTCTAACCTGTCTGCATTTATCTCACACTTTCACCCAGCATCTCCCCTACAGTATTAGAATGTAATATTTATTAGGGCTGTACAAAACAGCACCGTTTTGCTTCTATTTCCATTTTGACTTTTTGTCGGGACAGTGTTTCATTTTGTTTCATTTCGAAACCACTGTTCCATTTCATTTTGTCAAAACTGTTTTGATGTTTCAATGCTGTTTCACCATTTCACTCATAGGTTATAATGGGGAATCATAAAATGCGGCAGGCAGGGAGATTGGGGGCTCACCCGCACCCCAAGGAGGACTGCGGGAGCTGTGCTGGACTCCTCCTGGAGGTGCAGGCCCCCAATCTGCTTGCCAGATAACAGACCAGTGCTGGGTGCAGCCTGGACCCAGTGCTGGGAAGATCAGTGCTCCCACTGGCCCCAGGAGGCAGCATCTGCCACCTGTCATCCAGCAGGCAGATTGGAGGCCCGACCCCCAGGAGGACTCTAGCACAGCCCCCACAGCCCTCCTTGGGGTGTGGGCCGGCCCCCAATCTGTGTCTAGGGTACAGGAGGTGGGTGCTGCCACCTGGGGCCAATGACAGGACCCACCTCCTCTCATTTGGCAGGCAGATCAGGGGCCTGCAGCCCTGAGAGAACTCCCTGGGAGGATTTCAGTTCAGCCCCCACAGCCCTCCCAGGGGTGCCAGTGGGTCCTAAATCTGCCTGCCAGATGAGAGGAGGTGGGTGCTACTGCTTGGGGCCAGCAGCAGCCAGGGCCATCCCGGGGTGGGGCGCAAATCGGGGCAACCGCCCTGGGCCCCACACTTTGGGGGGCCCCCATGGACCTGGGCAGAGTGGCCATGGTGACTCTGCTTTGGCTTTGTGTCCAGCCACTTGCTACCCTCCCCCTGCCACCACTCCTGCTGATGGTGGCAGTGGTGGTGGCTTCTTCACATCCAAGGCACATGGGATTGGGGCGGGGGCAGATCCTCACACAAACTGATTTGCCCCAGGCCCCAAACCCTCCTTGGATTACCTCTGGCAGCAGCCATTGGTGGTGGTGGTGGGCGGGTGGGGTAGTGTTGGTGGCACCACAGAGTCACCACGGCCACTCTGCCTGGCTCTGTGGGGCCCCCCAAAGTGAAGAGGCTGACGGGGGTGCCTGAATTCACCCCTCCCTAGGGATGGACCTGGCTTCCACTGGCCCCAGGCAACAGAACCAGCCTCCTTTCATCTATCAGCCAGATCAAGGGCCTGTTGGCACCCCCAGGAGGGCTTCGGGAGCTGTGCCGGAGTCCTCCCAGGTTTTCAGGCCCCCTATCTGCCTGCCAAATGAGAGGAGGCAGGTGCTGCCACCTGGGGCCAGCAGCAGCACCGATGTTCCCAGTGCTGGGTGTAGGCTGTGCCCAGTGCTGGTCTGTCATCTGGCAGGCAGACTGGGGGCGTGCACCCCTGGGAGGAGTCTGGCATAGCTCCCGCAGCCCTGCTGGTGAGCGCCCAATCTGCCTGCTGGATGACAGAAGGCAGGTGCTACTGGCTGGGGCCAGTGCTAACTCCAGTAAGCCTGGCTTTGAAACTCAAAACGTTTAGAAACTTTTCAAATGTTTCAGGTTCCTTTGTTTTAGTTTGAAAATGTTTTGAAGGCTTTTGTTTCATTTTGATCTTGCTGTTTTGAGCTTGGAACACATCGAAACAGCTTCAAAATGAAACACTCGGCAAAATTTCACACCGTCCTAATACTTATCCCCTTCCACTTACTTGAGTGAGAGCCTGAGGAGTACTTTCAGTCTCCATCCTGGACACCCATATTGCCTCAGCCTTCAGCCCTTACACCCCTCACCCACAAACATGGCTTCCCCCGGAGCCTGAGCATTGGCATAAATGAGCACTCTATTACCAACTTTGCAGTCAGTGATTATCTCTGGTTCAGGTTTCATCTTTTCTCTCTCCTTTCTGTCACCTCTCCAAAAACCATTGTTGCTCTTCCTGACCTCCAAGGCACCTGTTCATCAACAATATCCTGGGTCCTTTCATGTCAGGCTTTACTCTATCCATAACATGGAAAGCACTTTCCTTGTATACTGATACTCAGGCTCAGGTCCCTTGCCCTATTTAACCCTCTTGACCCTTCTGCTGTAATTGATGCCTCACTGTGCTACGATCCTTGCAGTTTGTACATACCATGGTATCAGTGAGTCCTGGAACTGCAAGACTGGATCGCACTATGCCTACTCACATCCAATGAGACTCTCCAAACTTAAAAGTTTTCTGATGGGCTTGTTCCCAGCAGGCATTCATTCCTAAGTCCACTGGAGACCATAGGCTTGAGAGTGGGCACAGTAGGATGAACATGGAATAGCTGCACTAGCACATTTCTGGGTTTGAAAAGTGTCTGCAGGTGTTAGTAGGATATGGGCAGAGCTGCTCAGTGCTGGGACGTACTGCTACTGCAGTGCAAACAAATAATCTTTTGTGAATTAATTTCCCTCTGCTACTTATCAGCCTGTGCCTTGCCACAGCCAAGGAGGCTCTGTGTTTGGTGCCTGTCCCTCTCTGATTTATCTCATCTCATATTGGCTTATCAATTGACAATGCAGCCTCAGTTTTGGTACTCATGGGACCCAATTTCCTGTTGCCCCTCCCTCTTAATCTTCCCTAAACATGTCCCTTGAATGAAGGCAGAAGGTAGGAAAGAGTAGTATGTTAGAGACTGACTGGTTCAAACAGTTATAAGCATTTGCTGGCAACAACTTTGAAGGCAGGGTAGATTTGCATTTTATAGACTAACCAAGTAGATATATATTTATAGCACAAGCTTTTGTGAGCTGAAGCTCACCTCATCAGATACTGTCAACTTGCTTTGTCAGATGCTGTGAATAGAATGGAAGAAAGTATGATGGAAAGACTTTATATAGACGATAAAAGGGACAGGGGGAGGGGATGCTGCTAAGTGAGGTAGTAAGTTGGTTGGGTTGATTAGATCAAGAGAGATGAACAAGGCTGTTAACACCCGAAGGGACACCACAGTATACAACGAGTTCAGGTCATGGGAGAAGAATCCATAGTCTCTGAGAACATGGTTAATATAATACAGTTCCTTCAAACACTCTCCAGTCCTTGGAAATCTAAAAGATCCAGCTATGAAGCAGTCTTATAGACCCAGGCTGTCTGTACTTGGATGAATGTCCATGCCAGCATATATACACGCACACAATGTTATTTCCCAAGCTCACTTTATTTAATTAATAAGTGACATAGAACAAGCAATAATTGTTTACTATACTATATTAAATCGTACAATTTTTTCACTTTCAGAACTTGCTGATATTATGCATCTTTCCAATGGAAATTTGTGGGTGATGACAAGACAATCCAACAAACTGCATCTGCTTACAAAAATGAGACTTTGTTCAACTGAACACTAAATCTTTGACAAATTAGTCAGGGCTTTGGTGACGTACATGTTGAACCAATATGACAGTTTTATATGGATTATGATTATTAATGTTTTTGAAAAATAGGGAGTGAGAGCCAGAAATCCAGCCCTGAGACAGGGAGACCACCAGCATAGGCTAGTGCTTCTCAGGAAGGCTTCTTACATTCACTGTCTACAATTTTTTTGCACTCAGAGCATATGCAACATTTTAATTTTCAGTTAGTGTACTAGGGTCCTTAATTTCTGAGCCAAGAGGTTATGCCTTGACCTCAGAGATGCATGCTTTCACAACACAGTCAAGTAGCACTGGCTCAATGGTGTTTTTTCTAAAGTCTGATTTGGCCTTAGAAACATTCCACACTGTTCACTCACTTCAGCCTGAACCAATTATATTTACAAAGTGTAAGCACTCTTTTGAGCCTCAGAACACATCTCCCAACTATCATTGCTGCCAACACATAAATTGCAAGACAGTACAGGCCGTATCCTGCCTCTCTGTCTATAAATATTAAATCCATTAAGTCTCACTACAATGGTAGCTTTACAGGGATGCTTCCCAGTAAGACCACTGAATCTGGATAGAAAAAACTTGATTAAAACTTCATTTTTTATCCTCCTGCTTAAAACCAGGGAGTTTTGGTAGATCAGAAAAACTGTAACAAGGTCTTCAATGAAACATGCTGTTAGCCAGAGAAAAGAACCAGTGCAGTTTTATGCTCCCAGATTACAGCCTCCAAGCGGTGCCCTCTCATCCCATGTAGAGGCATGGGACCTGATTCTCCCATATCTCACAAAACTTTGATGCCAATGTAACTCCCATGACTTCATACTCTAGTGAATTATGCCTGATTTACAACAACATGAGAAATCAGACCCAGGCATCCCCTTGGCCAGGTTGTCTCCTGGTGTAAATTAGTGTAATTTTGTGAAAGCCACAGTTTTATTTTCTTGCTTTTAAATAATAGGAGCAAAATGCAGATGGGGCCACTTCAAATGCAGGAATAAGCCCCTGAAGAAAATTGCCTGAGTGTAATGGTCCGGCACAGAGTGGGAGTGTATTTCTCAGGAGGAAAGGGAAAGTTGGAGAGAAGGCAAGGGGCTCAGAGGATCTCTGAAGCTAGCAGCTGAGTCCATGAGCTCACTACTTGGATAGGAGTGATCAAAACAGTGCCCCTAAGGGTCATGGTTCAGTCTGGGAGGCAGGAGGAAAATGTGTTTTGGTGTCAGAAGGGCTTAGTGTGGTCAAGACAACTGCAAAGAGAGCCCTGCTATCTCTCCAGTACCATCTTACAGGCTAGAACAGCAACTGAAATAGGAATTGTGCCTTATCCTCAGTGGGAAAGAATCTATTTGAGTTAAATGGGGGTCATCTCCTTGGCATCAGCAGGATGAAGAATTGGGCAGGTAAGGTTGATGCTGGAGCTGGTGAAGTTGTCCAGCCCATTAGGACTATTACAGGATTCTGTGCTCACCTAGGTCAGAGGATTTCTTATTTCATGCTTTCACTAGGCAAGCAAGTATCCTTATCTACACAACTGGAAATTCAGGCAAATGGCAGAGCTTCCAAAGTGTTGGCCTCTAACATGCCTGAATAAGTCGAACTTTGTGAAACCACCCCCCACAAAAGCCTTGTATAAGGTTCAATGCCCTTTTGCTTCTCCTAGAAACCATTAGAGTGGATGCAGTACCCTCTACCCTCTGTGCTCGATCAACTTTCCTGGCCAGCATGAAACATAGGTAGGACAAGTCTCTGATCCTCTCAATACCATCTCATATCACCCACAGGCTGTAAGGAGCATGCCCAATTTCTGGGCAAAGGCCTTCAGCTGCTAGGCTCCTTTATATGTACAGGAACAGCATAACCATGACCCTCTCAATTTTTACGTTTTTTTTAAAGCTATTAATTTTGCTCTAGCAATTTTCTTTGATTTCTTTCCCCTTAACCTTTTACCCTTGCTCACTCTAAGTTTGAAGAAGTGAGTTGTGTGTATCAAACTGGCCCTTCCCTGGAATGTAATTGTCCAAGGAAAATATACCTCTGGGCTAGCTTCCAACATCACCAATGCAATGTTATCTGCTTCACAATTTAACTTAAAGGGGATGATCAAAACATAGCATTAGCAACTTCATTAAAAAACAAATATTACTTTCCTCATTTGGTGATATTGCAAATGCTTGTAATACCTGTGGACTTTGTTCAGTCTGGCCTCCTAAGGGAGATGAAGACTGGCTATTATGTCAGTCAGAAGCATCAGGAAGTGCCAAGTTTTTCAGAGACTGCTGAAGACCAAATCAGAACACAGGAGAACAGAAAAAGCAAGCAGAAAAACAACATGCTGTTCTCAAATATGAAACATGATGAAACTTTAATGCCTAGGTACAGACATTCAAAAAGCCTGAGGCAGAATTGATCTCAGGTTTTTTTGTAAGCAGCTTAGTTTAGATCAGTAGCACACAGAAATCTCATTTGCCTTTTGGTGGTGGGTGGAGCAGGAGGGGGTGGGGGAAGGGGAGAGGGCAAATCTTAGACTGGGTTCCTCCATTTTAAAATCAGTCTATGAGTGCTGAACTTCTGTTCTGTTATGGGTATAGGCCAGTTTCTGATCACTTATATCAGTAAAAGCATAATGTGTACCAGACCTTTGTACCCTTTTGCTGTTGAGTCCTTCTGAATGTTAGCAAAGAGGTGAATACTTTTTGAAATAGAAACAACGAGTACTGTACAGACATAGTCTTATCAAGCATGTAGCACCACAGCCCAGTATTTGATTGGTGTCTGAAATGGCATTTGTTTGAGCTCCGCTTAGGCTGTAACACATTTCAGCAGTCAGATGACATGACTATAAAGCAGGGGTGGGCAAAATACAGCCTGCGGGCCAGATCTGGCTCACAGAGGGGCTTTGTCCAGCCCATGGTGGGTCCCTCAGTCCTGCCTGGCCCAGGCATCATCCCACTGTGATGCACCCTGCTTCCCCCTGGGCATGCAGCAGGGCTGGGGTGATTACACAGCTGGACTGCCTTGCTAGGCGGCAGCCGAGGCAGTGGCATCTCCTTCCCATTGTCACCACCCCTGGCCCCAGCCCTGTAATACTGGCAGGGACCTATGCATAGCCCAGATCTACCTGAAGCCTGCTGTGGACTTGCTTCCTCATGCTGAGCAGCTGCAGCAACAGCAGCACCGGCGGGGCAGAAATGTGCTTGGCATGGGTGAAAAGTGGCCTCTCCTCTTTACTGCTGCCCAGTGTTTCCTGCAGCAGCTGCCCAGATTCCATGCTGGGCTTCCCTGAGGCTCCTCTGTGTTGCCCCTGCTGCCCCTTTGGGCAGCCCGGAGGTGGTGCTGACAACAGTGGAGCAGCAGGGCAGTCCAGTGTGGGCTCCACACAGCTGTGCAGGAAATGCTGGGCAGTGGTTAGGGTGAAAGACCGCTTTTCCCCTTCACCAAGCACACTTCTGTCCCACTGACACTGCTGCTGCTGCTTCAGCTATTCAGTGTGAGGAGGTGAGTCTGAAGGATGTGTGGGGTGTGTTGGGCCTGCACTCGGGTCCCCACCTGTACCACAGGGATGGGGCCAGTGGCTGCCATGGCCTGGGCTGCCTAGAAAGGCAGTCTACCATGGAGCCACCCCAGCCCTGCGGTGTATCCAGGGGGGTGGCAGGATGCATTATGGGCAAGCAGTACAGAGCAGGTGTGGGGGGCAGGTGCATAGTCTCCACTCCTGCTAGGGTCCGTCCGGAGCAGGTGTGGGGCTGCAGGCTGTTGGTGGTAGTGGGGAGGTGCAGCAGAGTGAGTAGGCCCTGGGCTGTTGTGGGGTGGGGGTGGGTGCTGATCAGCTCAGGTGGGCATGCACATGGGGGCTCCCATGCACACCACACTCTCCCCCACACCCAATCACAGACCCTACCCAACCACACCTCCCACAACCCTCCCCACCACATGCACCCCCCCCACCCACACACACCTATGGACCTCTGGAGGGGAGTCCTGCTCACTGCTACCCACACACACCCCACCACACACCTCTCCCCCACACCTCCAGCCACCCTCCCCCTCCCCACAAACCCCATACCCACCCACACATCCCCACAAACACCCCCAAGTCCCCATACCTGCTCACCCACATCCACACACACACACATACCCCCACACCCTCCCCCACACCCTACATATATCCACAGACCTCCACAAACCCCATACCTGCCTCACCCCTCCACACCCCCACAATATACAAGAATAAGACTTCATTTTGAGCTATTATGCAATCACCTCCATGTACAGAATGCAAACAAACAATTCAGGACAAAAATATCTTTTAAAAATAAAATTAAAATATGTTATTGTGGATGTTTGATTTTTAGTACATAATTTGTTTTTTTTTTCCAGTCTGCAAATAGTGACCAGGGGGTGGGGCACCTGTCAAGGGGTGGGGATACCCTTGTGGCCCTTGACAGCTCACCAAAATGCATTAAGTGGCCCTCCAGCTGAAATAAATGCCTGCCCCTGCTATAAGGTAATGGCTAAGTTGCAACTGGCCATGGGGGTGGGAGGCGACATAGGGACTGATGAGACCTGTGTGGGGACTAATCACTAAGTTCCTGCTACTGGAAGAGTCATCCTGTCCCAACAATGGCAGCAAGGAAGAGGGAATGTGAAGGTCCATTTGTCCCTTTGCTCAGGAGCTGTGCCTGATTCCATCGCAGATCTGTGTCCAACCAGGACACAGGGCTCAGTGTTACATTATTCAGTTTTGCTCTGCATGAGGCACTTGCCATTTTCAGATGATTTCTGACAGCTTCATGTTCTTAGTGGGATCAGACGTTCCTTTATAGATTTTCAAGACCAGATGCAAGCTTTTCTACAAAGAAGAGTATAAATCAATCAGCTAAACTGGTTTTAACAGAAAGTATTTTAGAAAACCCACATTATCTCTATTTCAAAGGCATGGTTTTTCCACAGTGAAATAATAAGGGAAAATAGGTGTTTGGATGATATGTGTCTCTTGAGATTTGGAGAAGACCTATTGTGAAATCATCCAGTTATTTAAATGGAGCTTTTCAGTGTGCACACAGCCTAAATGCACAACCGCACAATCTTTACAGGCAGGCCTGAATTTTTATCAGTGTTGAGGAAGAAACAGTTTTCCCATCTTCTGAGAGCCTTTGAGAATTTGATTTTTTTTTCCATCCTAAATTGAGGAAACAGTTTAAATCTTTAGAAGTTTTATACAACAATCATAAAACAATGAATCAAGTCAATAACAATTTTCAAATATTTTATTCAGTGTTAATGTTTTAATCATTTAACGCTATTTGAACTAAGCTATTATAAACTAAGCATTGAATCTTCAGATTCAGATTTGGCCAAATTGAATCAGGGACAGTGATCCAAATCAAATCACCGTTCCTGATTCACACCGAATCCAAATTGAATACAACCCGTTTCACACACCCCTACCAGCTATACACTTTGCTGCCAGTCTCAGGGGCCTCTCACCCATTTCAGACTGACTTAGCCTTCAATTTGATGAATAAATATTATTGGCTAGTCTAGATCTACAGTTTTTCACTTGCTTTCTGATTTGTGGAACAATTGATTTTTTTTCTAAGGCCACGGCCTGCCTGCCACAGAAATGGAGACAGACCAATAAGGGACCCTATTAAGACATTTTCCTTCCTTTGCCCAGCACTGGGGTCCGGCATAACAACAGCCCCTTCACTCTTCTGAGTTCTGAGATTGTTCCTGCTCAAAGCCCTGACTCTCCTCCACAACCTTTATATGCAGAACTGCTCAAAGCAGGCAGAGTCGGGGCAGCTCCCCATTTGACAGTTTCTGCAAAATGTGAAGAAGACGCTCAATGGCCTTGTCAAACAGCTCTCCCAACTATACAAAAATCCTTGCCTTGTGTACATTTCCTCGACTATCATGGCCACAAGAACACTCCAACCCCAGCAGCATAACTAGAATGAGTAAATGGGGAAGACTTTCAGCCCCCAAGGTGGGTAAGATCATACCTCTCGCTTCTACTCTCTGGCAGCTTTTTTCCCAGGGCACAAAACTTTCTAATTATACTTCTGTCCAGTCTTCCTGTATCTGCATCTAATGATCAGGTTGTTTTTTTTAAAGCATGTCTCTTCTGTGCTACTGAGTGGCGCCAACTTTTCCTTTGCTATGAAGCCTACAGAACTCAACGATGGGCTGCTACTGAGTAGAGACTATTACCTGGCATGCTGATGAATATTGTCTCCTTATTTACTTGTACACCTGTTTGTCTGGCTGTATTTACCTGTTATTTCTTATTTTAGACTCTAAGTTCTTTAGGGTAAGGACCATCTCTTTCTTCTGTTTGCATAGAACCTAGAACAGTGGCTGGGGCTGCTGAGTGCAGTGGCAATATAAATACATGGGTCATTTTGTCACACTACCAGCACTGACATAAGTGATATTTGTTGCACAATCCCTGCCATGCCCTGACAGAAGTGCATGGTTGCAGAATGCTTTTAAAGTGCCTGATCACATGACAAATTTAATGAGGGTCCAGATGAAGGTGCTCCAGAGTGGAGTGCCTTCATTAACTTCTGTTTGTCCCTGCATGCAAGCAGGGCTGGGATGATGCAGCCCAGTCCCACTTCTGGCTCTATCTGAAGGATGGGAGGGAGAGAAGGCAGAGGAGGGAGCTGCAGTTTCAGGTTTGCCCAGTCTGTGCTGGATGTGGGGGAAGGTGGATTGGAGCTCCTCTCAAGGTGGGAGGCTCCAATCTACCTGCCCCATCTCCAGCACAGGCTGGGCAAACTCCAGACTGGAGCTCCCTCCCCTGCCTTTTCCCCCTACCATCCTGCAGAGGGCACCAGAGCTGGAAGTGGGGGTTGGGGTGGCTAGGAAAGAGAGGCTGCAGACACTCAGCCTCTTTCCACTGAATCGGCTACAAAGTGGAGCTTGATTTTTCCGCCCCCACCTCACCAAACAGGGGGTCGCTGTAACTCATGCAGCCTTCTGTGAAGCACTATGGGTTACAGCAGGGAGCTATGTGTTGGTCAGTGTCCCACCAGTAACTCAAAACCTTAATGATGACATTTACAACATTAGGGCAGAATAAGTTACCAAGTGTATTGAGTGTGTGACAGGCCTATCTGTCCCTCTGGCAGTGCAAAACATATGAGATTGCATTAAAATTTTACAACAGACTGTGAGCTAGATGAAGATGGAGTGTGAATTACTTTCAGTATCTGCTAGAGATGAAATAAAATTCTTATGGAGTGCTGGAGTGTGCTGCTGACAGCCTTGTAAGCAATGTGAAAAGGTGATGAATGCAAAATACGTTCCCCTTAACTTTTGAATTCCAGTTGTCACAGAGTATCTGTTCCTTTAAGTGGATTGGGGCACATCTTCTGTTCTGACAGGTCCAGTACCTCCCAAGTGAGACAAATCAGTGAGCGCCAAGGTGATTATTAAAGCCACAGGTGATGTAGATGGGGTGCTTCTTTGTGAGGAAGTAGGTTTATTTCTTAATCTAAATATGAAGGGTATGGTTTAGGTTTAGGAGTACAATATAAAAGTCCTGGGTAGCTAATCTACAGAATGGAAACCTGTAGGGAGTAGATGAACTTTTGCAAGGTCCTTGATTAGGAGGAACTGACATCCAATGTGCTGGATTCATTTTATATAGAAGAAAAAAAGACATGGAGCCCTGAGAAGAAAGACTGACATGTATTCTGGTTATGGTTTCACTCCTTCCTGGGCTGAGAAGGCAGTGTAGTTTTTAAGCTCTTGTTAACTGAGAGACGTCTTGAAGAAAATTAAACAGTTGAAGGGGAAGGGTTTTTTCTTAATTGCCTTCTTCTAGAATACAGAATTGGTAAACCTTGGTGGGCACTGTCCCAGGGCTGGGTGCGAAGAGGAAATGGCACTTGCATTGAAGTTAGGAGAAACTGCACTACCAAATCCGTTTCTGGTGTTCTTAGCACTTGGGGAAATGAATGGCTGCAAAGGGCTTTCCAGAGGGTCCCTGGCACTGTTTATTTACCATCTCGTGAAGTGAGATCTCACTCATCAATACTCTCTACTTCAGTTAGTCTATACCGTGCATTTCTCCCTCAGCTTCTGCCGGACTTCAGACTAACATGGCTAACTACCTCTCTGCTACTAGGGGAAAGAACCAACTGGACAGATATTTGCCATTAGGTTGCACAGCTATTTAGGAAACAAGAGATTGGGCATCATTCCTCGTTGGGATGGATTATCTGATTGCTGGCATCCTGTTATTTTCCTCACTCTATCTCCAAAAGTCTTCCAAAGCAGTTTGGTTCTGGGACATGTCTACTATATATAGTAGAATCCACCCAACTGACCACATTCACTTGAACATTTGCCAGTTCCTATATGTAGCAGAGACTGGGACACAGCCTCTGCTAGACCCCCATGGGAGTGGCGATGCTGGCAGAAAACTCACCCAGTGGGGTCTGGGTGAGCTCCACTTCCCCAGCACACCAAAGGAGGGCTTCAGGGAAAAACTCACCCGATGGTGTCTGGGCAAGCTGTGCTCTCCTGGCATGCCACAGGAGAGCTCCTGGGAAGGGAAACTCACCTGGCAGGGTCTGGATAGGACATGCTTCCCTGGTGTACCAGAGAGGAGTTCTGGGGGAAAATTGGAGCACTGTGTCAGCTCCGGGGTTGGGGGAAACACGTGTCCCCAGGAGCTAGCACTGATTGGCCTGGAGGAAGCCCAGGCAGTTTAAAAGGGGGAGAGAGGCTCAGCAGTCCCAGGAACAAAGGTGGTGCAGCAGGATTGGGGTAAAACCTGCAGCTTCAGAGACACAGCCAGTTGAACCCTCATGAGACACCAGGATATAATGATCACAAGGAGACAACTGACCTGACCCATCAAGTGAGATAAGTGACAGAAGACAGCAGGATAGTGGTGGGTTGCCCCCGAAAGCAGGTGGTTCAGGGACACGCAGAGAGAGTGCCCCCGGAAAAGTTTGCCAAGCCCATCAGGGAAGAGGGTGAGGACAGACCATAGAGATGGGATTACCCCCAAGGGACTCTAAGATAGCCCAGACAAAGGAGGAGTTTGTCTGGACTGACTGGGTAAATAGTCCCCAGGTTTGCATCAGCTGCAGGGAGCTAAGCAGGACTTTCAGACCCAGGACTTAGTTTTATTTGCCTTCCAGAATACATACTATAGACAAAGAGGTGGGAGCCTGTTCCTTCGGGGATTTTTTTATGTAGTGCTCCCAGTCAAGGGAGTGATAGATAGTGTGCATTTGAGCTACAGTTAAGTGGGTCCTATTACATACCCCTGGACCCTATAGAGAGCTGATTAGTTAAAGGGTCTTAGAGACCAGTGGAAAGAGATTTCATCACATAAGATCTGCCAACCCAAGGAGAAGAAAGGTGATAGCAGACTAGACAGGAACATCTAAATCAGAACAGAAGCACCTATCTAGGAGGGACAGATATTAGGGCTGTGTGAGACTTCGGACAGAGCTTCCGATCCGGAGCAGCTTTGGACACTTTGGGGTGGGAAGCAGCACGTCCGGGTCGAAGCGCTGCCTCGTTCGGCTTCCCGAAGCGATTCAGAGCGCCTCCAAGATTCAGCCATAGGGTATAATGGGGAAACAATAAAATATCTATAACTTTGTTGTTTTTTGTCCGATTTAGATGAAATTTTCAGGGGTGGGAGACTCTGCAGAGAGGATGAAGTCTGCCAAGTTTCAAGAAGATCGGTTCAGGGATTTGGGGGAAACGGCACCCCAAATTCTTGAAAGCAAAATTCATGTCACGTCTAGGCATTACAATATAGCAGGATGAAAACTGCAGAGGGGGGTGGCTCTTACTGAGGCCACAAAGTCTGTCAAGTTTCAAGAAGATCGGTGTAAGGGATTTGGGGCAACTGTACCCCAAATTACTGAAAGCAAAACTCCTGTCACGTCTATGTGTTACAACACAGGGGTTCAAAACTGCAGGGGTGGTAGCTCTTACTGAGGCCAAAAGAGCCTGCCAAGTTTCAAGAAGATTGGTGCAGGGGCTTGGGGGAGACTGCCCCTCAAGCTGTGGACAAGCAAAACTCATGCTGTGGGTGCTTGTGGGACTGACTGTGTCTGCCTTGGGATGGGGAGGGGAGACTGCTGCAGGCCTGGCTGCTAAGCTACTGTGTTACCAGTTACCAGTTAATCATGATTCACTCAGGGACCAGCTCAATACACAGGACCTAGCTACTACATAATGACTTAATGAGCATCAATTAGCACCTGCAAAACCAGGCTAAGGAGAGGAAAGAATCAATACAGACAATCAACTGCCCCAAGACAGACGCAGTCTTGGTACAAGTTTTGCCTGTCAGCAGCTAGAGGTGCAGGGCCCCAGAGCCCCCCTGCACCAATCTCCTCGATAGCTGGCAGGTGTCGGGGGCTCAGCAGGGGCCACCCCAGTTGTCACCCCACTGTGCCTTAACACACAGTGTCACCCATGGCACAAGTTTTGCTTGTCCACAGCTTGAGGTGCAGGGGCTTGGGGGGAACTGCACCTATCTCCTTGAAACTTGGCAGGCTTTGTGGCCTCAGTAAGAGCTGCCACCCCTGCAGTTTTGACCCCCCCTGTGTTGTAACATACAGCCGTGACATGAGTTTGGCTTTCAAGAATTTGCGGTACAGTTCCCTCCAACCCCCTGTACCAATCTTCTTGAAGCTTGGCAGGTTTCATGCTCTTAGCAGATGCTACCATCTCTGTAAGTTTCATCCAAATCAGACAAAAAACAACTAAGTTATAGATATTTCATTGTTTCCCCTGAGCTCCAGATCAGATTGCAGCCATTCAAAGTGGCCGGATCTGAGGCGGATCGGATTGCTGCCGACTCGCACGGGCCTAACATATCAACCATTTGTGGAGCCAAGTAACCAATCCAGACCGGTGGAGGACCTGAGGTCCAGGAACTCACCCTCTCTGTGAATAGAGAATTACAACTCATCACCTGAGAGGAAAGGGGCAAGGTGTAGGGGAGCCCCATGGAAGAACGGCCCTCATCAGGCAGACCAATGCTTAAGATACCATTCATCCTCTCAAAGATTATTATAACATCAAGATGTGGCAGGTAAGAGGGAGGAAAGATGAGGCAGAGATCCTGGGGATCATAACTGGGACAAGGGGAGGTAAGAGGACCCACATGCCCATGGTATACCATAAATAGGGACCTACTTAAAAAGCAGTTTTGCAGTTTTTGTGGAAACTGTGAAAAACAGTGATCTCTGAGATTGCTGTGAAAAAATGGTGCTGGCCACAATTTCTTGCAGAATCAACCCAAGAAAAGCTTGGTGGAATACAAAAATTCAGATTTAAATTTAATACTTAAATTTATAATAATATGATACTTTATATGATATTTCTGTGGATTTGCTATTTAATTATGCAGTTTTTTTTCCTCTCAGCCAGTCAGCAGTGAGAGATGGCACTGTCGGGGTCCCCCCACCAATCAGCAGTGACAGGAGGAGCTGCTGCTAAATGCCTGTGAAATCAGCCCTGGTTCCTGCAAGTGGTTTGTGTAAAACCCTTTTTCTTGCTGTGATTTAAGTGGGTTCCAAACCATAAATACATTGCAGTTTAGGTGGGGAAAAATACCATCACTATAGGATTTTAAAATAAATTTCTTTTACTACTGTGGATGTATGAGGACCATTGTTTCAGATGGTCTCCCATTCTTCAGCACTCATTTTTTATTCAATGTCAATAGCCCATTTTGTTACAAGTAATGCTTTTTTCTTCTCTATGGCCTTTAAAAATGCTTTATGTAACACAGACAATAGGCCAGTGTGTTTTGTAGATGTTACCAACATTTTCTAAAATTCTGTCAAATTTCTCAAGGTCTGCCAGCCTTTAGGCAGGTGTTGAAAAGTGTCTGTTGCAGGCATTGGAAACCTGAGATTTTCAGGTCCCCTGAAGTATGTTGCATTTCTTCAACAGATCTGAATATATGTTCATTGAATAACTGTCCAAAAATTGTGATAGTTATATGACCCCAGATACTAAACCTACCTAATACGTTATTATGATGAAATTCAGTGTTATTTTGTATAACACTCTAGGTTTCTTATTTCCCCAAATAAATATATTTATTGTACTTTGCCATCATCCAACATTCATTGGCATTATGTATAGTTTATTATGTATACCTAACCATAACACTTCATATTTGGACCAGTTTTTTAAATCTAGTTCAATCCTTTCAATCAAAGGAGTATAATTAGAGCTGTACAAATTCTTCCATTTTTTGCAATATTCACTCAAGTACTTTAATAAAGTATATACCTGTTTTTATTTATACCCATCTTTTATCTCCTTGTATACCTAGTCCTTCACCAATATCTAGAAGTTTTATAATTAATTGTAAAACCTGGAAGTCTGCCATATTTTAGTATTTCCTTTTGTGGTTCAGAAAATGTGTTAATTGGTTTTGTTATTAATAATATAACATCATTAACATTTAGTTCTAGTTTATGTTCCTGTTGTCCTATGTTTATTCCCCTTATATTTGATTTTTTTTCTGACTGATGGGCAAATAGTTCTATTACTGTAACAAAAAGGAGTGATGATGATGGGCATTTTTTATATCTACATCTTAAAAAGGGATTTTTTCTGAAAGGTATCCACTGACTTTTATGGCTGCATATGAATTAATATATACAACTGATACCCAGTTTTGAAATGTTAGTCCTGGTCCAAAAGCACCTAAATTTCCTTTTTAAAATTACCATTTGAATATCATAATTGTTTTTAGCATCCAGTGATAAAAATAGGTGGGATTAAGTCATCAGTTCTGCATGAAAAAAAATCAGACTGTGGATATTATCAATCATTCACCTATTCATTACCTATATCAGTGATGCCCAACCTTTCAGCACTGCCATCCAGATGAGTGGTGCAGAGTCAGCCCACAAGGGCAGAGGTTGAGAACCATTGGTCTATATTAATATATTTAGGAACAATGCCTTTACCATTAGTCAGCATGATGATATCCATATGTCCCCTTCATTCAGGTGTTCTGGTAACATTATTTGCTTGCATGTTTAAAGGTGACTGCTACATTTTACCGAACAGAATGTGTGGTATCAGACATCTTTGGGTAGATGTGATATATTTATTAGACCAACAGAAACCAACCCTAGTATCAGACTTGGTTTTTCAACATGTATTTTTCTTACTATGATCCTCAAAAGTGCTTTGATAAATGACAGGCATTATGAGAGTGATGTCTCTTACTATACCCTCATTTAATACTGGTACTTCCACTGTTTTCAGTTACACCCATGCTGTTGTGAAGAGAACCAGACCTTTTGAATTCACTACATACCCTTTCTCCTTTTAGCTCCTCACCCTCTTTTCCTATGTCACCTTCTGGATACATTCAGATAGAAATAAATACAGCTTATGCCTCCTCAGATGTTGAATTCATCCAAATCCTCCTGTGCTTTTCTGTTTGCTTTATCAGATGTTCAAGTAGAAGAAAACATGTTTAGTACCATGGGATGGGGAGTGGATATTAAGCAATTCTGACCTACCATAAAACTTTAAATACCCACAGAGAAAAGCCAGGAGAGAGATGTACAAATGTAGTTCAGCTTTATCAAATTCTTCACATGTTTGTTGTGGTGTGTTTTTATTCCTGGGCTTCTGCTCCCAAGAATGTTGCTGATAAAATGGTATTGCTAAACATGGATTTGTGTTTTAGATTATTACAGTGTGCTAGACAGTGACAAGAGCTGTGAATTTCAGCTAAAGGATATACAGCGTGATCCAGTTATAATTCACACTGCAACTTGTTGGAGGAAGCTGATCAGTATCTCCTAAATGAGAGGTTTAAACAGTCCATTTCTGTCACTGATGAATCCATACAACATTTTGTGGGGAGACGGCAACTTTGTCTTTGCTAGTCTCTTTACGTAGAATAATACATGAACTTTGCTGTTCTAATAACCTCGTAGACATGCTCTGGAATGTGCCTGAATAACTATTATCTTTTTGTTTTCTTTTCAGATAAAGTCCACTTTGGATGATTCAGTTTCTTGAATTCAATGCACTGTCTTTAGTAAAGCAAATAGCTCTCTTCTGCAGCAAAGCTGAGTGTAATGGCTCTATTTCATCTGGAGGTTACACACTGTTTCCCAGAGAGCTACACATTCCTTCCATACCCCAGAGGGGTGACCCACTGCTTCAGCCTCTGTGCAAGGATCCACAACTCAAGACAATTGTTTGGGAAAGATAACCAGAAAACTTCCTCAACAGAAGGAAAACAAACAAGGAACAAATCTGTTAAAAAAAAACAAAAAAAAAACCTAACTTCCTCTCCCTCTACCCATGAGTTCATTACATGTTATTATTGTTATTATTGCTGTTATTATTCTAACCACTCAGTGGGTTATGGTACCAAGAACCATCGAGCATAGCTGTGAAAAGTGATGTTATAAAAACCCAGACCAGGGCTGTCCCCAGGAAATGTGACAGTACTCAGTGCTGTCAGGAGGTAGAGCAAGATACCTAAGGAAGCGTTCTGTGGCATACAACTTGGTATCTGGTTTGAGATAGTTATCTTAACTGACAGTAGCCATTGTCTTCAGTCTATTGAAAATAATGGGAGATGGTGGCCATTTTGAAAGAAATGCTTCATGAGTTTTAAGAATGCCATTGAGCATCTGCTGAAGGAGAAACTATCAGCAGTTAAAAATAATATGGAAAAGATGATTGATTCACTTAGCCATTGCCTTAGATCTGCTCAAGATTTAGCTCTCTGGAAATCTTTACGTAAACAGACTGAGAAAAGAGTCAGACACTGCAGGAAGAATTCTATTTCACCTACTGAATGACCAAAGTGCAGCTTGCGACCAACTTTGAGTAACCTGATTAAAGTGCAGGAGTGATTCTAATCCTCAGTTTGGGAGCATAAATGCCCCATCATAAGAATAGGTCACTCCTATTCCTATGATGAGGCCATTTATGCACTCAGAATGAGTAAGAGAATCTCTTGAGCACTTTAATCAGATAACTCAGGGTGCCCACAGACATTCAGGGCCCCGCTCTAACTCACAGAGCTTTACGTAAAGCACCATGAGTTAGAGCCCCTCCCCCCCACTGACCCAAGAGGCGTTCAACTGGCTGGGTCAGGGGGGTGGGGAGTGGGGGTGGAAATGGAGGCTGCAGTCTGTCCGCACTGGCCCTGGCGAACAGGCGGGAGTCCTCCAGCAGCCTCCTTATCTGCTGCTGCACTACCCCTCTCCTCAGCTCCATCCCCCACTCCCTGGTTGCCAGAGCTGCTGGTTATTCCCTCCCCTTCCTTTTTCCTCTCCCACTGACAGCCCCAGGGACAGGGCTGGGCTGGTGCAAACATAAAAAATTAACCCTGGAGGGAACACAAGATCCTTAAGGCACTCTGCTTTACAGTGCCTTAATCTAATACTTGATTTGACCAGAGTTGAATTTTTCACACAACTGGCCATTTAAAAAGTTCACTACAGCCATGAATGTGTGTTAAGTCATGGCTGTAGAGTGCTTTCAGGGGCCTGACTGCATAAAAAAAATGTCACTTGTGTAAGCACCCTCAGATGTATTCACAAGTTGCATGTCAGTCACATACTAGCTGAAATAGAATTCTGCCCTTAGTCTCAATTTCTTTAAAAACTTAAAAAAAATTAAATTAGGAAATGAAGAGAAGAATTCTCAAAGAATACAATCTATATCCTTCAAATGAATGCTGTAACTCTGGAGAGAATATAGTGTGTTTGTTATACTTTTTAAGTATAAAACTCAATTCAGTCCCAACTTTGGATCTATAATTATAATTATTATTAAGATGGCACCCAAGGGACTCCTTAGGGTTAGGATTCCATTGCGTTGGGCTTTGTACATATGGTAAGGGATATTCAATTGCTTTATAATCTAATTTCTTAATATTAGTTATTTTACTGTGTTAGAATCAAGAAATACTAATTTTGGATCAGCACACTGCTATTTAAAGTGTCATAGAAACACAGAACAAGGTGTAGCAAGTGACTTAAGCAACAAAAGGAAAGAGGATTGATGACATACCATAGCTGCTACAACAGTACCTTCAAAGGTCACAGGTTTTACAAGAATATAAATAAAATGAATTGATCTCTCCCTAGCTGTCAAAGAAACCTACCTCATTTATTCGCCAGCTTTAGACCCAAAGGCTATAGGTGCAGAGAGAAGTGCAGCTCCCAGCTATACCTCACAAGGTTTTTTGCAAAGTGTTCTGAGTTACAAGGTTACCCCAAACCAAAGTTCACTGTTGGTTCCAGGGAGGAGGAAAATCTAGCTTGGGGTTGGGAGCCTGCAGCCAAATTTCCACAGCAATGGCCAGGGCTCTCCCCGTTTTTTAGAATGGGAGGGGGGGGAAAGGCAGCGAAGGGAGCTCATTCTTGGGGCTCCTCAGCTGGTGCTGAAGGGTGGAATGGGTGATTTGGAGCCTCCCGCACCTTGGGGGCTTCCAGTACACCTGTCCAATCCTTTGAGGGGCTGATAAAACCCCAGTCTAAACTCCTTCTACTTCCTTTTCCCCTTCCCATTCTGAAAACAGTGACAGGCTCAGAGTTCCACAGACACAAGTTAGAAAAGATGCTACATTTTGAAATATCTTTATCTGATAGCTCATGCAACAGGGGGTCAGATTTTCACCAGATCAGCCATTTTTTAACCTGTCTGTAACCATGTACTTGTGTTTGGTCACAGCTATAAACTGCTTTCTGAGGTCAGATCAGGCAAAAATTGTCACTTCTGTCTGTCAATCTGGCTGAAGACAGGAAAGGCAACTAGTCATAAATTCAAGGAGTACATCCATGCACAATAGGCCTGTGTGACTGGAGAAGTATTCAGTTCAGATTCAGCTTTGGCTGTGTGGCAGGGGGCACACTAGGGGCCACATCCCATGCTGGCCCGCCCACTTGTTTCTATGGGGCAATCTGCCCTGTCTTTCCTACCATAACTTTGCTGTTTCCATAAATGGATGGTACATGCAGGAGACCGACCACTACATGCCCCAATGCCAAGGGGTGCTATATGTGGCTCCAACCTCCCCTGCACTGCATCCCATGCCTCGCAGATTGCATCCATATATTGTAATCATACTCTGCACCACAACTGGTACTCCCAGGTCTCACAGGGACTCTCCTTCTCTCCCTGGAGCAGCAGGTCATTGTGCTCAGCCTAGCGGTCTTAATTTCATCCCACACTTGGCCTCTTTGCAGCTGAGGGCTTACTGGGGTCAGGACTCACCCCATCTCTCTGGCTGAGCCCCCTACTCAGCCTCTGACCCAAACTATGGCCTCAGGCATTCATAACCATGCCTTGGCCTCTTCCTCACACATGGGGTTCCTACTATGCCCCCTCAAGGGCCTCTATACCATGCCCACCATCGGGTCTTCTCATCTTCATGATCAATTATTCACAGGGCTACCCCTTGCACTGCCATTCAGGCTTACTACCAGTTCAGACCTACTCAACACACCCCTGGGACTGCCCTTCAGGCCTACTCCTGTTCATCCCTACTCTGTGCAGGGCCACACACTGCACTCCTCACACTACCCCCTCTGGCACCTCCAGGATCTCACATCCCTGCTGGGCTCAGGTGGAACTCTGGTGGAACGTTGGTGCCAGGCAGGGTTAGGGCAACCCTCCTCATCTTTCACCAGGGAAGTACCTGCTCTGACTTTTCCCCCTGCCTCCTGGCCTGCGGGGGGTCCCCAGCAGGGCCGGGGGGGGCAGAGATTGGGGGCCCCCACACCTGTCCGGCGGGTGCCTGTCTTAGAGCTCTGGAGGCGCAGGTGAGGGAGCTCCGGGAGGAGGTTAGCAGGCTGAGGGGGATCAGGGAAGCGGAGGATGAAATTGACAGCTATTTCCTTTCCCTGCAGGACCAGGTACCCAAGGAAGAAGCACCCCAGGAGGGCCCTCCACGGCAGAGTGGCAGACGGTCGCATCCAGGACCA
Source organism: Alligator sinensis (assembly GCF_000455745.1). Lineage (NCBI taxonomy): Eukaryota > Metazoa > Chordata > Crocodylia > Alligatoridae > Alligator > Alligator sinensis. Next base: position 379,443 of record NW_005842016.1, read on the forward strand.
GGGTTGCTCGCAGCATACCAGTACCAGTTCCTCCAGTCCAACTGGAGAACAGGTATGAGGCACTGGCGACGCTGCAGGAGATGGAAGGAGAGGAGGAAACCTCTGGGCAGGAAGCAATGCCACACTCTCCACGCTCCGAACAGGTCAAGGGAACCAAGCAGACCCAGAGGAGGAGGCGTCGAGTGATCGTCATAGGCGACTCCATCCTGAGAGGTATGGAAGGACCCATTTGTCACCAGGACCCCTCAGCACGAGAGGTCTACTGCCTGCCTGGAGCAAAGATTTGGGACGTGACGGGAATGATCCAGGCCATGATTCAGCCCACCGATTACTACCCCATGGTCCTAGTCCATGTGAGTACTAATGATGCGGCCAGGAGAAGCCCCAATCACCTGATGATGGACTTCCATGCTCTGGGCAGCGTGCTGAGAGAGATCGGTGCACAGGTGGTATTTTCTTCTGTCCTACCAGTGAGCAGACGTGGAAGATGACATGAGAACTGCATTAGAGAGACCAACTGGCGGCTTCGGCAATGGTGTCTCGAGGCAGGCTTCGGCTTCCTTGACAATGACCCACACATCACGACGAGGGACATGCTCAGTTGGGATGGGCTTCACCTGTCCCCCAAAGGTAAGCGTGTGTTCTCTTCTAGGTTGGCGGATCTCCTCCAGCGGGCTTTAAATTAGGCTCGTTGGGGCGGGGAAGATGAGAGCGGGGGAAGCCATGGACCACCAAACCATGTGGCACCCACAAGGACAGCCCAGCCTGAAGAAGGAGAACATTGAGAACCCGCAAGCCATGGGGCGGCCAGCAGCACAACACAGGTAAGCAACAAGAAGGTAAGAAATAAGTGGCCCCTTGGGATTCGGAGCGGGGGGGCAGCAAAGGCACCAGTCACAGGGCTCAAGTGCCTATATACTAATGCTAGGAGCATGGGGAGCAAGCAGGATGAACTAGCACTCCTGCTTGCAGAAAACACCTACGACTTAGTAGGGCTAACAGAAACCTGGTGGGATTCTTCCCACGACTGGGCGGTACATATTGAGGGTTATAAGCTGTACAGAAAGGACAGGGTGGGGAAGAAAGGGGGAGGGGTTGCGTTCTATGTCAATGAGCGATATACATCTACCCTTATCAAAACGGAATCAGAGGAGGAGAAAGTAGAAGGATTGTGGGTTAGGTTACATGGAGGTCAAGGAGAAAGGGATTTGGTGGTAGGGGTCTGCTACAGACCCCCACACCAAGGGGAAGAGCTAGATTTGGGGCTCCTGAGGCAGCTCCCGGAGACCATAAAAACTAGGGAGGCAGTAGTCATGGGGGACCTAAACTACCCAGACATCTGCTGGGAAACGCAGACAGCAAAGTCCCACCATTCACACAGGTTCCTATCCTGTGTACAGGACCTCCACCTGACACAGGAGGTACACGGTCCCACTAGGGGGAATGCCTTACTGGACCTGGTATTGGCAACGGGGAATGACATGGTAGGGGACCTACAGATTGGTGGTCACCTGGGGGACAGTGATCACCTAATAATAGAATTCACCGTAAGACGTCGAGTGGGTAAGGCAACTAGTAGGGTGAAAGTGCTAGACTTTAGGAAAGCTGATTTCAATGAACTCAGGCAATTAGTCAAGGACGCACTGCAGAGTAAGAGTTTTGAAGAGATGGGAGCCCAGGAAGGGCGGCTGTGCCTTAAGGAAATGATCCTTTGGGCACAGAGGGAGACGATCCTGATGCGAGGAAAAGGAGGGAAAGGGGCCAGAAAGCTTCCCTGCCTGACCAGAGAAATCCAGAGCAGCCTACAGGCAAAAAGGGGGGCATATAAAAAGTGGAAACAGGGAGAGATTACCAAAGAGGAGTATACCTCCTCTGCTTGCACTTGTAGGGAGGCAGTTAGACAGGCCAAAGCTACCATGGAGCTGAGGATGGCATCCCAAGTTAAGGATAACAAAAAATTGTTTTTTAGATCTATAGGGAGTAAAAGGAAGGCCCAGGGTGGAATAGGACTTCTACTAAATGGGCTTTGGATTCAATTCAGACCTTTTCAATTCAGTCTCCTGCTTTGATTCAGATTTGGAGATTCAGCCGCCATATCGAGCCGGATCTTCTTCAAATCGAACCAGCAACCAAAGCTTTGCATGGCTCTAATGCACAATAGTTATTGAAAAAAGAGCACAGAGAACCTTGTGAGAGAAGACTAGCTGAGATGTTGAAACTCCAGGAGATGAACAGGGAGGGGCAGAACTATGAAGGACTTTAGAAATGAGTCCATGAGGCTCGAATATGTTGGCATATGGGTCGGGAGCAGTGGAGAGATGTAGTAGACACTTTTTTGCTTCAGGACCACTTCTTCCACCATTGTGGACCATTGTAACAGGTTTGTGTGTATCTATCTTCTTTTTCTCTCAGTGTCGCGAACCCCCTCCCTCCCCTTCCCCCTTCTCCCCTTCCTCCCTCCCCCTACCTCTGGGGTTAGTTGGCTAACATTGTATCTCCTGTAACCTAGTTGCGTTCCCCTCCTCACCCCCATCCTTCTATTGTTAGTCCCTTGCTCGGGCGCTATGTATTTCCCTACCGGCTTTGTCAGCTTTTTTGGATTTACAATCCTAAACATCTACTAATAATAGTCAGTGATGTGATAGCCAAGACAATTATCTTAACAGAGAACTAGTATTTGATGGGTACTTCTAATAAATTGGAGTGCATGTTAGTCTTTACTGGTTGTAGCCACTATTAGTGATTTCTTATTTCTTTCAGAACTCAATAATTGTATCACTTCCAATGTTTTTCTTCAGAGTGCCCCTGCTCTCATTGGCCTGGCTCTGAGACTTTAGGCAGTCATTCAGCTGAAGATATTTTGGACTAAATTCTATCTTTGCTCAAGCTGCATTTTTCCAACGCCTTTCCACAGCACAGATTGTATACATTCCAGAATGTGGCTATGGGTACATCTCTCAGTATTTTGTTCCTCTTGACTACCTTATTGTAAGCAGGTCAGACAGGTGTGCCAATACCTGCATATAAGCCCTTCCACACATTGATTTAAAAAAAACCTCTTTTCTTAAGGTACTACTGTACCTCCAAAGGGCTCTCCACTGACGCATATAAAATGTTACTACTGGTACAGTCAAGGGAAAGAAGTTCCTGTAGCTAGCTGTATGCTGAGAGAATTCATTAGACAGCTGTGTGGTTGATTGGCAGCAGGCTAAACACTCAAAGCTTTTATAAAAGGAATAGTGTCAGGATGGGTAGTCATCAGAAAGAACTGTCTTTCCAGGGTTGTAGAATGTAGAAATCATAGATATAATCTCTTATTTTTTGGTAGCATAGGTTGAAGGCTTGCCTTCACTGACACATTAATATGAGGTGCAACTATAATAGTTGTATTAATTCAATATCTGTTTTTACAGAAAAACCACTCATTCATGAAGAGTGGAAGTGTTCAAGAACAGCCCTTCTAAGAATTGTTCTCACTGCTACTTCTCTTTCTTGCTGTGGATGGTTGCCTTTATAGGGCACAGAGAATTGAATTGGGATAAGGAAAGGCTTAAAGTCAGGAATTAAGCTGTGGAGATGTTGCTTCCGGGGTTCTTGTGCTCACAGCCTACAGTGAGCAGGTGAATTTCAGAAATGTAGTAGGGAGGAGAGGTTCAACTTTGGACCCTGATGCTCAGCAGAGATTCAAGAATTGGGACGGATTACTGCCAGCAGAAGAATTTAAGGGTTTTTGGTGTAGATGGTTGGGCTCGGGCAGAAGTGCAAGCTACAGTCTAGCTCTAAGTAGTATTGTAGGCATGCCATACTCTAACTTTCTAGCCTGACTAGTTGGGAGAACAAAATTTAAAAACAAGAACTGAGTGCACTAGAAAGACTTAGAAACCCCACCATTCTCTGCTGATGGGCACTATACACCTGAGGATAGGATAGTTGTTAATGATGATGCAACAGAACATCCTGTTTGTGGTGTTTGAAAAAAACCTTTGTGTTAAATAGTCTATTGCAATGAAATTCACTCAACAGTATATAAAAAAAACTACAAAAGGCCTTGTAGAGAGAAGCCAACAAGGATGAAATTCATGCTCTGCCCAGCACTTACCATCATTTAAATCTGATGCTGATCCTCAAGTGGAAAATGTGCAGTGCTAGAGTTTGTTCTGAACCTTTGCATGGGGATAACTATCACCCTTGTATCATCTCCACACAGAGTGTCTATGTCCCATAATCAGTCTTTTCCCTGTTTTATTCTACAGAATGAGCATTGACTTTCTCTTCCAGAAGGTCATTTGAATGTCTTGGGATTGCAGCATTGTTTATCCATGTCTCAATTATGTTGCATTTGTGGTTACTTCTGATCTTTGTCTCTTCTATTTTGTTATATTTTAAAAATGTAATAAAGAAAATCTTTAAAAAAGCAAGAAAACATGGCAGGGACTTGAATTGGAAAATTAATGCAAACTGGGGACTTGCTATACTTTGGGACACCAGAGGGAAAGGAAGAAACAAAAGCTGCAATGACAAACACCATTAATAAATCAATGAAAGAGACTCTGCAAACAGGAGTGATGCTGAAGACAGCACCAGCTTGCAAACCCCTGACTGCTTCTCCATCTAGCATGAAGCTATCACGTATGCAAGATCCAGGCCTACCCTGATTCCTTGCATAATAAATTCCAAGTGGGTTTGAAAGGCCGATGTGATCAGGCAGCTCTTACTAAATGTGCTGGGAAGCAGAGGTGCAAACCTAATGTGTGCTATGCCCATAGTAGCAG
>NW_005842016.1:384245-391593 GCF_000455745.1 Alligator sinensis
TGAACCAGAAGTTTAGGGGGATTGGACCGGATAGGAAGTTACATTTTGTAATTGGGCCTTCTTTTTATGGGCCTGTATTCCTGAGTCAGAAAACAGAACCAATATACCTTTGACATAGAATTGTGTCTAATCCTGGAGATGAACTTGGTGACATGGGGCTATCTCTGGCCCTGAATTAACCACACAGAAAGGAGAAGTTAGGAAACATAGGGTCTGATTCTGATCTCAAATGATTCCAGTGCTAATCATGGACTACTGAAGGCACAACAATGAAAATGGAGTAAATGAAAGCAGATCCAATGAGCTTGGAAAGGGAATGAGGTATTAATATAAATGGCTGCCAGAAAAAAAAAGTCTGCTTCTGTGGTTCAGATAACTAAATGCAAGGAGAAGGTTATTACAAGATTAGAAACACTGTAAGCAGTAACATAGCAGGGAGCCTAGCAAAACAACTGATGAAAACTCTCAAATCCCATCCTGCCTGCCCATTTGTGTGTAGCCCGTGAGGCGGCTGAACTGGCCTGGGTTATTCCTCTTGATTAGAAAGACCACTGTGTCTCATGCAGGGCTGAACCTGCCATTGGCACTACACAAATGAATACAGATTGGTAATAACAGTTGATGATAATTCTGCCCCACAGGGAATCTGGGTGTACAGCCTGTTTACTTGTTTGCCTCAGTGACTTTGGAAAACATTTTACTGTAGTGCAGAGTCAATGGAAATTGCCTGCAACCTTGCAACAGTTCCAATACAGAGTTCTGAGGAACAATACTAACATAGAGTTTGATAAAAATTAAACCCTGATGTGCATGAATGAGCCACTTTCTAGTCCTCGTACACCACATTCAGACCCATTTTAAAGTCACTCTGTTTTGAGTTACTGGCACAATGTGGTCTTAAAAACATCCCCACTGGCTGCAAAACTGATTTTCAGGTATGTGGGTATTCCTTAGGGATGTGCAGAGAGCCAAATATATCCTAAGCCATCCCTAACCCTGTGGTCAGTGTAAGAGATATGGCTATCTTTTTTTGTACTCTCAGAAATCCCCAAGAGTTACATAGGGCCATTATTTCAGGCATAATGGAGAGCAGGGCATTTACCCTGGTAGGCTCCAGGGCTTACTCCAGGAGCTATTTAAGTATTTTATGCAAAATAGCACAACTTCACCAGCAGAGATGAGAGTAACTAGAGTAAACAGGTCTCTTACCGCCTGTATGAATACCAGGACATTTTGGTCAAACTAGACGCTATTTTGGTTAGAGCACTTGCATGGGAGATATTTTTAGTCCATTTGGACAGAGAAGAGACTTGATCCATGGTCTTCCTACAGTCTGGATAAGTACCCAGTTTTGAATGAAAAAAGGAGACGAAGGGAATCACCTCATTTTTAATGTCTGGTGCCAAAGTCTAATCCTTAAGTTTCATTGCTTTGCTTTTGTTAAAAATGCCCTGAATGGAAACAAGATTCAATGTGTTTGTTTTGTTTTTGGGTAAGAAAAAATCAATTTTTTGTTTCCTGTCAATATAAAGTTTTTGTTATTATTATTATTATTATTTTTAATTCAGATACCAACCTGAACACTCAGTTATTTGCTTGACCCTCCTCGCATGAGACACATGCTGTGATCCTGTTGAAGACCATCCCTAAAGGATATACAGCATATTCCTTGTGCATATCACAAGACATTTTTTTACAAAAATTCTGTTGGTCTAATAAAAGATATCTACTGCGAGTCCTGATTGCCTTTTCCTTTAGACCAATAGAGCTAGAAACTGGATACCTTGTGCATATCACAGTATTTTGTGGATCAGCTGCTGAACTATAACTAGGGAAAAAGGAAAATAAGAAGAAAGGATGGGAGACACTGGCAAAGGACCCTTGGGTCTGGCAACCCCAGTTTAGTCTCAGGAGGTTGATGGAGGTGAGAACTTTCACGTAGAAAACACAAGCTCAGCTAATGCTGTAAAGGTGCTAGTAGGACACTTTGCTCATTATTATCCCCAAATTCTGCCACTGGATGTTTTGAAAAATGACTTTATAAATATTGGAATCAAAGTTTCTTACTTATTGTGGCAAAGTGAACCCCTCCCCATAAAATTACCCAAATTATGCACTGGTCTAAACAAAGGAGAGCTACAGTGCCAACTTTAAAATTATATCAACTGGCTTCTAATATGACACAGATAAATGCTTTACAATTACAAGAAAGAACACTGCTGCCCTGGGGAAATGGAGAACAATATATGATGGGGGCCAAAAACCCAGGAGACTAATGGTTTATACTTCACTGAACTCTGCCGTAATCTTTACATAACAAACATGAAATGAGGAACACCACAGAATGAAATGAGAGTCTTACCAGGCCTCTAAACCTACAGGTAAGGACATTGCCAACAGCTGTGCATGGTGGATAGTACATGATACAAGATAACTGTAGTAAGAAGGAATCTGCGTCAATAAGTAACCCTCTCAGTGAAGGATTCCTAGGCAATCACAGGATAGGAACCAATCCATTCTTCCCCAGTTGACAGGAAGGAGGGAATAATGATAGTTCCTAGCATTGGACAGATCACCCCCTTACAGGGAAGGCTAAAGTGTGCCCACTCTCTAGTGCAAAGGTGGAAGGCTGATGGGAATTATTATGTAATTATGTAGATCTGAGACCATCTGTGCAAAGGATCCCTGCAGCCACTTCCTAGCAGCATATCCATGGCAGGGCCATTCTGATTTATTAGTAACTAATTATAATACACACCACAGTATACAGGGTATAGCCTGGACTTCAGAGACAAGGGTACAGTGCATCATCATCCTGGGGTGTATGGAAACATGATCCTTTCTTTGGTGGAGAATTATTGCGGCTTTGGTTCCAGCATGCTCCTTATCTGCTGGTGATGTCACCACAGTAAATTTGTGGGTTTGAATGAAGACTCGGTGAATACGTTGCAAGTAGAAGGGGCAGGTGGAGAAAGAGGTAGATGGCTTTGTGAGAGAAGGAGACTACAAGGGTATGAAAAATTGAGTCATTGGAGCAGTGGAGTGGCAAGTGGAGAAGGTGGGATGCAGAGATAAGGGAGAGGATTGGTGACCTAAAATAATGACATTGAAAGGTGATCTGGAAAAATGACCCAAACAGGGGGCATCAGTATAGGAACAGGGTGGGAAGATTTTTGAGAGATCTTAGAATGGATTGATGGGAGCAAAACTAGTTTCCAAAATCCTGGCAAGGTAGAGAAGACATGGGGGGAAGAAAGGGATTATCAGTGTCTGGAACAGTGACTTAGTCTTCAAGTACAGAGGAAGGGTGTCTGGAGCTGCTGCAAGAGAGGCTGACTTCAGATTTGCAGACAGAACAGCTACACATCTGGCTAAGCTGGCCAAAACCCAGCCAGCAACAGCAGGATCAATGAACAAGCCATCAAACAGGGAAGTCTGAGTGGGGAATTTACTGGGGAGTTTGCCCAGACACTTGCTTTCTCACCCTTTCTTTACTGGAACCTTGCTGAGAGGAAGCAGGTAAAGAAGGAAGAGGGAAATTTTCAGGAAGTAGCAGCAAAAGAGGAAGAAGGAGGTAGCAGGAGAATCAATAGGATGCTATACAAAAGCCCCCTACAACTGCAAGCTCTTCCTCTGCCTGTACCTGTGCAGGCTCTGGCCAGGCACAACCACTGATCATGAAGCTTCCACCAAAGTTCTGGTCTGGCTTTGCAGGGAATGCAGCCTGCATGGCCCTGCCAGAGACAGCCAGGTGGGGGAAGAGCTTGCAGGGTGAAAGGTGCCTCCTGGTGGATTCTCTCGGGAATCAGATAAGGAAACTGTAGGGACAGGTGGATAGGCTTCAGATGGAAGGAGCATGAAGCCTTCCTTCTTTCCACTCTGGACTAAATCCTATGAGGTTCTGAGGCTCTACAGGTCCTGCTAAAGCCAGTCTGAGAGTTAAGGACACCCACAACTTCTCAAGGGAACCCCAGGGAGAAGGTTTAATGAGAGCTCATTGGCTAACCCCAACCTGTGCCTAATGAACCAGCAGTGTCCCTCTCACACATGTGATTCTGTAGCTGGACTAGGTTGAGAACCTGTGCCCCTCATTCAGTGGTAGGTTACACAGCATAGTGTAGCAGGAGATGGACATAATGCTGGGACAGAGGTGGTAGCTTTCTGTGACACACATTTATCCCTCACAAGTAATATCATATTACTAAGACTGCAGAAATGCCAATAGAAGTAGCAGTGTCTATGGGTTGTCTGAACTTGTCTCATGGTAAAATAACTGGAAGAGGGAACTGTAGGTTAGAAGTGAAAGCAAATAAGCATTTGGAAACCGGGAACACAGAATTGTGCCACTGGTGCCCTCAGCTGTACCTCTTTTTAATGCTGCACATATGTTTCCTCAGTACACTGAATCATCAGCTGAAATATGAGCTATAACAGAATTACCTGAACTGTCACTGAGACGCACTTGCAGAGCTGTGAGAACTCTCTCTCAGACACTCATGCACACACACACACACACACACACACACACACACACACACACACACACACACACACACACACACACACCTGCAGTCAGATACAGCATTTCTTGCCCATATACTCACCACCTGCACTTTTAGACATCTGTTTAAACACCCCCATGCCTGCAAAGACCTGCAATTGGACACACTTCTAACACTGTCCCTAGATACACCAGCAATTGGATGCACTTTTAAGACTGTTATTTACACACCTGCACTGATACCCAGGTTCTCTTGTCACCTTCACAAATGTAGTTCAGAAAGAACAATGGCTACAGAGCCATCTCAGCTTGCAGGGACTGATGTGAGAACTCAGGCTTCTACAAGGCCACTCACGTGTATGCTACATAACAGACTTCCATCAGCATGTGTCAGGCAGGGATGTGAGGAGGTGTGATGCCTCAGTAGCACAGCTGTGCTGGCAGGAGCCCCAAGTTATACTGGCAAAGCTGAACTTTTTGTGGTACAGGTCAGTGCTATCCAACTGGCAGCCCAGTGATGCCCATAAAGAGTTAACCTGAAGCCCTGGATGACTCTGGCTACCACTCATCTAATTGTTCTGGCTGCTGCTGCAGCTGGGGTCTCAGGCTCCCTCTCCCTTCTTGGTTTCCCCCTCCTCTGGCTTTCACTTCCGGCACCATTTCAGGGAGCAGTGCAGCCTACAGCATTGGGGGAGCCTGCTGCCAAGGAGTTGAGCAGGGGCTGCCTGCCCATGCAGGGCAATGGCAAGAGGAAGGAATGCCTGCACATGCGATGCACTTGTTGTGGGTGTGGGAGACGCCATCTGTCAACACCGTGCTGGGAGAGCTTGCAGCTAGGGAGGTGAGAGGGGCTTATGGCACTGGCTGGTGTGGCAACTGCAGTGTGTGACTCTGGCTCCTAAGAAGTTGGACAGCCCTGATATAGTTTATTCTTTTGGCACAAAGTAGAGTTTTGATAGAAAAGCTGTGTCTATTCCAGGAATATTCTATTTGTATAGTATGCTGGGAATATTCCTGTGTCATTAAAACTTTCATAGGGCAGAATCAGTCTGGCCCAGTTCCTCTGGCTTCATATACTGAGCCCAAGGCCTTGACTTTGTTAACCACTTCGCCCAGAGGAATCTGGGTTTTTTATGGCTGTAGGAACAGGAAAAAGGGTGCAGTCTGACTTAGTAGTGAGGAACAGTGAAGTTTCTGTCAGATTTCAAATGAGGACTTTGTGTCAGAGAGAAAGGAATGACAGACATGCTACAAAAAAGGTTCTAACCTAGCTAGGGATATCTTGGTAGTCTTTGCTGAATTAATTAACCATCGGGAAACACAAAACAAAATAAAAGTTGGTGAAAGACCAGGGGAGAAAAGAAAACTGTATGTGTTTGCTCTGCAGGGATGACCTGTCTAGCAATGCCTTAGGCCAGGGGTTTTCAACCTTCTTGGGTCAGCGTACCGCTGGCAGCCAGTTGAGAAGGCAGGAGTCCCCTGGTGGCCAGACAAGCAGGGGCGGGAGGGGGTCTCCCCAGCGGCTGATCGGCAGTGGAAGTGCTGGCGGCACGGCGGCACCAGCTGCCAAGTACCCCCAGGGATACGTGTACCCCCAGTTGAAAATTCCTACTTTAGGCATAGCATATAAGCAGCAATGTAAAGTTAAGGTAATAGCTGTCAAACAGCCACTGGCTGGTGGTACTGCACACATGACCTGAGCAATATTTAGGACTCCTCTTTGGCCAGTGCTCTGACTTGGCTCTGGCTCTCATTCTTTTATATGCTCCCCATAAAAAACATGAGAGTAGGAACATCCCAGGCTGATGTGCTTCTCTGTGTGCTATATCTCAAACACTGAGAGGAAGTTGCTTTCCTTGTAAGACACTGCTCTGTGTGGTAAGTCTGATCAGCTTGGTGCTGTCCTACCTTCCAATCCCAGCCAATTCAGCAGAGTTCTTGTTGCTGTTTTCTCTCCCCAAATGACAGCTGGCTGCTGTTGGATTCCATTGCTGGTATAAGTCTGCAAACAGGAAATGAAGAGAATTTGAGAGGTGGATGTTGTACTCCACCGTAATGTCCCACCTGGTCATGCAGGCTTAGATTGAGCAAAGTATTTCTGCAATAATTTTCTATGTGTTCCATGAGAAACAATTTGCATCCCATAGTAACTGTGACTTCTCCACTAAGTATGTGTGCCCATGGAGACCTTCTTCTCAGACCTCTTGGCCCCATTTATGTATTTCATGTGGATGAGTATTGTCTTCTGCCATCAAGGCCCTAGATAACATGCAATGCTGGTGATGCAGGGATTTATTTTGCAAAGACAAGGGCCCAGGTAAGGGATCAGTGCTAATAGGCTGACATTTCAATTTTAGTCCCATCCCTCAATGGATGAATGTGGCTGTGGGTATACAGAACTGTCAACTCCAAGGACTTCAAAATCATGAGCCAGGTCACCAGCAATCATGAGACTGGCGTTTAAATCAATAGTAGCAGTACTAATAAAAGTGTGTTTCTTTCAACTGGCCTGCTTGTGCCTGACTCATAAGACTAAATTGGATCATGTTTTCAAGCTTTTATCAACAACCACCAGGGATAGAAGTTTACTTAAAAAACCGCAGAGTTTCTCAGGGGATTAGCTGACTCCAGGAGATGGGGTTTTAAAAAGAAAATGGGAGACCATGATACGAGTGATAAAAGTGCAAAAGTTGACAACACTGGGTATAGGTGAATGACTGCAATGACTGATGTCCCTGGTTGAGCTTTTGGCCCAATTGTAACAGAGTCCATGTCACGCTGTTCTAGGCTCAGCACACAGAACTTTTGAGTCATTTGTTGCTCTCTGTCCCAGGTCAAGGGGAAAGA
>NW_005842016.1:391624-403793 GCF_000455745.1 Alligator sinensis
CATGGCAAGGCATCTGAGGAAGGGTCATAAGTGGTGCCCTCCTAGAATCCATGGGCCTGTATTGGAGGTGATATAGAAAACATCTACACATCCAGTGAAACTGAGCTGCCATCTGATTTTGTAAACCCTTTCTGACTTTCCTCCCCCATCCCCTGCATACAACAGAGGCAGAAGTAACAGGTGGGAAGCCAGTTGGTACTAGTCCCATCCATCACCAGTGCACACTGAACAGTCTGTGGTTATGTAGACACACTCCGTCCTGGGTGTCGCAGGGCACTAAAGTGCCTGCTCTTTTAAGACCAGAAACTGCCTAGGGAGAGGGCCCTAGGAGCCAGGCAGAAACCCCACAGGTGTAGGTTACTATGACAGCAGACTAACCAGGGAATTAGACTGCAGCTGCACCTGGTCAGTTTACTGGAAGAAGGCAGGGCCCTGGGCATATATAAACCCCAGGCCTGAGGCCAAGAGGGGTTAGTTCTCTGGCAGCAGCCAGGGGAAGGAGCCTGCAGAAAAGAATTGCCTAGAGACGCTGTGGCCACCTGATATGCTGCCTATAGGACAAATGGGGCTCCAGGAGCTCACTAGATAAGCTTAGCAGGTTTTGTGGCCTCACCAGGGGCTACCACCCCTGCAGTTTTCACCCCTCTGTGGTATAACACATACATGTGACATGAGTTTTGCTTTCAAGAATTTGGGGTGCAGTTCCCCCCAAACCCCTGCATCAATCTTCTTGAAACTTGGCAGGCTTCATGCTTTCAGCAGGGGATACCACCTTTGCAGGTTTCATCCAAATCAGACAAAAAACAACAACATTATGGATATTTCATTGATTCCCCATTATACCCTATGGCCAGATCTCTGAGGCAACTCCAAAGCTTTGGGGACGCTTCGGCCGGATTGAAGTGGGAACCCGGTCCGGAGCTCCGGATAGCTCCCTACTCGCACAGGCCTAGGAATTGGACTGCAACCACAACATCATTTCTTATATTCAACAAACTACTGAGAGGCAGGAATCCAGAGAGTGTGTAGCCAGCCTGGCAGGAATAAAGAGATAAGGAGAGAAATAAAGATGGTCAAAAAGAGTCAGGAAAAGGAGAACACAGTGGCTTCCAGCACTCGGAGCTTGCTCTCTGTATTAAACCAATGAGGGCCTTAAATCCACAGGGTAGTCTTGAGAAGTCCTAAAGCCCACTCCAGGCCACAACAGTGTGTTGTTAGGTAGGTCTTATCATATCTGTGCCCAATTTTTTCTGTCTGTAAAACAGAAGCAGTGCTCATAGGCCTCCTAAGGCACTTTTGTCACTGGGACCAATTAACATTGGTGCTACTGTTTTCATAGACTGCTCTGTATAAGTGCTTAGTATTATTATTAATATTGGGATGTGGATGACAGATACCTTAGAAACTCCGAGGGATAATTTTCTGATTCAGATCAGACACAGAAAAAATGTCTTAACTTTATGCACAGAGTTACAGCTTTGACAGAATAAGCAGAAGCAGATTTTGGAAGAAACAGCTAACGAGAAGTATAAGGACTCCCAATGAGTACATTCATCCCTGCATAAAAGAACAGCTAGCCAGGGAGAACATTTCTTGCTACCTAAACTACTCTGTCAAATGCAAAGCCAGAACATCAATGCTACTGCTCCATACCCCAGAGTTCAGTTATCTTTTGAGAAGTAGCCCCACTGATTTCTCCTCTGCTCACTGTGACTCTATTAGAGATGTTAGTTATTTTCAGAATCACTGCCCCTTTGAATGTACTACCACAAAATGGTTGACATTACCATGGGGCTGGAGTCTGGGAACAGTAGGCAGCCCTGTAAGCATAGGCACATAAAATTAGACGGGGCTTCCCAGGCCACTGAGTCCAATTCCCTGCATTTGCAGGCAACCATTTTTCCAAAAAGTCCTAAAATCATCCTCTCTGAACCCTCACACATGACAGTGCCAAATCACTTTAAGAAAACAAAACCAAAACCACCTGCCAACATGCCACAGGTAAAAAGCAGAAGTCAACCAGGGCACTGTCAGTGCTCCACTACTGCAATGGCAGAGAGGTTATTAGGCCAGCTACAAAACTCACTTACACATTACAAATCTCAATTTGCTTCCAAAAGACTTGTCCAGTGATGAAAAGCAATCTACAGCACTCCTGTAGCAAGCAGCACTCTGTGCTTTACAAAGACTCCCTTTCTCTAGCATTCCCTGCCTTGACCCCCAGCACACAGAATACCAATGAAACATTTCTGGGATACAGAATACCCACCTGCTGTTGACACCTTGCAAAACCTTTTCGTTACCTTATTTGTTTTCAGATAGATATGGCTAAAAGAAAGGGTTTTGAGAGATAAACCACTCACACCATGCTGCAGTACCCTTCATGCAGCTAATCATACCACAAACTGTTTCAATGGAAAGGACACTTCTGCCACTCACTTGGTAATACTGATTATTCTCTACCAGTTTCTGCAAGCAGAGATCTGGTTACCTAGATGTAGTCACCTGCATTGTTTATAGAGATGTGCAAGGCTGATTCCATGTTCTACTGGTGTAACTGAGAGGAGGTAACTGCAGCAGCAGCCTTTGCAGAGGGGCACGCAAAAACTAGCTACCACCACAGCTGGCAGCTGGCCATGCTACCATTGCTCATGGTGTGGAGTTGCCCTATGATGTTTCTGCCATGTTCAGTAGCTTTGGCTTATGATTCCTGATTACTACATGTTACACGTACAAAAACTGAATATTTTGGAAACAGAGCCCTGCCTGTTTTATGACACTGGACACTGAAATGAACAGCTTGTACTACTGAAACACATTAAACTTGCTAACAGACCTAGTATCGAAACAGACATACATAACTATTGCCTGACATGCTTGCATTACATAGATGACTTTTGTGTTATCTAGACTGAACAGCTGGACTCACTTATTGATTTTCCCCACAGATTTAATAGTTACAACCACCACACTTACTTCCACAAAACCAGCAATCATCCCAAACACAAACAATGATCTTACAGTCAGGTGCTCAGATACTATTGCGTCTGCTCTGAGGAGAATATTTGTGACATCCATCTTGCCAAATAGGCCATATCTACATTTCTTCCACTGCTAAAAAAATAAGCCTGACTCGCTCACTCTCACTGGGGCACACAAGAGAACAGCAATTAGGTAGTGTAGATGGCTTGAGAGTGGCTAAAAGTGGCTTGGAGTAGGAGTGCCCCTGTCTCCTCCTGGGATGCTTCTGGATACTTGAAAGACAAAAAAGGGCCTGGCGAGCTCATTCAGGGCTGCTCTAAATTCTGCTGAATTGGTGATTTCAGGTGCACTCAGCAGAAGCATATGTGTGGGGCTTATTTTGTCAACAGAGGAGCTAGAGTTAGGAGGAAAACAGCACAGACGTCTTTAATGAGGGAAGTTATATAACACTGAGGGGGGCCTTTCCAGAGTGGCACAATTAGTGCCTCATTATTTGAGTTTGAAGTCAGACTTTGGTACATACCAGGCAGTAAAAGGAAAGTTCTCAGGTGAGTTGTATAATCTCCTTCAAGTTAATTCAGTAGGCATGTGGTCAGAGGCATAATAAACAGGGTTTGTATTCTGAGCAAATGCTGGGCAAGAGCTGGCGAGATGATGGGACAGGAGGGAGGTGCTGCTGAGTGCGAAAAGGGAGTGGCTGCCAAGAGCTTGGAGGGATTTTACCTACTCTGGGGACTCAAAAACAGCCCCCAGCTGCTACTGCCATAGCACAGTTCGCATACCTTTCCTATAGCAGCAGAGTAGCATCATGCACCTAGCTGCTGCAGCAACAACATGTGGTTGCTTCTGCTGATGAGGCACAGACTCCATGGAGGTTGGGGCACCGTTCTGCCACTCCTAACTTGGCAATTGGGGCCAGTATCCCACTCACCCCCCTTTTTCCCTCTAATTATGCTACTGCATAAGATTACTTCTCTGTACTTCCAAAGAGCCAATTCCACTGGCCCTTGCAGTGGAGGATGGAAGACTTACATGCCTTTCGGGGACACTATCGCTGACCATCTCTTGTCCAAAGCAGTGGAAAGACTGACATCGCACTGAACTGTGTATGGAGAGCCACACAAGGCTGGTGGAGGAGGGCATGGTGGGGAGGAGTTGTCTCACTATATAGCACTGCACTCATTGATTCTGCTTCCTGGTAGAGTCCTGCTTTTGGATTTGACAGGGCTTTGGCAGGAATCGAGGTGTCGGCAGGAACTGAGGTGTCTCTACACCTGGTTGAGAGAACTAGTGATAGGTCAAAACATCATCTGTCCACTGCAACCATTCTAGCCAATAGAATTAATAAACGTGTGGCTCTAAAGAAAAGTGAAGCCAATGCACTGGACACCACGAGGCAGAATCCTTCCCTAAGTTATCCTGAGACAACACAATGCAACCCTTTACCAACCCCACACAAGGCTGGGAGTGCCAGGGCCTATTTGTCTCTAAAACTGCACCACCAAACCAAAACCTTGCTCAGTTGGGCTGGCACTCCAAGAAACTGAGGCCATTGTGTTGATGTTCATACAGAGTAAAAGAAAAGCTGAATGTGCAATCACTTCCCCCCAGTTACTGAGGCATAGTTATTCTCTCCTTGTATTGTTTGATATCAGCCCTGCGAGAATCTCCATGAACAAACATGCCATGGTGCTACTCTCTCATGTGCCCTCATTGTCTTGCTTACCCGAAAAGATACCAGTAGGTAGCAGGCATGTACTTGGCTGGAGCTAACCCTCAACTACCCAAAGCAAAACATTTCCCACACAGTAAATTGAACTGTTGGGAAGATGAGAAAAGGTAACTGAGCTGCTTACTATCAGAATTTTTAATACTACTGACACCTCATCCAGGCAATGATCTATACCCACCACAGCCTTTCACATGTCAGAGATGCCTTCAAAAGCCATAGTGGAAACTAAAGACCCAGCCTGCCTTTAGATAATGATTTTACAAACCTGCTAATCTGAGGGGCGCTAAATAGCTGACCCGCAGTCCTAAGAATCCCATGGAATGATGCTGGGCAGTATTAAGTTCAAGACCGAGAACTCAGGGCAATAGTTGAAGTAAATTCAGGGGGTAAGGATGTGATGCCCAGCATACACACTAGAGTCTGAGCACTGGTCAAGTGTCTGCGTGTCTTGGCTGTGAGTGACATGCTATTAGGATTCCTTTGGAGATCATTCCTCTTTTGGGGCCAAATTTCTTACAGCTAAAAGAATATTTGCCCACAATTGCTGCTGGTCCTGTTCCTGCTGCCTGCAAAATAATGTCCTTACCTGCAGAAGTATTCTTGATGAATGCTGTTTCCTGCTCTGTTGCTTTCATTTACATGCTTCAGTTCTCTTTCTTTATATTGCTTTAGTTTCTTTTCAAAACAAAGCTGGAAAGAGATACCCAATGGACCAGGCTAGGGTTTGTTCAGTGGAAACTTCATTGATTACTCTGTGTGGTACCTTCCTGACATCATGAACACCTCAGTTCCAGGGAAAATCTGTGTTCTATCAGCTCTTATAAGCAAGTGTTTCGAAAGGTTTACAGAAAAGTAAAGTAAACAGAGCTCTGAGTAACAAAAGAGCCCCGTTTATGCATTCTTTGATTCACTGTAAAGGATGGTGTAAACTGACTTTTTAACCAAGCATTAGGCAAGATTTGGGCCCTCGCCATTATATAATAAACAGTGACATGGCTCTATTAAAATATTTACTTAATGCATTGAAGTGACTTATAGTATGAGTGGCTACTCAATAGAATGTCCTGAGTGTTAAGGCGTCAGGTGCCATTGCCTGTATAAATATTCTGTGTGCACTTGTTTATAGGAAAACCCCATCTGGATTTGGCTAAAACAGCAGACACCCTGGTGACCCCAGTTTTTGCTATTGGAAAATATAACACAAATGTTCACTCATCTCGAATAACAGCAGCGGCTAAGTGCCATCTGACAGACAGAAGGGTATTGGCTTTTCTCAGTAGAGAGCAGACTCAGTGCTCTGAAAGGTTTCACTATAACAGCTCCCCAAGATTTACAGCATCCCATATAGAACATGTGCAATGGGCCCCACCCACCCCCACCCCTATCCTTGGCCCCTGTCAGATGGAAGATTTCAAGATGCCTAGTAGCAAATTCCTGAGGAAGAAAGATTAAGACACCCCCCCGAAGTGCTGAAAACAGATTGACATGTCCCTATCACTACTGATCAACACCACTTGCATAGGAAACACTAGGGAGGAGCATACTGTACCCCATCCATGCCTGTCCTCCCACTTGCCATCATATATAGGTATCTTGTGCACATCTAAGGTCCTTTTCGATCTGGAAACCAAAGACCCCATCATGTCTCTCAGAAAAGGTAATTAGAATCCTGGGCAAGATTTCCCTATTCAGGCTAAGTGTGAAATCCTGCTGTGGCTTTTGCTCAACCTGTTACTGCACTGCTAGTGTACAGACTATTATTCTGTATGGTGTTTTTGGGCCACCCATACTAGAAGCCTTTTATGAAACCAGACTCTAACTTCAAGGTTTTGGAGTCTTTCCCCTTCCATCCATAGATTTCATAGACATTAGGGCTGGAAGGGACCTCGGAAGATCATCGAGTCCAGCCCCCTGCCCCAGGGGCAGAAAGTCAGCAAGGATCATAGGATCCTAGCAAGATAAACATCCAGATGTCTTTTGAAGGTGTTCAGAGTAGGTGCTTGAACCACCTCCAGTGGCAGTCTATTCCAGACCTTGGGGGCTTGGACAGTAAAGAAGTTCTTCCTTATGTCCAGCCTGAAATGGTCTTGCAGGAGTTTGTGACCATTCGACCTTGTCATCCTTTGGGGCTCTCTGGTGAACAGATGTTCCCCCAGATCCTGGTAAGCACCCCTGATGAACTTATAGGTGGCCACCAGATCACCCCCGAGCCTGTGCTTTTCCAGGCTGAAGAGTCCCATGGCTCTCAGCCTCTCTTCATAAAGTCTGCTTTCCTGACCTCTGGTCATGCGTGTGGCTCTGCTCTGCACCCTCTCAAGCTTCTCCACATCCTTTTTGAATTGTGAAGCCCAAAACTGGATGCAGTACTCCAGCTGCAGCCTCACCAAGGCCGAGTACAACAGGAGGATGATGTCCTGGGATTTACTTGAGAAGCATCTGTGGATGCAAGCCAGCATTTTGCTTGCTTTACTAGCATCACTATCACATTGCCGGCTCATATTCATCTTGTGGTCAATCATGACCCCCAAGTCCCTTTCATTTGTAGTGCTAGCTAGCGTAGCACTTCCGAGCTTATAAGGATGCTGCAGGTTTTTCTTCCCAAGGTGGAGAACCTTGCATTTTCAGTGTTAAACACCATCAGGTTCTCATCTGCCCATTTCCTGAGTCTGTCCAGGTCAGTCTGGATCACCCTCCTATCTTCAGGTGTGGATGCTTTAGCCCAGAGTTTGGTGTTATCAGCAAACTTGGCCAGTCCGCTTCTGATACCAATGTCCACATCATTAATGAAGATATCCAAACTAAAAGGTATGAGGGGCTACTAAGTGGTAGAGGACAGCTGAGGTCACCAGATTCTCTGTCAGTGGTTTCCTTCTCTTAGATGCTTATATAACACCAGGCTCATATAAATCCATAATTACACATACAAAACAATATTAAGAAGATATACAGTTTTGAAAAACAAATGCTGAAAATTTAGGAAATGCCAGAACTAATATTTCCTGTACAATTTTAATTCAACCCCTTGTGACAATACATTATGACCCAGGCCTTCTTTAATAAACATGATCTGAATAAAACATTGATTTCCTGATGCATCATCATTTAGTGGCACTTACCACCATAGTATTTAAGGACAACTTTCTATTTCACCTTAGGCACGTAAATGGACATGGGTATCTAAGTGTGATTCCCGTGGTAGATAAGGCACTCTTCTAGGAGATAACTTATTGAAAAATTATGAGACGGGGGGTTTTAGCTGATGGAAAAATAATACAGAAAAAACATAAAATGTTGAACAAGTTCCTAGCTCATATAAAGAACAAATTCCTGTTTCATAAAGTTCATAAAGATATTATTAGGGGATCATCCGTCTTGAAGTTCATCAAGAAGCTATCTGACATGATGAAACACAAGACGACCAATGGCTTTTCGGTATTCCAGCAGGAGTCTAATGCCAAGGGGCTACTTGCATGTCCCAAAATTAAAAGGAAAACCTGCTGGGAATGGAATGTCAGAGAAGGTACTAAGGAAGCATGTCAAGAACTTTTGAGAACTTGAAGGGAAAAACTAAGGGAGGACAAAGTAAAAATGAGTTACTACTTGTAACGCAAGTCAAGGACAGCAAGAAGGGCTTTTATAAATATACTAGTCAGAAACGAATGACCAAGGAAGCTATGGGTCCATTGCTAAACAGCCAGGGTGAACTGTTTTTAGAATATGTAAAGAAGGCAGAGCTGCTTAATAGATAACTTGCCTCAGTTTTCACTAGAAATAAGCTGAAACTAGGCAGCTAATAAAAAAATATATATAGACAAGGAAAGGGTCAGAGATAGTGTCAGAGAACTTTTGAGTTTAGTGTCAGAGTACTTTTGGCCATAACCAGAGTTATGGTCTAAGGGAAACACCTGGGATGGAAAATTTCATCCCAAATGGTTACAGTTTGGCAAAGTCATAAGGGGTTGAAAAATGAGCTCATAATAGTTTTCACTTTCAGTGGAAAGTGTCAAGCAACATTTAGATAGTTCTACCACCAATGAAAGAGACACAGAGACACAGAGACCTGTTTCTACCAGATTTCAGGTGGTATCGCCAACCTCTTTATAGTAAAGCAATGCACATTTCTTCTGAGGCCATAGCTGCCTAATATAAATGGTTATCAGAGACTCCCAATAAGGTGGCACTGAATACACAAAAGCACAGTGGAGGCATGCCCTTGTGACCCCTGTACTTTGCGGTTGGATTTTGTGGCTTGAGCCTACCTCCTGTTGTCTAGGCACATTTCTTAAGCACTTTTGTGACACCGTGTAGTTGAACACTAGTATTTTATAGACCTATGAGAACACTGGACTACAAATTATGCTGGGTCTCCTGATATCACAAGCACCATATCACATACCCCTAGTCATTAAGTGATCAAAATTTATTTTAAAATAGGTAGGCATTCCGTTCCTGCAAATTCTATTCCAGAACCTCACTCTTTTGAAGGTTAGAAACTTTCTTCTAATTCTCAAATCTAATAGCCAGTTCCTGCCCATTTGTTTTGGTGCTAACACTCCATCTTAAATACCATTTTTCCTCCCTGTTTTTTACCCCCAGGCCCTGGCCTAATACATTTGTACAGAGCAATCAGATCCCATCTTGGGCTTTGGTTTACTAGGGTTATCTGCTATCACAAACAACCATATCATACAACCCAGTTCATAAACTGATCAAGTTTCATTTTAATACCAATTAGATTTTTTCTTCCTAACAACTTCTGCTGTGAGGCTGTCCCAGACTCTTGCTCTTCTCATGCCCAACCTAAATGTATTCATGGACAACTCATAGTTTGTTTTTGTGCCAATGCCATATTCCAGATTAAGTAGCTCATAAAAATTCTTGCTTCTCAGAACTGACCAAAATTTCAAATACTACATGGAAGACACTCTTTTCCAGAGCCTATGCAGGATGAGGGAGATAACTGAATCTGAATCATTTGGCTCTCTAACTGCTTGCTTGGAAGACTTTTGTCATTTTTACTTTCTCCCTGCCTTCCCAGCAAGTAGCCAAAGGCTGCTTACCCAAACACTCCACCTATTCACCTGTTCCCAGAGAGGCACCTGTGCTACAAATAGTAGCTTGGGTACTGTCCCCATGACTTTCCCACAGCATGGCTGCAGCTCCTCAATCACTGCTTGTAAGGCTCTTGTCAATTTTGTTTTATCCCTGTAAGCAGCAACTGAAAGTGACACGAGGCATTCAGAGGCATGTCATTCCATTTTCACACAAAAGATTTTGATTTTTGCAAAAAAAGGAATTTTCCATCAGAAAACCATTCCAATGGAAAATTCCTGATTGGCTCTACTCAGGACCCTGCAGATCCCTTCAGAACTGTGCTTCTTCATTGAAGTCATGTTCCAACAACAATCAGTGATGTGTATAATCTTGAAGGCTGATTTGACAGAGATTTTCTCCCACAGGCTGCTGCTTCTCAAGGAGAGATCAGCTGCCTTAGATGGGATTTTTTGTCTTTGCATATTGATACTGACTCATTGGCAGAGGTGTCTTTGGGGCCAGAAGCATGCTATGATATGGTACAGAAAAGCACCATGCAGACGTAAGTGCTGGCATAGAGAAAGCAGCAAAACAGCTCAATCTGTGGTCCTTGTGATTCCAGAATGAGCTCTTCTACCATCCCATGTGACCCAAAGCTATTGAGTCTGTGGAGACTCTGCCATGTATTCTTGTACCCAGCACTTTGCATGTAAAAATAATTAAATATTTCTGATCAAATGATAATTCTCATATTAGACAGTTTGGAAGCATTGACTATCTCAAGATGGTTCAATAATCAGCCCCATTCTGGGAATGTAGTAGAGCGGGGATAAATATCCTGGAAGGACTGGGAGGTGTTAAAGTGTTAAGTGGTTCTCCTTAATCCAGGCATAGTTTCCCCGAATGTGATGACTGTAGGTATTATAGGGCTTGCTAGCACTGCTCTGAGCTCATCTGCCTACAGGTGGTGACAGGGTCAAACTTGGCTCTGGATCACCTGGTCTGCCAGGAAGTGGATCTTACATTTTGTTTCCTACCATTACTTTGATGACATACATTCCTGGGAGGCACTGCCCACGGTGATGCTGCCTGGTCTTGATCCCTGTTTCTTCTGTGGGGCTCCAAAACCTCCCCTTTACCCCTGCCTAGCCTCTCCAGATGGTGTTCACAATATTCTTCTGCAGCCAAGTTGCAGTGCTGCCTGTTGTGGCCTTATTTTGGCCCTCTACCCCAGGGTGTCCTTGGGCCTCTTTGGATACACCCTCCCAGTGGCCAGTCTTGGCCTGTGCTCAAGAAAATCAAAAGAAACAGCAAAAAACCTCCACAGAAAACCCTGGCTGCTTCTCAGTCTTCTTGTCAGGCTCCGGCAATGTCCCTTTTACTTGTGATCAGGTGCTCAACATCCCAATCACCATAATCCAGCTTAAAAAAAATCCCTTGGTCCATTCTTTGCTATGTGCTAACCTACCCTGCACCCCTGTGAATGTTCACAGTCTCTTTGGGGTCTCTCCCATGTGCAGAAAGTCTCCACCTGTGGCTGTAGTTTTCTTTCCTTCAGGCCCTCCTCTGGATCCTCTGTTGAAAACTCCACTCGGGAGATTCTCTCAGGCTTTGTGGACTCCCTCGCTCTGGATCCTCAGCTGCAGCTCTGCTGGAGATTACCACTGGCCACATGTATGCAGGCCTCTGCCTGCCTTAGGGTCACTCCCCCAGCATTCCTCAGGCTCCTTCTGCAGTCTTTGCCTGCCGAGACACTCAGCTGCTCCTCTCTCCCTGCAGCCTGCAGGGAACTGACTCTTCTTTCCCCCTCTCTGGGGCTGGAAATACCTTTGGGCAGCCTCCCTCCGCCAATCCTGAGCGAGAGGCTGCTCCAGAAGTTGGGTGGGTATTTTCCTTCCTTTCCGGTCTTCAGCTACAGCCCTGCCGGCCCTCCATGCTATAAGTTCTGTCTCACTCCTTCACACTGAGGTTGATAAACAGACAAAGAATGTGGAAGTGGGTTGAAATGTTAAGGCCCCCTAGGCAACAGAAAGAAAAACTACCTATCACAGTGCTTCTATGTGCCTGCTAGTTTGTGATTGGATGATTCAAAGAAGAATGCATGTATAAAGATGAATGTTTTCTGGGGAGCTTTGGATTTGTGTACCCTGGTATATTCCTACTGTCTATTTGACTGTGTCACGGCGGGGTCTGTCAGGAGGGCCGTGATCTCCTCGAGGTCCCTCGCTCCGTGTCAAGGCCGGCCCAAGACACCCTCTTATTCTCGTCTGCCACGTCTTGCTGGTAAATATAAGGTTGGGAGGCTGCCTATGACTCCCTGGGCATGGCTACTCGGGACCTCTGTCCCCGTGGTTCTCCCGGACTCCTGTGGTCTCCCGGTATGATGGGTGCTTCCCAGGCACCCTAGCCTTATGGGCTGCG
>NW_005842016.1:404173-412724 GCF_000455745.1 Alligator sinensis
CCGAGTAGTCCCCTCCCTTTCTCGGGGACTCGTTGGGCCTATGCTGGGCTCCTCTAAAGTGCGCTCCCCCTTTCTGGGGCTCGCCATGTCTACGCTAGGGCTTCCTAGCAGTGCCCCCTTCTGGGGCTCGTCATGCCCACACTGGGGCCTCACAAAGCTGCCCCTCTCTGGGGCTGGGGTCTCCGTACCCCACACACAACCCGGGGTCTATGTTCCCCGCCGGCAACCCACTGGTTGCGCTCCACGCCGCAAGCTGCGCCTTCACTGGCACCGGGGTTCCCATACCACTGGGGTTCCCCCTTAAAGTACTGTGCCCTCACTCAGGCGCCGAGGCCCCACCCCTCTGGGGTCCCTATGAGGACACTGTGCCCTCTTGGCGCTAGGGCACCCCACTGTCTCTGGGGTCCCTATGAGGACACTGCGCCCTCTTGGCACTAGGGCACCCCACACTCTCTGGGGTCCCTATGAGGCCTCCTCCAACCCCTACAGCCTCACCCAAACCTCCGGTGTAATAACAGAGCCAAACATAACCACAAGCCTCCTGGCTATAACTTAAACATATGCCCTCTGGCTATAACCACATTGCTCCATATAACAGTGGTACTTGCTACTAGGCTCCTCTCTGCATCCTCACTCCCAGAGCTCCTGCCTCCCTGGCTGCTGGCAGAGAACTGCCAGCCTGGTCTCAGCCCTGGGCTTTATAAGGGCCAGGCCCTGCCTCCTACAGGCAGCTGGCTCTCCTTAGTTGCCCCGGCAACCTGCAGCTGTGCTCATTATGTTCTGCCAGGGCTCTCTCTCTCCCTGGCAGTTTCTACTCCCTAGGAGCAGGCACTGAGGTGCCCTGCGACAGACTGATATTGAATAAATGTGTAACCCGGGTGGTACACAGAATGACAGAGAGAGAGATGAGAGAGAGGAGGTCGACATTGTATACCTAGACTTCCAAAAGGCCTTTGATCTGGTATCCCATGATTTTCTCACAGGAAAACTGGAGGATTGTGGGCTTAACTGCTTCACAGTTAGGTGGGTAGGAAGCTGACTGTGGGGTAGGACCCAGAGAGCCCTAATGAATGGATCTGTTTCATCCTGGTGAGAAGTGGCCAGCAGTGTCCCTCAGGGGTCCGTGCTTGGTCCAGTGCTTTTCAACATCTTTATCAATGATTTGGATGTGGGAGTGAAAAGCTTAATAGCCAGGTTCACAGATGACACCAAGTGCGGGGAAGCATGATCACATTTGAAGATAAGATGCAGATACAGGTGGACCTTGACAGGCTGGCAAGTTGGACGGATAAGAACCAGATTAAGTTCAACATCGAGAAGTGTAAAGTGCTTCATCTGGGGACAAACAATCCCCAACACACTTACAGGCTTGGTGGTACCATACTGACTAGCACCGCTACTAAACGGGACCAAGGGGTAATAAGAGAACATAGTATGAACCTAAGTCATTAGTGTGATGCTGTAGCCAGAAGGGAAAACAATACTTTGGCATGCATCAACAGATGCAACTCAAGCAAAACCAAGGAAGTGACTCTTCCACATTACTCAATATTAGTGAGACTGCTGCCACCTGTATGATCAGAGACTTGCAAAACAAGCCATATGAGGAAAGGCTGAGGGACTTGGGCCTCTTCAGCCTAAAAAAAAAAGAAAGCTGAGAGGGGACCTGGTAGCAGCTTACTGCTACATCAGGGGAATACATCAAGGGCTCAGTGAACAACTGTTCACCAGGGCACCCTTGGGGAAAGCCAGGAGTAATGGCCACAAACTCCTTGGAAGACTGTTTCAGGCTTAACACTAAGAAAAACTTCTTCACAGTCAGGGTGTCCAGACTGTGTAATAAACTCTCTTCAGAGATTGTGCAACCATCTACCCTGGAAATCTTCAAGGAGAGACTGGAAAGTCACCTCACTGGGGTCACCTGACCCCAGTTGTCTTTCCTGCCTAGTGCAGGGGGGCTGGACCCGACGACCTTGTGAGGTCTCTTCCAGACCCTTACAATCTATGAATCAATCCAAGTCCTCCAGTGCAAACCAGCAAGCCAGGCTGCCACCAGCAAGCCTGCCACATTTGCTATTTTGTTCCTACTTGGTTCCTTTACTTACTGGTGAAACAGGAACAATAAGGCTGGCAAAGTGTCCCTGGAATTTGCAATAAGAAGGTACTCTAGTGATATGAAGAACACCAAAAGGACACAAAAGTAGAGGAAAAAAAATGTATCCCTCTAGATAGGATGGAATTTTGATCTGAAAGTGATAGAACTGGTGTTTTTAATAACATAAGATGATAACTTAGTTTGTGCATGTGGGTGTGGGGGGATTTCAAGGATGGATTGGGAGGGGGGCAAGCATTCAGGGGTGCTTCCTTTGCTACCACTGCTATTCCTGGCTATTCTGGGTGCAGGGGGAGCCCCAGTGCTGCTCCTGGCTTGCTCCAGCTGTGGGCTGTGGCTATTCAGGGTGCCGGACTCACGTCTTCTCTTCAGGTCCCCCCTAGTTTGTTAGGAGGAGGCACTGGAAAGAGAAACCTGCACCCAATGTCACAGGTGTAGGGGAAGCCCCAGTAAATCATGCCCTATTCCTGCCCTGTGCTGCAGGAAGTCTCTGTGGGGACCCAGGCTTGTCCAGGGACAGTGGTGGCAGCACACAGGTTCCTCCTTTCAGTGCTTGCTCCCAGGTAGTGGGGGGCACTAGGAAGAGGAGGGGGCTAGGAGGTGGGCAAGGGGCAGCGTCTGGAAAAAGAAAACTGTGACTGCCATTGTCTCCTGCCCGGCTTGGCTTCCCTGCTGCTACTTTCCACAGCCCCCAGCAGGAGTAGGGCAGAAGCGTCTATGTCCCTCCCCCACCTCCACCCCCAGGTCAGCTGGGGAAAGTAATGGCAGTGTCAGTGGGGGGCCGGTCCATGCCCCCTTTTGTGTGCCTGATCCATGCACAGCTCCCTAGCGTCCTCCATCCATGCCTCGCCCCATCTTGCCATGGTCTGAGTGGCAATATGACACACCACACCCCTTTAGGAAATCCTGTAGACTTTATATTGCATTCACAGACAGAGAGAGTTAATGGGCCTAGTCCTGCAAGCCTTCCTCACATTCCTAAGTAGTGTTCAGGCTATGCAACAAATTGAACTAGGTGACCTTAACGTGGGTAAATAGCATCTGATGTGGATAAGGGTTGCAGAAGTGCACCCTTGCCCACATTGTCCTTGGTATCTTGCTCTGGACACTGTTTACATCAGAGGTAGTCAATCTGTGGCTCATGTGTCACAAATGGCACAGGCAGAGTCTGTGTTTGGCACACAGCAGATCAGGAAGGAAACATACAGCACAGCAGCACATAGAGCAGGACGCAGAAATCAGAGCAGCAGACTGGGCAAAGAGCACAGGGCAGGAAGCAGATTGGGCAGGGAAAGGGATTGGAGCGGCACTTAAGGAGGTGATGAGGATAATTTATGGCACTCCTGCCAAAAAGGTTGGCCCACACTGGCTTACATCACCCTACTTCCCTGACTGGGTGACAGAAGTACTGGAAATTGTAAAAATAATTTCTCTAGTCCTTTCATCCTTCCTTCCTTCAGGGGCAAAGTGAGGAGAGGTTTTCAATCTCTGGCGATATGGTGTTTTTTGCTCAGTGTTTCATGCTCAGCCCCTTTGAATTTTCAATTCTTGTTTTTGATATTTTTATAAAAAGATTTTAAAAGTCAAAAGTCTCTATCTCCCCCTCCTTCTCTTTGTCTGTCTGAAGATGGATGCCATCCAGCTCCTCCCCCATAACTTTAGAAATTCCCTCTTTTCCTATTGCCTTTTCCACTTTCTGACTGCTTGAACACCTGAGCTTGACTCTGTCCTTTTTATCTGATTTTCTCCCTCACCCTTTTTTTTTAACCCATTTTCTCTTGGTGTGCTCCCCTCCCCCCACACACCCTGCATGAAGTGCAGCAGGAAGCAGGAAGCTAAGAAGGCAACAAAACAAAAAAGTAGGTATATAGACTAAAAAAGTTAACAGTGACAATTACAAAATTCATTAAAAAGGAAACCGAGAGAACAAGCTTGACAGAGCAACTTGTTAGAAGGGAACAAGCCCCTTGACTTGCAACTTTCTGGGTGACCTTAAATGACACATGGCCCTTCCTTCCTTCTCCACCTTTCCTCTCAAAACCTCTTGCAATGCTGGCCTTTGGGTCACTTAAAGTGAATGCCTGCAACACCCAGGAAAGCAAGCAGCTGTCTTTGAGTTCCTGAACCAGAAACACTTAGATTTTACCTTGTTGCAGAAAACATAAACAGATGGGACCAAAGACGCAGACTGGTGCAATATCGGGGGGACAGCCTTCCTTAGCCATGGCATCATTTCCAGCATGGGAATTGGCAAATTATTCTTGCAGAAACTGAGGCCAATTTCAGTGGTTGCCCAAAGGCTCCTCATCCTGGGGGATGGTTTTAATTGTACACTCCAGGAGAATCTCAACTGGAATAGACAAGAGCCTCATCAAGTCTCTTCTTGGAAGCTGAAGACTACTATACAGGCCTAGCCAATGTGTGGCAGCACCTCCGTTCTAATGCAAGGCAGTATACCTGAGTGAAGGTACACTACAAGACTTTCAGGCCCCTCCTTAACCGGGACCTCCTGTGTGTCTTCCAGTAGAGCCTTGAAGATGAGATCCTACCAGTCAGCTGACAGCAGGTGGTCCTCACACTCCTGCCCAAGAAGCAGGATCTCAGTGGCATTAAGAACTGGCAATTGGTATTGTTCCATGCACTGATCACAAAATCCTCACCAAAGCCCTGGCCAACCAGCTCAAAATGGTCATGGCCTCAAACATAGGTTCCAAATAGAGCTACTGCATCCCCAGAAGAAGTGTTTAGGACAACTTGTTTCTGTTGTGACCTGCTGGAAACTCCAGAACTCTTTGTCCTGAACATCAGTCTCATCTCCCTGGATCAAGAGAAAGCCTTTGTTCAGGTCAACCATGACTTCTTGTTCCAGATTATGGAGGCTTTTAGTTTTGGGTCCCTTTTCACCTTGATCCTCCAGCTCCTGTACTGGGACCCCTTTTGCTTCCTGAAGGTGAACAAATCACTATATGCCCTGTTCCCAGGATGCAGTGGTGTCTGACAAGGCTGCTCCCTCTCCAGAATGCACTAAGCATTGAGCCAGTTCTCCACACACTGCAGTGGAACCAGACAGGCCTGGTCTTCCCATAAGCTCCAGCCTCCATTACTGGACCCCTAGGTAAGGTGACAGCATATATCAATGGAGTGAATTTTTGTGAGAAGTGAGGGTGGTGACTAGTCCCTGATTAAATGTCAAGAAGCCTATAAGCATGCCTCCTCAGCACAGGTGACTGGTGGGGGGACACAGGGGAGTACGTGCCCTCCCTGAGATTGGCCCCTGACCTGGCACCACTTAGGACAGGGCCGTTTTTTTGCCACATGGACCAGCGGCGTGTTGGGGAGAGGGGGGCACTAAGCCGCAGCACAGAAGTACAGGAGTGGATATGGGGATTTTGGTCCACCCACAAATTGTGCCCTGCTCCCTGCCTAGACTCAGGAGGCACCAGTCACACCTGCTCCTTAGCCTGTATCAAGTGGGCCAGAAGAGACACATTTCTGATCTGTATCTGGGCCAGTGTTCAGCATCAAGACCAGTCTGGAGGTCTTTCCTGGTGCTGATGGCTACAAAGCTCTAGGCATTTTCCTTGGCCCACCAATCTATCTAGCCAAGAGCTGAGAAGGCCTCAGAGAGAAGGTAAGGCAAGACTGCTGTGCTGGTGCTGGTACTAGTTCTTGTGCTGCCTCTCCTATTATCGCTTGGTCCTAGGAATCAGAAACTTGGCAGCTGCTACTCTGGCACAGGTGTGCCATCCTGGACCAATTAATGTCCCTGCTTGAAAACATGTAGAAGTTCCTTGTGGACTTCTTCTCAGGCAGGCACCACTGGCTATAGTGGGCTGGCTCCCTCAACCTGCCACCAATATGGAGGGGGAGGGGGTTATAGCCTGATCAGCCTGGCAAGCAGAGTGCCTACCTTCTGCCTGCAGTCCCTTCAGTGTCTGATCTTCATTGGTGTCCCCTTCCCCTGGTGACAGTTGGCCTTGTTTTCCTGAATCAGGAGGAGGACCTCAAACTTGACTGGGACCTTTTCCTCTTGGATCCTGATTTCCTCAACCTGGATGCCCTCCAGCAACCTTGCCCAGGCCTGGTGGACTTATTTCCAACAGAGACCTCTGTCAGGTAGCTGGTGCACCCTGCACAGGCTGTCCATTACAAAGAGAACTGGCAAACTCCAGTTGCTGCATAGCCACCAGCACCTTTGTCCTCCATTTAGACTTGACAGCATCAGCACCCTGCTCTTTCTGTGAGGAGGCGGTGGAGATTCTCCTCCATGCCATCCGGGACTGCCCCCTGCTGCAGCTTCTCTCTGCTGCTGTAAGAGCCCTTTTTGGTGTGATGAACTTGGACTTCTACAAAACTATGTACATTTTATCTATCCCATACCAAGCAGTTGAGGGGAGCATGAACTGCTTGGTCATTTTGTGCTAAGCCAGGCGAAGATGGCAACCCTGAAAAGCTGAAGAAACTCACAGGGGCTTGTTCCAACAATGCCCTACAATCTTTCTGTCTCCTGTGTTGGGCGTTCATCTCATTTGAGTTTGGACACTTTTCCTTGCAACAAAATGTGACCAATGTGTATCATGCTGGGCCATCAAGGATGCACTCTACAAGGTAGTAGATCTAATTCTAAATACGTTACCCCATGAAGGACATTGTGGGGAGGAGGTTTCAATCTCTGGTGATATGAGTGCTTTTGTACTGACAAATATTTCATGCCCCGCCCCTAGGAGGGCCACACAGTTTTTCACTTTCACCTTGTGTTTAAACATTTTTATAATAAAGGTTTTAAAAAGTCACAAATCTTTCTTTCTCTGTTTCTCTTTCTGTGCCTGCCTGCCTGCCTGTTTGGAGCTGGCAGCTGCTTTGCTCCTCTCCCAGCTTTCCCAAGACAGATAGCACACTTCATTTCCTCTCCTCCTGCAGTCCTTTGAACTTTCCACCTGCCTGAACCTCTCCTGAATCAGTCTGTCTTTATTTCTGTGTGTATTTTCTTCCTTCTTTACCCCCCACCCTTTTATGCTTTGGCATGCCCCTCCCCACCCTACACCCTAAGGCTTTGGCAACTTCCTCCCTGCTCTAAATAATTCCTGTTCCCTTTACGTTGGGGTTCTTACCTTATGTTCCTTCTCTTGCTTTTTTTTTAACTGTTTATTTTCAAACTTTCACTTCCCCCACTGACAGTTCCCCTCCCCTCCCCTCCCCTCACTGCCACAGCTGGAGGCTTCCTTCAGTAATCCTTTCCCTTCCAGAATGGCCCCAGTTTGGGAAAGAATCTTTGAATCTCTCAAGAGCCCCCGTCTGCAACTCCTCCCTCTGACTCTGTCATGGTAAAGGAATGCACCCTGGCAGTTGGGAAGCTGGTGGGCTATAAAAACATCAGGCAGTTCTCCCAGGCCAACAAACTGCCCATCAGTTACCAGAGTGCCCTGAGCCTTGTGAACAAGGTGGTGGAGGAGGGCATCACAGTTAGGGACACCTTTGTTACTGTGATGGCTTTAGAAATCCCAGTCATGAGGATTTTACGGTTCGACATTCCCCTCTTTCTCAGGGATGACAAACTGTCTTCTTTCAGTAAATCAGTGAATCTCATTTGTAGATTTTCACTTGGCTGTACAACCCCTGAGCTCAGGCATCGCCTGTCTTTCAGGAGACAGGTATTTATGATCTTGAAGGATTGAACCAAGTCCTTGAGAGTGCCTGCATTATATGGCAGGTGAGCATCATTTCATGGTATCTCTCTCAATGGAAGAGACCACCTGCTTTTGCTTCAGTAGTTCTACTCACTAGTCTGATCAGTGAGGTAGCAGGCAGTAGCAGTGACAGCCCTATCCATGCAGGGAAACGATAATTCCAATCCAAGCCCAAATGAAAAGCCATGTGAAGAAATGAGCCTTCCCTGGTGTGCTCCTTGCCCTTCTGAGGTGGCTGGCACCAGGAAGAGGGAAGGAGGCCTGGACTCTCAACTCCATCCCACTATCACAGCCCAGATACCGGCACAGAAAAAGCCTATCCTGGCTCATCCTGCAGCCTGTGATGTAGTGGAGGAAACCACCAGCTCTGTCTTCCTACCCTAGATAGCTGAGCCTGGAATCATGAGATGTGAACTAAGTCTTCTGTAGCTGGTACAAAAGATTTGGACCAGAAGTGACCCCCAAGAGTTGGAGGAGACTGAATCAGGAAAATGTGGCCTCTAAGAGAGCTGGAGTTGAGAGAGACCTCATAGATCCCACTGAGAAAGATTCCCCCCTCCACACCTCCAGGAGGACAGTGATAGTCTGTGACAGGGGGCTTTTCTTGGGCTAGATTTCATGATAGCCCACCCACCTGCCTAGCGTAGTCTTCTATGACTCATCTGCCACAACTTGAATGTTAGCATAATATATTAAGCAGGAGGCTGCCCATTCACTACCCTGATGCCAGGGGGTGCTATCCACGGTGTAG